>NC_056744.1:1076981095-1077356095 GCF_019279795.1 Protopterus annectens | reverse complement strand
CAGTTCAAGGAGTGCAGAGTCATTCATTGCATTGACATCTAATCAGAGATTGCGCCCCAGGATCCTATTTGAGACTGAGTAAAGGGTGTTTAATTGTATGACAGAAACTGAGTGTATTAAGATATGAGATCCTTTTGGTGAGGAAATTTTAAGGGCTCTTGAGTTGGTTTAGGTGCTTAATAAGGTATGGACCAAAAGGGGCATTATATTCAATGATAAATCTAATAAAGGAAAATAAAGTGAGAACTTATTTGGAGCTTGGAACAAGGGAAAGCTTGATTTCAACATAGGTATACAAGTCCTTGATGACTTGGTAAGATTTAAGTGTAATACTACCTATAAGGTATCCAGCAGAGATGAAAGACCTAATGGAAACTATGCTGCATTTTTGGTGTTCATGGAAAGCTCATGAGTAACATGTCAAGTATTTGTGTGTTCCAGTCCTTGCAGGAGAATTTAAGTAATTCATATTTGGATCTGATAACTGACCCAGTTTACAATCATCAACAGACTTGGTTAACCAAAGTGTCTTAATATCAGCCTTCATGCCAGAGAAGTAAATGCCAAAGAAGAGTGCTTCAGCATACAGCTTCATGGAACAACACTAACGTTCCTCTGTCAAGAATAAGTGCATTGACCATAACACTATTGGTTCTATCAGACAGCTAGTTAGTTATCCAATAAACTACATATAGGTTAACAGTGAGTTGGGCAATTTTATCAATTACCCCAGGATGAAGAAATAGTGTTGAAGGCCGGGTCTATATTATAACATTGAAGTTCTCTAACATCGAATGTTATAATATCGAACCAGTAATGTTGAACGCTGAAAACAGCGAAGGTGCAGGACATCGTTGCTATGGCTTTGCTGTTTTCAGCGTTCGATATGTTGGAGCGTTACAGATCGGGTTCTGTAAGTGTGCGATTGTGTGTAGGTTAGGGTTAGGGGGCAGGGTTAGGTGAGTTAGGGTTAGGGAGCAGGTCAAATAAGTGTGCGGTTGTGTGGACGTTAGTGTTAGGACGTGGGTTCAGGTAAATGTGCGATTGTGTGTAGGTTAGGGTTAGGGTGTGGGTTAGGTGAGTTAGGGTTAGGGAGCGGGTGAGGTGAGTGTGCGATAGTGACGGACCTTAGGGTTAGGGTTGGGTTAAGGTAAGTGGATAGCTAGTACTGTATGTAAAGTTTAGTTTAAGTGTAGGATTTTAAGTGTATGTGTGTGGATGGCTGTTTTTTGTGTGTGTTTGTGCTGTGTGTATATTTCTCGGAATAGCAAATTTTTTCCCTGGGAAAAAATTCGCTATTCTGACTGTTCAATATTTTCACACTTCGGTGTTTAGAGTTCAGTATAATAACATTCGATGTCACAGAACTTTGATGTTATGATATAGACCTGTTGAAGGCCTTGGCATGGTCCAAGTAGACAGTACGAACTGCATGTAAAACCAACAAATAGCTGTAGGTGAAAGCAAAGAGTTTTTAAGCTTAGGTTACAAGAGCATATTAGGGACTGTAGGAAGCAGTGTCTTGATGGTCCTATTGCTTTGGATTTTAAATTATATCATCAGGGTGGCTTTTAGGGTCTACATGGTACTATCCTTGAACAGGTGGTAGTTATGTTTGGGGAAAATGTGGTACTTAAAAATAAATTGTTGTATAAGGAAACTTTATATTTTAAAGTATGGCACTTTAATGCCTTCAGTCTTGAATACAGAATGTAATTGGAAGTATTTAATTTAATTAATTGATGTATTGTTTTACTGACCATGTGTTTTTATGTATATACACTTCCTTTGATGCCTTGTTGTTTTATTCCTTCAAGGCTGGTATGTCAAGGCACTAGATTTTCATTAAAGTTCGTTTTTTGTATTCTTGATCAGTTATTTGTTGTTTTTATATATTTATTTTGCTTTTGTTGTATTAGTATGAACTGCATGGCTTTTACCATACACTGAGTAACCATTTTGAAGAACTCAGCTTGGTTGAGCAGGAATGATCTGCTTTTTTTACGCTAAAATGATACATATCCAGGGATAGAAGGTCACTTCCATCACAGCTTTATCAATAATGTTAGTGAGACTAAAAGGTCTGTAATTCCCAGCTTCGGTAGAGTGACTATCTTTATGAAAGAAAACCAGAACAGTTGTCCTCTACATCTTGGAGATTTAAACAGTGGATAGACTCACGTTGAAGAACTGATGGAGGAGTTTAGCTCAGTGGGACTTATAAATTCTCAGCAGACATCCAGAAATATTATCAGAAAAATGGAACTTGTATTTTTGTTTGTCTTTTTCAGCTTTTCCTGGTTAGGGGTCGCCACAGCGAAACTCCGGTTCGCTAATGATTGGCAGTAGATTTTTATCGTGCCGAGTTGCCAGCCCGATGCCCAACCTTCAGCAAAGGCACGCCCATTCACGCATGTCTTTTGAACACCACTCGACCTCGGGGAAGTCATGTAGACTCCACCCAGAAGGCACTCCAGCTGAGAATGGAACAGGAGAACCTCTTGCTGTGAGGCAACAATGCTACCGCTGCACCATAATGCTAAAAGGACTTAATTTACAGAGATTTGGAAAGGGACAGTATAGAGGGAATGGTTGACAGAGGGGTTGGTTGTGGAAGATACTTGAAAGAGAACATCTCTGCAAGAATATTAGCAATGCTATTGAAGTAATACAATGATGCATCATTAGTTATAAGTTCAGTACAGGATTTTTGGTTATTTATAAGCTTCCTAAAACCTTATGCTTCCCTTTTGAATGCCTTATGATTCTCTTTTGAATTGCTTGCAAACTTAATTTTATAGTCAGCCTTGAAATCCATTAAGGTGAGCTTAAGGGATATACTTACTTTTTTAAATCCCTAGATGGTCAGGAGTTTTTTTTTTTTTTTTTTGGGGGTTGCAGAGTTGATGGATGGGTATGGATGCCACAATACCTCTGTTCAAGAAGTAGTAAAATTCAAGTGAGTAGGAGGAAGACTCGAGTAAAGATGTGCTGTGAGAACTATGCCTTTTAACATTATCAGTAAAACTGGTAAGTAATAGGTAACAGGTATAAGGTGTAAGTCCTGAATGCAGAGAAGCTATTACAAACTGGGAAGCAGGTTTTCGGAGAGACTGTCACAGCAAGATGGTCACGTTTAACTAGGTTGTTGTGTCTTTTGGCTTTTCCCGGTTAGGGGTCGCCACAGTGGAACTCCGGTCCGCTAATGATTGGCAGTAGATTTTTACGTGCCGAGTTGCCAGCTCTGACACACAACCTTCAATGAAGGTATGCCCATTCACGCATGTCTCCACACAGAAGACGCTTTAGCTGAGAATCAAACAGGACAACGTCTTACTGTGAGGCGACAATGCCACCACAGCACCACCACCACAGTAGTCATCACATTTAACTAGGTAAGGAATATTAAGTATGGTGATGCAATCTGGGAAAATATTTGTGAGGGCAACATGTAGAATGCTGATAACTTTTGCTGGGCAAGAGGAAGTTTATTCCAGATATTTTGGAGTCCTTGTGTTACAAACCTATCCTTTCCTTGTTTTGTTAAGTTAATTGGAGTTACTGAAATTCAGAAATCAGTGTGTGTATTTGTTGTCACTTCCATATGTTCCTCAGCGTATTTGTGGATAGTGGAAGTCACTCACAAGAAAAGTATTTGGAGCAATAATTAATGTTTCCAATCGGTTAAGATGTCAAAATCTGAAGGAGCTATAATTAGGGTTCTATAATGGGCTATAATATGATAATTAATTGTACTGAGTGTTACTAGGTTTCAGCCAGTATCATCTCTGCATCATGTGGAATTTGACAAGAGGCAATAAATAAACATATATCTTTGCAGTTGCTTTTGGATCTGAATGCACAACACAATCCTTACTCACAAACCTACTACTCTTAACTACATCTCTTGCTGCTCTAACTATTCCTTACACACTAACCTTTTTTGAACTTTCTTCTCTTCCTGAGAAACACCACCCCTACCAACAAACTCTACCTCTTTCTCACATAAACTCACTTAAACATAGTAACATAACTGCCACCTTTATCTACATACTTCCTAAGTACCATAGATCTATCCATGTCACTTACTTCCCTGTCAAAAAAACTCCAATCAATTACTACAAAATCCTTAAGTTTGTACAATATCCCCTACGACACCCCTTATTAGATGGTGATATTCATCCTAACCCTGGCCCCAATACTAATACTCACAATAACCCCCACAATCAAACATTTCCTATTTCTATTACCCCTAAAAGACCAGCTAACTCTCTCCTTATAGCTCACCTTAACATCCGCAGCATAAACAATAAAATTACCCACCTACATGCACTATTACAGGTGCACTCATTTGATATTCTCTGTATTACTGAAACATGGCTAAAACCCTCTACTCTGGACCAAGAGATTACCCCTCCTGGATATAATATCCTAAGATATGACCGCAAAATTAAAAAGGGTGGAGGAGTAGCCATTTTGTATAAATCTGATCTCCAAGTGTCACCCTTCATTTTGCCACTACCCTCAGATACCAGTGCAGAAACCCTTACTGCCAAGCTTAAAATCAATAACTCCAAATCTATCTATCTAATTTGCACATATCTTCCTCCTGGAAATAACATTAATACACTTGAAAACATACTTAGTCACCTATCTACCCACCTACCTCAGGAAACCATTGTATTAGGAGACTTTAATATAGACTGGACACCTGTAGTTCTCCCAGTCCTACCAACCACATAAATCTACACAATTTCTCACAGATAATAACCACCCCTACTAGAATCCATAAGCCAACCAACAAGGAAACCACCCTAGACTGGATTCTTCTCAACAGCCATCTTGATACTTATAAACCAGGAACCCTTCCCGATGATATCAGTGACCATATGCTAACCTATATCATTAAACAAAAAATTCATAACCCTAACACTAATAATTTTAAATCCTCCCGCTCAAAAAAATTCTTTAATACAGACAGTTTCCAAAATGAACTAAAATCATGTGACTGGTCACCTATGTCTCATCTTCAACTTGATGAAGCAGTGACCTTCTTTAATACTAGATTCCTTCAAATCCTAGATTACCACGCACCCATTCAATCATCCCGAATAAGAACCAAAATCGCCCCCTGGCTTACAAAACACACTAGACAAAAGATCCTCCTCAGAAATAAGATTTGGGCCAAATGGAGAGCCTCCAAAAGTCCATCTGATCACCTTTACTTTAAACAATTAAGAAATGCTACCAAGAAAGACGTTCTCAGAGACAAAAAAAGATTACTACCTTAACCATCAACAAACCCATCAACTAAAGCCACAAAAATTCTGGACAGGCATCAATAAACTTCTTAAACCAGGCCACTCTAAATCTCCTACCCCTTCAGGATTTAACCCTAGTAACTCTAACCTGATACCTGATGCCTTTAATAACTATTTTACAGAAGCCATTCTAACCCTAGCTAATACTTTACCACCCATCACCACAACACCATTACATACCAATAATACTGTAACTCCAACCTTTCATATTCAACCTGTACCCACATCCCTCATTTGCAACCTCCTTCAAAAACTTAAACCATGCTCCCCTTCTGCTGACTGTCTTCCAGCAGAATTCCTGCAAATTGCAGCTAAAGAAATCGCCTATCCCATCTCCATCCTTATAAACAGAACAATTTTAGAAAGCAAAATCCCTTCCATATGGAAAGTATCTCACATTATCCCTCTACACAAAGGTGGATCTTCTACCGAGCTCTCCAACTTTCGGCCTATTGCCTTACTCTCTCCAATAGCTAAAATAATGGAAAAGTGCATACATAAACAACTACTTGCCCACCTTCTCCATAACAGTTTACTTGCAGACTGCCAGCATGGTTTTAGACCATTTCATAGCACAACAACTGCCCTGCTATAATTTTCTGACTCCATAAACAAAAATTGTAATAATAATACTTTCTCCTCTGCACTGTTTATTGACCTCTCAAAAGCCTTCGATATGGTGAACCATAACTTGCTTATTGACATACTAAAAGCCCAGTCACTCGATACACAAGCACTACATTGGTTTAAATCCTACCTTGAAAACAGACAACAAGCAGTACTTTGGGACAATACTCTTTCTTCTTCCCTCCCTGTGAACACTGGAATACCACAAGGCTCTATATTAGGACCCCTTCTCTTTTCATTGTTTATTAATGATCTACATACCAAAATTCCTCAAGCCACCTGCATACAATATGCAGATGACTCAACTTTAATTTGTTCAGCCAAGTCCATAACCTGTCTCCAGGCCCTCACTCAAACAGTATTTAACATTGTTGAAAATTGGTTTATGCAACACTGTCTCATTTTAAACCCCAAAAAAACAAAATTACTGCTCTTTGCTCCTACTCATAGGTCACCTCATCCACACTTCACAGTCACCTCTAGCAATGGAACTAACATATCCCCTGACACTACAACCCGTCTACTGGGAGTAACAATTGATAACAACCTTAGCTATGATGACCATATTAATGCTACTATAAAGTCAGTCAACAAAAAACTAGGCACCCTTTACAGAATCAAACCCTTCCTTACCCCTTCAGCCAGAATCACTATTGCCCAGACTCACCTAATCTCTACCCTCTATGCTTCTGCAATATATACCAACCTATCTAGAAACAAACTCACCAAACTTTCTACTAGTTACAATAGCATAACCAGATTTGCCACAGGCACCCCTTTCAGAACTCACCACTGTCATAACCTCAAACAACTGGGATGGTTAGAACTGCAGAACCTACTACTTTGTCAACAACTTGTTATCACCCAAAAGATCCTTTATCACCCTAATAATACCCCAATCCTTACTAAGCTGATTGCCCCCTACAAAAATCTTGCAACTCTACGCTCAGCTAACAAAATTCTAGTCTCTACTATTAAATCTAAAAACAAACCTGGGGACTCACTTTTCGCCAACACAGTAGGAAAAAGCTAGAACCAGCTTCCTACTGAACTTACATCTCTTGCTTCCTCTCATCTCTTTAAAAAGCATCTTAAAGAATATCTTAAAAATCATTGGCTTTGTCCCTGCTCTAACCCAGACTGATATACCCTGACTGTTGTCTCCTTCCCCTTTTTGCTCTCCTTACACTTCTATACCCCACTGTTCTATGTCACATACCTGTAAACATTTTTATTTACACTTCAATATTGTCTTAGCTTTTTTGATTGCTCTCTCTCAAATATCTGCTCACATTATTTGATCTGTGTGTTAACCTACTAAGTACTCTAAATAACTTATGTCAATCTCAATGTAACAATGTCCTGTAATTTGTTTTGACTATTACTATATATTGTAATCTTTGTCACTACTAATGCTTGGAGCTTTTCTCCCCGGGCCTCTACTGAAAATGGACATATATCCAGTTAGACTAGCCCGGTCAACAAATGTAAAATAAAAAAAAATAAATAACATACTCTGAAAAAAAGGGGATTGATGGATAGTCTTGAGAGTGGTTTTCATCTATTTCAGTTTGTTTAAGATGTTCTTTCTCTCTTGCTTTGATATTTCTAAGTCAAAGGACTTCCTTATACATAATGAAGACTGATTCTAATGGGTAGATTTATTCCTAACTTTTTGTCTCTTAATGTGCGGAGCTTGTATGTTGTCTCTGGATATACCTTTCAAAACACCTGCCCCTAAATCATCCCTCTACTAATGAAATTCATTTTTAGTAGAGCTAAAATTTAAAGTTAAAGAATAAAAAGTAAAATTAAACACTGACAACAACTGACCATTTGGAAAATGGCATTATTAGCAAAACAGACCTGATGCTACCCACATCTAAACTATTGACAAGTAAAGTAAAAATAGTAAGTAAATTCTAAAACTAATATCTCAGTATATCCTTTACTACTCTATTGAAACCCGTCAAAAATGAACTCTTACTGCTGCAAAAATTAAAAAGTCCTCAAACTGCAGTCCTAAATCATCCACTCGACAGTTTATTCATAAAAAACAATAACAAGCTATGCAAAGTTGCATTCAGTAGAAACTTAGACAGTAATATACTCAATTAAAGTCAATGAGAAACAACATATTCTGATATTTACAAAATAAAATGGATAAATGGAATCTGCACATATGTAATACACACACACGCACACACACACATATATTTATATATATACACACACACACACACACACACACGTGTGTGTGTGTGTGTGTGTGTGTGTGTGTGTGTGTGTGTGTGTATATGTGTGTATACATATATATGCTTATACACTATATATATATATATATATATATATATATATATATATATATATATATATATATATGTGTGTGTGTGTGTGTGTGTGTGTGTGTGTGTGTGTGTGTGTGTGTGTGTGTGTGTGTGTGTGTGTGTGTGTGTGTGTGTGCATATATATATATATATATATATATATATATATTTTTTTTTTTTTTTTTTTAATCATATGTTGTCTACAAGTACATTAAACAAAACTCAGCAACTACACATTTAATCATAAATCCACTCAAAAAACTAATCACAGATTCATAGATATTCCAAGGCCCCTGAGTCTCATGATGATTCTTGCTTCCCCACTACTCTCCCTCAGGCAGCATATCTTTTCTCCAGGAGGTCCTTACCAGTCAATCCTGGAGTACATTTGTGGTTAAATAGTTTATGTTTAAAAGTAGATAGTCTGTCACACTGCTTAATATGCAGAGGATGCTTATTCCAGGTTTTGGAGACCTGGAGTTATAAACCTATCTTTCCATTGTGTTTTATGCATCTGTTGGTGAAGATATAGGTCCCTGGTTCTAATACTGTTGGAGATGTTAGACCTGTGGAGAAACAAGAGGTCTGGGAAAACTGGGTCTCTAATGGTGTGGGAAGTTAAACATAGATCTCTCCTCAAAAGTTTATAAGACACTGAATAGAGTGGTAAAGCTACCAGCCTCTGTTGGTAGCTCAGAGAATTTAGACTTGTGATAATTTTGGTTAGGAACCATTAGGATATTGCTAATTGTTTGGTATGTTTAGTGAAATGTATCCCAAAGACAGCATTGTAATCAATAACAGGTCTGATCAATGTTGATTATAAGGTGTGATTATCTCTTTAGAACCTGATGATATTCCTTTGGTAATTAGTTGGACTAAATAAAACAATTTCCTGGCAACCATTGTGATATGAGAGGAGGCTATCAACCCAGGTACCTAGGTCCCTGACTAAATTTACATTTTATAGAGATGTGCTGTCTAGACAATATGATGGGAGGAGGGGTTGTCTACCACAAAAGATGATACTACACTTTTTAGAATTTAGTTTGAGCCCATTTTTGTACACTAAGAGTTTACTAGGGAATGTTCATTCTGGAGGGTTTGGGAATGATACGGTGAATTAAAACAATGTCCAATTTGTAATCATTTGCATACTTTGTTAGCCAGAGGTCTTGGCTGTCTGAGAAACACCCAGAATTAATGGTCCCAGCACTACACCCTGAGGGATACCGTTCATCACTTACATACTTTCTAATGAGGCTTCTGCAACTCACACTGTGTGGGTTCTGTCTTTTAGCTAGTTTGCTATCTAGCTTCCTACATATGGGTCAATTTTCAAAGCATTTAGTTGTCATATGATGCCACCATAGGTCAAGGTGTCAAAGGCCTTGGGCGCTCAGTGCACTGCATGACCACCATCTATAGCCTTCATAACTCTTTCAAAGAGATTTACCAGATTAAAAAGACAGGATCTACCCTTCATAAAACCAAACTGTTGGAGGGACAATTCTAACAAGATTCATGATGCCACAGTTTTTGAGATCAGTAATATTATGTTCCATGGCTTTGCAGATGACAGTTGCAAGAATGATAGATCTGTAATTCCCCAGGTCAATTGTTAGGCCACCCCTGTGGAGGGGCATTACCACTCATCAGGGACAAAACCAGGAGCTAAACTTAAGCTAAACAGTATAAGTAGTGTGTCTGCAAGGGAATGATTCACAATATTAATTACAACCACGTATACTGTCAAGTCCAATGGAGGAACTATTTTGTTCTTGGTTAGTACTTTTTTTTTTTTTAAATTCTTTTTATTTTATTTCTTTTTCAAAAACACACATAACAAACAAAAACACACAAAATTCACACACCTCAAGTTAACAAAGAAAACAAGTATATACAATTGTTCATAGCCCAAATACAACAACCATTATAAATGCAATGGTATAAAAGTAAATGCATGATACATAGAAAGATTACAACGTAGCATTTCAGGTTACTAAATGTGCAAAAAATGAACTCCAAAAGTTTTCAGAATGGTACTTACGATTCCCTTTATAAAAGAGGAGTTTCTGAGCCTTTATATGTCTAAAAACTAATTCTTTTAAACCTACCCATGACATTATTGTTTGGTTCTTCCAATGGAGAGAGATATAATATTTAATAAAAATTAATATGGAAATCAACACCCTATGCTGAGACTTAGAAATACCAGCTGGAGGTATATGTAGTAGAGCATACTGCCATGAAAGTGTTGATTTCTCGTAACCCATCTTTCCCAGGATCACTCTTAGGGCGCACCACAGTTTGTACACACATTTACAACTCCAGAAGATATGGTATATGTCAGCTACATGTTTATTGGTTAGTACTTTCTATAAATGATCTTTACAGATAATTGTGAGGGGGGGTAATAGATTCAGATATTTTGGGGCTTTGAATAAAAGTCTCAGGGTAAAATTAGCACTAAATATGTTTACAAGTGTATTAGCAATGTCATTTGGGTCAGAATAGGAGGCCTCATAATGAAGAAGCTCTGAGCAATGCAGGGTATTGTTTTTTTTTTCTAACATATCTAAAGAAGGGTTTATAATTATTATAATATAAATATGACTTATTTATAATTATCTTTGGCATCCAAGGCTCGCCTTAGTTCATGGGATCCTTTTTAATGTACATGATAGGGTTCTTCAGTTTGTTTTTGTTTTGGGGGGGGGGGTTGTAATGTTTTTGATATTTTCTTTGAGAGGATGGGTTTTTCTACTAAGTAATTTAAGGAGTTTGTCTCTTTTGTTGTATAGTTTATTTATGGCGTGGATGATGGTTTGTTTTTGAATTTCTCATGATATCTGGTTCCAGTAGGGACTGCTAGCTCTATCCATTTTTCTAAATGGGTATAGAATTCCATAGAGGAGCTAGCTGTTGTATTAATGTCTGGAAAGGTGCAATAATAAGTCAATTTTGGTATTTCATCACATAATAGGTTGAGTGTGGAATGTTTGTAAGTCATAAATTCCATGGAGTTTGCTGTAGGAGACTTTGGAAGTTTAAAGGAGAAGGTCACAAGTTTATGATCAGGATCTCTGCAGAAGGCGACAACAGAGGAGTAGTGCAGGAGGTGGCCATAACTCTAAGAATGAGGAAAAGAATGCCATGGCCTCTAGTACATTTATTTACCAACTGCTCAAGGGAAAGTTTTCTTTAATAAGTCCAGGAATTTTTGGGGCATATCTTACATTGGAAGTATATGTGTCCCAGTTTATTGAAGGGTAGTTAAAGTCACCCAAAATTAGTGACTTTATGATATCAGAGAGATAATTTAGGACACTTAGAAATTGTCAAAAAAGCACAAAGAAACTGTAACAAATTATTGGTTGATAACAAACATTGCCTAGAGTAATCTGTAGTTCAATGAGCTCAGTTTGTGAGTCCCATAGGGGTCTCCCTGGAGGTAATTTGTTTTTTGAGAAATATAGAGACTCTACCACAATTGTCACTGAGCCTGAAAGCATGAAAAGTGCAAAATCCTAGTATGGAAGAAGTGCTCTCTTTACATTTAAACCAAGTATCAGTAACTCTTCAGACATGGATGTTTTCCAAATGCAGGAGTATCTCACGATAAGACAATTTATTGCTTAGATTTCTGGCAATAAGGAGAGACATCTTGATGCAATCCAATTTTGGGACAGATATATGTTAGTTACAATGGAATGCTCATCAAATGGATTCTTCATAAATAGTACTGGGGGAACATCAAAGGCTTTAGCCAATATGTGAAAGCTTTGAAACAAGAGGTGCAGGTCATCTTTAGGGAAGCAAGCTGGACTGCTAAGTATCTCAGCCCAGGCTGACACACACTGGATCCCCATGGAATGACACTGCCTACTTAAGCAATTATTGAAGCCAATTTTCTTTTCTTTGTATCTAGTTATCAATTAAGATGAAGGGAGGATTCAGTTTGCAAGTAGAGTCTTACCTGCATTAGTAACATGCCTGGAAAGTTCTGGCATCTCTGTCTCTGTCCCTCTATCCCTCTTTCTCTTTCCGCATATCCCTCAGGGTTCTACACCTCAAGCTATTCACTCCCACATACACTACAACCAAGTCATAATAGTAGTTGTCAAGAATTAGGACCCTTAGGGCCTTTGTACCATCTGAAATCCAGGTACATAAAAGACAATTCAATGTAATCTTCTCTTTGTCCAGCCTTGTTAGTGTCGAGTCAGTGTGCCTAACAATAGAGTCACCTATTACTAATGCACTTCTATTGTTGCTGTGGTTCAAATAAAAGATTTAGAGTGTTTTTGTTCAGGGTGAGTCTTTATGGGAGGTATCCATGAGGTGGATGACAGGCCTGATATTGCTGATACTTAGCATTATTTCTAGGAGCCTCAAAAAGTGATTGTTTTATACTATCAGCATAAGACATATTGGTGCAATTAGAGAAGCATTGTAGCAGACATGAAGCTTACAGGAAAAGTTTATAGGTGAGATTAATATGATATATATATATATATATATATATATATATATATATATTAGAGATTATGTATATATATATATATATATATATATATATATATATATATATACACACACACACACACACACACACACACACACACATACACACCATTCTCAGATGGAATTAGTAGTGTTGAGTATACGTTCATTAAATATGAATAAAGGTACTTTGCTCCTTGCCTTAACCTGCCATCTGTACAGCACCACTAATGACTACATTATGTGCTCCTTTTTACTAACTGCAAAAGTAATGTTAATAAAATTACTTTTGGGTTTGACACACAGAAAATACAATAATTACACACACATCAAATTGCATGCCACACAGCACTAAATAAACTGCATTAACATGGGTGGCTCCACCCTCACCAACCCCCAAAATGAGGGCTTCACCTTCACACCCCTTTTACTCATTTATACTAATATCGTGACCACCCAGCTGTGTATATATTGCAGTGCCCTATATATACTGCACTACAGCTGAACAAAGCACAGTTGGCCATTATATATAGTTCGTAGAGGATCTTTGGATCTGTCCTTGCTTGTGTGGCCAGAGTCATAGCTTATCTGATAAATAAAGGATATAAAATAAATTAGTATATGAAAATACACCAATACAGTGTTTTTTGTTAGATCTCTATGGTTATCCATCCATCAGCAACTACATGCACACATCTTCCTCAACTGCTTTTAACAATTTTCGTGTCAGAAGGAAATATCTGCTGTCAATGTGGCAAATGAGATAGGTAAAAAGAACTTGTTGACTTTTTGTAAATTATAGTTCAAATGATCCTTGTGGGTCTTCTTCAGCTGTCAGCTAGGCTACATTTAAAGATAATGTTTGAAGGCATGGAACAAACTTTTAAAACAAAAAAGTTCTTGCATGCATCTTTATGTATGCAAACACTTTTCCTGTATAAAAAGCAAAGTGCATTTTGCAGCCTTTAAAAACATATAACATTTAAAAGATTGCTTCAGAATGCGACAGACAAAAATGTATTGAGCCATGTTTACAGCATGAATATTTTTGGGTAGATAGGAGACACTTTTGTCACTTTGGGTTCCAGCTCTAATTATGCTGGATTACTGTAAGTAAGTAATCATAAATTAGTTATGCAATTGACAAACATTACAGATTAGCAAGTACATAATTTATATAGAATTACTTACCTGCACTAATCCAGCACAATTAAAGCTGGAACCCAAAGTGACATAAACACCTCCTGCCCTCCCATGAGTATACTAACACTGGTCTCCGTACAAAAAATATCTCATGCTTCCTGTGCCTTATCATGGGGAATACCGACATTAGTCACTTTTATTAATATACACAACTGACCAGCCAAGATGACCAAAGATGGACCAAGATGGTAACCATTTGAAATGTCAGGACCCGCTACAGCAAATCCCAAAACACGAAGACTGAATGGCTAAAAGAATGGACTTATATATACCAAGTACAAGATGTAACATATGTAACCTTAAATTTGTTTACAAGA
The DNA here is from genome assembly GCF_019279795.1 of Protopterus annectens. Classification (NCBI taxonomy): domain Eukaryota; kingdom Metazoa; phylum Chordata; order Ceratodontiformes; family Protopteridae; genus Protopterus; species Protopterus annectens. Next base: position 1,077,341,794 of record NC_056744.1, on the reverse strand, counting down.
AACTTTTCTATAGTTGTAAGAGGTCTTTTCACACATAAATGGTTAGTGAATATTGTGCATATTTATGTACACTCTAACTACATGGAATAATAGTGGATACTTTCACAAAGCATTTGTTTGTATTTTTGTTGATAAAACTGATTTAATGACTTATTTCCATCATGTTTTGTACATTTGCATTTATGAATTATATATGCTGGATGAAACACTGTAGTAAGACAATTTCTAGGACCTTAGAATTAAGACGCACAGTCAGAATAATCTTGTGAGATGAAGCAAATAAGAGACTAATTCTGCATGCAGAAATGCACATTCTGAAAGCTTGTCCTTTATGGCTGGTGGTAAGGCAGTTTCAGCAGTTGAGTACGGCCCCAGTTAGCTGCTTGATTTTGACAGTTTACTGCTCACTATCCATCAGGGTCGGCAGCTTTCTGTAACCTCTGAGTGAGAAACTAATGAGTTCACAGAATGGTCAGAAAACGTCCAGCAGAAGCTGGCAGCACTGTAAATGCTAATCAGTGAATGGCATCACATTGACTGTAATTGCCACTTAGATCCGGAAATGCCAGATAATTTACAACTGATTAGACTGTTTGATGACAGGAGTCGCTTTAATAATCAGGACGAGAAACTGTTTTAAATTAAAGCCCCAGCTTAGTTCCATCACATCAAACATAAACATTCAGTGCTTTGAATATGTGGTAATTATTCAGGCTTCTGTTGTACTGTAAGACATAGAAGGGCAAAAAGTAACATTACACCAAAAAAATGGGAAATAATACCTTTAAGGTCGAATATAAGGAAGGAGAAAAATGTATTGACTCATGTTTGTTAACTATTCAGGCTATGTGAGACAGGAGGTCCCCTTTTATAGGTGAAGTTCAAAAGAATAGCAAATGAATTAAAATAACATTATTTGTAAGACAAGTACTTCACAATTGCACCAGAAGTTGAGACATTTCTCAAAAAATGTGTGTGTGTGTGTGTGTGTGTGTGTGTGTGTGTGTGTGTGTGTGTGTGTGTGTGTGTGTGTGTCTGTGTGTCTGTGTGTGTGTAGCCTGAATAGTTAACAAACATGGGTCAATACATTTTTCTCTTTCCTTATATTCTACCTTAAAGATATTATTTCCCATTTTTTTTGGTGTAATGTTGTGTGTGTATTTGATTCAGCCCACATGTATTTGGTGAAGTCATCTCTTTTTTGAGTAGAGCATAACATTTGCTTTTTGTAGGAGGGCAAATTCAAATCATTTTTTAGATCAAGGTGAGGACAAGGACTTTTTTCTTTTGAGAAAGGCTTAGAGTGACAGAGGTCTAAGAAATTTTGCTCTAAAATGAGAATCTACTGATCTTTAAAATATCCTGACTTTGGGCTTTCACCTCGGGTTCTTTCTGGTTTTGTATCCAGTTCTTGAGTTAAGTGGTTGAAAGCGATGCACAGGTGGGGCAGCTAGGTGTCAAATCCAGAACTTCAGCATTATAGTTCAGTTACTTACCCACAAAGCCACTCTACTTCTGGTTCCCACATAGAATAATACGGTACCTGATAAAAAGCAAACAGCAAATATATCTGTTTTACATTCTTACTGACGTTTGCAACTGTTTATAGATTGCTAGATAATACTATACAAGAGTCATCTTAGTCCAAATTCTATACGTTTTGGGGTCAACATTCATTATATCTCATCTTTGTAACACGTTTGCAGCCATCTGCATTAAAGTAGCAGCTTTTCTTCCATACAAATGAATAGTTGCTCCTATGGTGATTTTGAGACAGAACTGAAACCCATGACCTTCCTTGCTTGCCTCAATGTGTGATAATTTTATTCAGTTCTACACTACCAAGGGTTTACAAATAAAAGCTTGCATCCCTTTCCTTCTGCTTTCAAGTCCTGGACTTTTTGCTGTGGTGCAGCCGTAATTTCATGCATGCTTCGTGTCAAATATCTTCCTACCTAGATGACACTCTGACGCTACTCATTATTTTCTGACTGGGGGCACTGAAACAAATGACATTCTCATTTTTAATAGTAAAATATGTCAACTGGCTTTCTTGTCCTTTTTTTGACTGCCACTTTTCTGATAACTCTCATTTCTGAAATTGATTCACTAGCTATGGAATCAGTAGCTGCGGTTAATCTTTAATTATATAAATAAAATCATGACAGCTCTGAAATTAGTGTTAAAAGACAGCAACACTTAAATCTAAAATAAATATTTATTTGTTTATATCTTTATCTTTCTATTACTAATTTTTAATTATTATTTTCAAATGTTTTTACATCACAAAATGATTTGCTGGAGGCTGCCACGATGCTATGTTTTAATTTTATAGTCAATGATTTTGAATGGCTAATGAAGTTTTATGAAAACACAATGCATTGTGGTTAGAGGAATATTTACTATTCCACAGTAGCGTTCTTCTCTTTGTAGTTGCTTGCAATGTAAATACCATACCTGGGATTCATCAATGGTGATTTTCTGTCCAGAAACAGTGCAACTGCTTCTGCACGGAAAATGGCCACCAAGCAATCCAGGTATGTGCCATTTTGACGTGCACGAGTGGCCCTACACTGTTCCAGCACAGAAAGCTGTGCTGGATGCTAATCAGCTCATTTGCTGGTGAAAGCCATGCAAATGAGCTGATCTAATGATACAGGAAGTCGGCAGGCCTCCGTGCTGGAACAGTGTAAGCTGCAGAAATGTAGTCAGTTACTAACCGAATACATTTCTGCAAATTACATGAGGGAGGCATGTCAGCACTCAGTAAAGCATGTATTAGAATGGTTATGCATGCCATTGGCCAAATATATGGCCATTGGCATGCAAAACCACTTCAAAGAAAAAAATATATAAAGTTTTATTTTTGATGGCCGATCTCGGCCATTGAGTGCATGGATAGTGGTATGCTAGTGGGAGGAGGAGAAATGTAAAAAGAAGGGTGAAAACATGAAAAGTAAGGGATTCTGCATTTTGCCATTATAGGCAATGGTGTGTAGAAAGTAAACAATATCCGGGAACAGTGGTTGCTAAGGGGGAAGGCTCGTGTGTAGCGCAGTAATTAGGGTGAAGGCAGTGGGGTATGTTAATGAGGGGACTGATACTGAATCACAAATTTCTTCTAAGTGTCAGACTGCACCTAAATGTGTAGGTGCTCTAACATGATCATGTAGGCAGGAGGAGCAAGTAACATGAAAAGGGGGTGTGTCATGCTTGCTGTAATCACATTGGAGCTCTGTTGGCTGGTGTCTGCTTAGTTAAACACAGCTAGGCGAGGGGGTGTGTCTCTGGCTGTTTACTCTTATTCTAATTCTATGAACTGAGGAGCATATTCATGGCCAGGGGAGGGGCATTTCTTGCTGTTTACACTAGCTAAATGGGTCTCGGAGGCGCGCCGGTGATTAAACAGGAAGGACATAGGAAAAGTAAAAGGAAATAGCAGAACAAGGGAAATGCAGTACAAAAAGAAATTTGGGATACTTCAACACACAATGGACCATTGAAAGCATTCATTAATACAGCTGGCAGGTGTCTGCATAGCTGAAAATGGGAGGAGATGTAAAAAAAAATAAAGGGCAACAGCACAATAAAAGAGGAATATGAAGTAGAAATCAGTAATATGGGACCCTTGCAACCTACAATGGGCAGGCAATGCACATGATAATACAGCTGGCAGGTGGCTGCATAGCTGAAAGTGGGAGGAGATGTAAATAAAAAAATAACAAAAAAAAGGCAACAGCAGAATAAAAGCAATCATACACAACTTACCAGTAATGCCTCTAACACTCACAGTGGCCAAATCAAAGCCATGAGTAATATAGGTGGCAGCTGGCATGTATCATAGTGAGCCAATCATACAGGCAGCATCAGTAGCACCACAGTATAAAGTATGAAAACACCTTACAGTCTGGTTTGTCCCACTAACTCTGCACCATTAGTGTATACATGCAGGGGAATCTTAACTGGAAAAATGTTAGGGGCTGCCATTGCTTTGATACATCAGTATGTGCCAGAGGCTGAGGGTGGAGAGGAGGATAATGCTGACAACTGCCCCAGACTCAGGAGGAGGAGAAGAGTGTTCAGACCCAGGGTAACCTACCAGAGGCTACATGACCTGGAAATAGTAGAGTGCTACAGGGTGGACAGGGACATACTTCAGCAAATTGTGAAGCTGTGCTGGCCTCGCCTCACATCCAGAACAAACAGAGGGGAGACCCATCTCAGTGGATACTAAGATCTGTGTAGCCTTAAGAATACTAGCTACAGGTACTGTCCAAAGACCTACTGGGGATATCATGGCGGTGTCACACACATCTGTATCCAGAGTACTCCACCAGTTCCTGGATGTCATGCTACCAAATGCCCGTGACCACATATATTTCCCCAACACCCGTTAGGAATTGACCAGCAATATGCGCCTCTCCCAGAGTGTAGCTGAATACCCGGAAGTACTGGGTGCCATAGACTGCATGCACATCAACATCAAAGCACTACCCGGTGAGCAGGGTAGGGTCTACATAAACCGCAAGGGCTTCCCCTCCATCAACTGCCAGGTCATGTGCAATGCCCAGGGCATTATCATGAATGTGTGTGCTGGCAGCCCTGGAAGCTATCACAACTCCCACATCTGACATTCCTCACAGCTGTATCAGGGATTTGCCAGGGGGGGACATCCTGTATAGCCATCTAGTGGGGGATGCTGGCTATGCACTGGAGTCATGGATGATGACACACATCAGAAAGGCACACACACCCATGCAATAATGCCATAATGAGGCACACGTCCAAACCAGGATCCTTATAGAGCGTGTGTTTGGGATGCTCAAGTCACAGTTCCACTGCCTGTACATATCTGGTGGAGCCTTATAGTACTCTCCACTCACATGTGCACACATGTTCATAGTATGTGCCATGCTATACAATATGATCCTGCGAAAACAGCTGCAGCAGGAACAGGATGGGGAAGAGCCACACAGCCTCCCACCATTGCCAAAGCCCGCACAGGCACAGAGGGACCCGAACAAGGAGTCCCCTGAGCCAGCCCCTGTAGGCAGATGGAGGAGTGGCCAGTATGGCCTGGCCTTGGCAAAGAAGCAACACATAGCACACACACTAACACTGTAGGCATCCAGGGACTGACATCTCTCTTGACTCCCCCACACAGTAAAAAGGGATGACACACATCACACTACCTGTAACTTACCATGTATAGGCAGTGTACTGTGTGCATCCAACATAGGCAGCCCTCAAGCCCCATACACACAACTGCCACAGGCCAAGGTAAGTCAGTTACCTTAACAGTAAATTAATGTATCAGTATGTTCTGCTAGCATATGTATGGTATTGTTCCATGCATGCAAGGGAATGGGGTGGACTACTAGGATAGCAGCAGACAACTGACAGCTATGTGGGACACCAGGAAATGTCTGCCCAATACTGGCCTCCCAAAACTATGCAGTAGTACCAAAAGTGGCAAATCCCACTGCAGTATATGTGTAAGACCAACTAACTGGAGGGGGTTATAGCTCACAGTCATGGATGTCAGTGTGGGGTCCCATACCCACCCCTCAGATCCACACAGCAAGTCAGCTGTAGAAAACCAGAGAGAAATGTCTGGAAAAGCTCCACAAATGGCAGCAATGTTGAATCACCACCCTACAGACCCACACAGTCATAGCACAGCAGGTCTCGCAGTTGCAGTAAGGCTCTGAAAGGTAGCAAATATATTCCATAACAATCTAACTTGTGCTCCTCACTGACATGCCTGTTGTCCTGAAGACAGGGCACAACAGTATGGTAAATGGAATCAAAATGTAAAGCAAATATCAGCACAGTCTCTGCAATTGTCTACAGCTGACAGGTGTGCCCCACCCATACACCCAGGGAAATGCAGTAACATGTATGTCTGCAGGGAAATAGCAGCAGAACACAGATTGGTAGGGCTATCCCAATACGCATGAAAACATGCTGCATGTGATCAATATACAGGGGGTCAATAAGTTATGTCCATGTGTGGTCAATACTGTCAGGATCTGGCCAGCATGTTCTCCTGGCTCTCATCTTGCCCTAGGTACAGGCTGTCTGTCACAGGGCCATGTGCAGATAACTGCAGTGCCAATGATTATGCATGTCAATGACACCTATTCCTCTGCCACTAACATACCCAAAAGTCACAGTGCTATGTGGAATATACTACACATATAATGGACGTCTTGAGGGATGTGTAGCCGAGGTGCTAGGGCTTTTGTGAATAATCATGCTTCTTGGTACTGTTGCCAGTGGTCGTTGTCAGTATGGTGTTTTCATTGTTTTACGTCTGCTTTTGTATATAATGGACATGCCTGCACAGTACAATGCAGTCTGTACCCACACCCATAACACAAAATCTCTGACAGCAACATGTCTGAACAAGGGCAGAAGTAAATGTGAAACAAAGGCACAATCTGAGAAATCACAAAGTAGGCTGGTATTACAAGAAACAAGGATAAAATGTATTCTTAAGTGCTTTCGTCACAGATTACAGTTGACTTCTTCAGAAAAAACAAAGTGCCTCCACCCCACTCCTTAAATACTCATTATAAACACATTACAAACCAATTTGTAAAAAACACCATAGGCATTTAAAGGTACAGACTCCCTGTTTGCTCCACAATTATACATGCAAGATAAAAACAAAATATAAAGCATGATTCAACATGTACTTTTAACTTAGTATTTTGACAAAAAAATCATAAAGTGAACAAATGAATAAAAAATCAACAATTAGATGAAAAAAAATCAACAATTAGATAAAAAAATCAGCTTTTAACGCTTTTAACCTCAAAAAGCTGGTTATTGAAACCATTTCACTTCATTCAACCCTGGAAAAATATTGGCATTGACCCTTAATTGCCATAACAGTTCTTTGTATTCAAGACAGTAATCCATAGGACCTCCTCTCTCATCCATAGTCAGCCGTTCAAGAACTGTGAATTTAAAATTGTGACCTGGGTGGGTATTGACGTGCTTGGTCAGTGAATTTTTTAGGTTCATTTTCCTAATGTCATATAAATGCTGGTAAATACATGTACGAAAGGCATTTTTGGTCTTGCCTATATAAAAACAGGCACACTTCTGACAAATACCAGCATATATGACATTCTTACTGCTACAGTTGTACTTATACTGAAATTTCACCCATCCATATCCGTTAAGAAAAACACTGTCACCTTCCAAAATATACTTGCAGTGAGTACACTGCTTGAATTTGGACATTCTCCCTAATGCTTCAGCCGTATTGACACCTTTCCTCCTCTCTAAGATATTTTTAACACTGGTGTCCTTTCTGTACACTACCACAGGGGCTTCCCCTACTCTTTCTTTTATGGCATTGTCTCCTGCCACAATAAACCAGTTCTTGTAGACAATGTCCCGAATCAGTGGGAACTGAGGGGTATAAGTTAATATAAAATCATGGTGAAAATGTCCAGAGGATGAATCCCTGCCTTCCAAAGGAGCACATAATCTGGAGATGTCAATCCCTAGTAAGGGGTAAAAATGTCCATCAAGTCTCTTCCTAGTCACTTCATCAAGAAGAGGTAACACAAATTGCTCAGAATAACCTCTTTGTACCAAAATATTCAATAAAATTTCCCTTTCTGCATAAAAATCATCGATCCTGCTAGTCATGCAAGCCAGCCTCACTCCCCACCCCTTAACCAGGGAGTGTTTCTGATGTACAGGATGCCCGCTCTCATAATGAAGAAGGGAGTTCGAATAGGTTGGTTTTTGATATATGGTAGAATAAAATTGTGCGGAGGTATAATCCTTGCTAATCCTGATGTCCAGCTAACTGATGGAATCGACATGAGTTTCCATAGTGAATTCCAGAAATGTAGTGCTAGAATTGAGGAACAAAACAAATTCATCCAACTGGTCGTGGCTACCTTTCCATAAAATCAGGATGTCATCAAGGTAACGTCCATAAAACTTACACCATGACATCCCTGTAGATGGAAAAACTATGGAAAGTTCCCACTGAGTCAGGACTATGTATGCAAAAACTGGGGCACAGGCTGCACCTATAGCCACACCTGCACACTGAACAATTGACCCTCATAGATTACAAAACTATTCTTCAAAACAAGTTCCATCAAAGTTCTCAGAGTCAAAATTCTGGTATGTGAAAAATTGGTATGCTGACATAAAAAATCATAAAACATATCCACTCCTTCTGTGTGAGGTATTACATTAAATAAACCCTTCACATCTATAGTGGAAAAAATAGTCATTGCCAAAGTATTCCTGTTTTATTTTTTTGAGACAATCCCAGGAGTCCCTGATGATATGTGAAAAAGAACTTAAACAGTTCTTTAACTGTATGTCTAAGAATTTAGCTATTGGGAGAGTCTTAGATCCTTTTGCATCCACAATTGGTCTTAAGGGTGGGTGCGAGATATTCTTGTGGATCTTAGGCATCCAGAAAATAGTGAGAATCCTCAGGTGCTTTTGTGTACAGTAGTTGAATTCTACTTCTGAAATTTGGTTGTTCAAAAGTAAATCCATGAGGACCATATCAACATAACTGTATGCAATATTGAGTTCATTCCGGGAAACCTGCTGGTACCCTTCCCCCAATAAGTGACTTAACATACTGTTAGAGTATCTCTCTTGGTCCATAACCACTAATCCTCCTCCCTTGTCAGGTTTCATGACCCGGATGGTTTTGTTGTTTGATATACTATTGAGTAAGGAGGTTTCCTTCTGAGTAAGGTTATGTGGTATGGTGCAAGATTTTTTCCTAGCGAAATCTCTGATGTCATTCGAGCATATACTTTGAAACAGCTGAATTGAAGGACATAAAGGGAGATTTGCTACACTGGCTTTTCTACATGTCTCAGCAGTATCGTGTACCTGATTGCCGTCACCCAGAGTCACATTAAAATTCAATTTCAGGGTAAACAGCATTAAGTCAAGTAATGTTTTTTCTAAATTAAATTTCCTCAAAGGCACAAAATTTAGGCCCTTCTGAAAGAGGTTGGCCCATTCTTTAGTAACCAGGGTACTGCTCAAATTGTAAATTTTGAAGTCATGATGGTCATTTTCAATGATTTCCACTTCGCCATTCATACTATCAGGTGACAAACTGGTATTCAGTGCCAGTTCTCCCGTCTCCCCCTCCCTCTTCCACCCCCTTGTTGGTACTGTGGGGGATGAGAATGTTGTTCGCCCTGGTATATCATGTTTGAAGGCCTCCTGAACTGGTGATTTTGCTGCCGAATTCTCTCTGACCTTCTCATGGGTGGGCCTAAAGGGATGGGACCGGGGTTATTGTCACCTTGATACTCAGATTCAACCATACCCTCGTCAATAAAAACATCATTATTGTTGTTAGAGTTAGTGGTGCCATTGTTGACATGACCATTTACACTTAAGGGATAAGCTACACCACTTTCGTAATCTTTAGCATCCCTTAACAATTTCTTATTCTTCTTTTCTTTAATTTTGTCCATAACCTTGTCAATATTTACAAAAATAGTATTGTATTCATTGAGCTTGTTAGAAAAATTAACATCATTCTTAATACTAGCATCTAATTTGTTCACATCTTGCAAAACAAGAAATTTTTTCTCATTGTCATTAACCAGCAATTGTAACAATTCACATCCCTGGCGATTGAATAAAACAACCAGATCTTTATGTAAATCACTGTTGAAAGTTAAGCCATTAGGAGAACCCCAATATCTAAGTCCTTTAGGCACTTGTTCACACCTAAGACATTCTCTCAAGTATTGGTTTTCAATTTGAATCTTTTTCAGCTTGAGACATTCTTTTTCAAGATTTTTAAACATAAAGTCAACAGTACTTTGGGTATTCTGATGGTTGCCGTTATGAACAAAGCCCATACTATCCCTGTTAATCCATTCTGATAAATTCGATATTTGGGTGGCATCACTGAACAAACAAGGGTTCTGCTCCTTCTGGGTCCTCCGTTGCTGTAGCCCTGAAGAAACAGAAGTACCTGGTTGTGTAACAGCAAACACTCCCATAGTGCTGGCATTTTCTCATTGGTTAGGGCGTCCTTGCCCTAATGGAATAGTAAAAAGGGAGTCTTGGGAACCAATAATCGGGGCTGGTTTCGATGGGACAACTTCTTTGACCAAATGGTCAATTTTCTGACCCAGGCCCAATATGTGAGTGTTAAAAGAACCAATAAGTTCAGTCAATTTATTGATGGCTGTAATGAGTTCATCATGCTTGTCCCTGGTACCACCTCCACTCTGCTTGGAAGAATCCATACTAAACACCCAACCAAGTAACACAAACTGAGAAATCATAAAGCAGGCTGCTGTTACAAGAAACAAGGATGAAATTTATTTTTAAGCGCTTTCGTCACAGATTACAGTTGAATTTTTCAGAAAAAACAGAGTGCCTCCACCCCACTCCTTAAATACTCATAACAAACACATTACAAACAAATTTGTAAAAAACACCATAGACATTTAAAGGTACAGACTCCCTGTTTGCTCCACAATTATACATGCAAGATAAAAACTAACCAACTATAAAACATGATTCAACATGTACTTTTAACTTAGTATTTTGACAAAAAATCATAAAGTGAACAATTGAATAAAAAAATCAACAATTACATGAAAAAAAATCAACAATTAGATTAAAAACGTCAGCTTTTAACCTCAAAAAGCCTGGCTATTGAAACCATATCATTCAACCCTGGAAAAAAATATTGGCGTTGACCCTTAATTGCCATAACAGTTCTTTGTATTTAAACCAGTAATCCATAGGACCTCCTCTCTCATCCATAGTCAGCTGTTCAAGAACTGTGAATTTAAATTTTTTTATTCAATTGTTCACTTTATGATTTTTTGTCAAAATACTAAGTTTAAAGTACATGTTGAATCATGTTTTATAGTTAGTTTGTTTTTATCTTGCATGTATAATTGTGGAGCAAACAGGGAGTCTGTACCTTTAAATGCCTATGGTATTTTTTACAAATTGGTTTGGAATGTGTTTGTAATGAGTATTTAAAGAGTGGGGTGGAGGCACTCTGTTTTTTCTGAAGAAGTCAACTGTAATCTGTGACAAAAGCACTTAAGAATAAATTTTATCCTTGTTTCTTGTAACACCAGCCTGCTTTGTGATTTCTCAGTTTGTGTTACTTGGTTGGGTGTTTAGTATGGATTCTTCCACGCAGAGCGGAGGTGGTACCAGGGACAAGCATGATGAACTCTCTACAGCCATCAATAAATTGACTGAACTTATCGGTTCTTCTAACACTCACATATCGGGCCTGGGTCAGAAAACTGACCATTTGGTCAACGAAGTTGTTCCATCGAAACCAGCCCCAATTATTGGCTCCCAAGACTCCCTTCTTACTATTCCATTAGGGCAAGGAAGCCCTAACCAACGAGAAAATGCCAGTACTACGAGAGTGTTTGCTGTTACACAACCAGGTACTTCCGTTTCTTCAGGGTTCCAGCAACGGAGGACCCAGAAGGAGCAAAACCCTTGTTTGTTCAGTGATGCCATCCAAATGTCGAATTTATCAGAATGGATTAACAGGGACAGTATGGGCTTTGTTCATAATGGCAACCATCAGAATACCCAAGGTACTGTTGACTTTATGTTTAAAAATCTTGAAAAAGAATGTCTCAAGTTGAAAAAGATTCAAATTGAAAACCAATACTTGAGAGAATGTCTTAGGCACGAACAAGTACCTAAAGGACTTAGATATTGGGGTTTTCCTTATGGCTTAACTTTCAACAGTGATTTACATAAAGATCTGGTTATTTTATTCAATCACCAAGGATGTGAATTGTTACAATTGCTGGTTAATGACAATGAGAACAAAATGTCATGTTTTACAAGATGTTGTGAACAAATTAGATGCTAGTATTAAGAATGATGTTAATTTTTCTAACAAGCTCAATGAATACAATACTATTTTTGTAAATATTGACAAGGTTATGGACAAAATTAAAGAAAAGAAGAATAAGAAATTGTTAAGGGATGCTAAAGATTACGAAAGTGGTGTAGCTTATCCCTTAAGTGTAAATGGTCATGTCAACAATGGCACCACTAACTCTAACAACAATAATGATGTTTTTATTGAAGAGGGTATGGTTGAATCTGAGTATCAAGGTGACAATAACCCCGGTCCCATCCCTTTAGGCCCACCCCTGAGAAGGTCAGAGAGAATTCAGCAGCAAAATCACCAGTTCAGGAGGCCTTCGAACATGATATACCAGGGCGAACAACATTCTCATCCCCCACAGTACCAACAAGGGGGTGGGAGAGGGAGGGGGAGATGGGAGAACTGGCACTGAATACCAGTTTGTCACCTGATAGTATGAATGGCGAAGTGGACATCATTGAAAATGACCATCATGACTTCAAAATTTACAATTTGAGCAGTACCCTGGTTACTAAAGAATGGGCCAACCTCTTTCAGAAGGCCCTTAATTTTGTGCCTTTGAGGAAATTTAATTTAGAAAAAACATTACTTGACTTAATGCTGTTTACCCTGAAATTGAATTTTAATGTGACTCTGGGTGATGGCAATCAGGTACACAATACTGCTGAGACATGTAGAAAAGCCAGTGTAGCAAATCCCCCTTTATGTCCTACAATTCAGCTGTTTCAAAGTATATGCTCGAATGACATCAGAGACTTTGCTAGGAAAAAATCTTGCACCGTACCACATAACCTTACTCAGAAGGAAACCTCCTTACTCAATAGTATATCAAACAACAAAACCATCCGGGTCATGAAACCGGACAAGGGAGGAGGATTAGTGGTTATGGACCAAGAGAGATACTCTGACAGTATGTTAAGTCACTTTTTGGGGGAAGGGTACCAGCAGGTTTCCCGGAATGAACTCAATATTGCATACAGTCATGTTGATATGGTCCTCATGGATTTACTTTTGAACAACCTAATTTCAGAAGTAGAATTCAACTACTGTACACAAAAGCACCTGAGGATTCCCACTATTTTCTGGATCCCTAAGATCCACAAGAATATCTCGCACCCACCCTTAAGACCAGTTGTGGATGCAAAAGGATCTAAGACTCTCCCAATAGTTAAGTTCTTAGACATACAGTTAAAGAACTGTTTAAGTTCTTTTTCACATATCATCAGGGACTCCTGAGATTGTCTCAAAAATATAAAACAGGAATACTTTGGCAATGACATTATTTTTTCTACTATAGAAGTGAAGGATTTATTTAATGCAATACCTCACACAGGAGTGGATATGTTTTATAATTTTTTTATGTCAGCATACCAATTTTTCACATACCAAAATTTTGACTCTGAGAACTTTGATGGAACTTGTTTTGAAGAATAGTTTTGTAATCTATGAGAGTCAATTGTTCATACAGAGTACAGGTGTGGCTATGGGTGCAGCCTGTGTCCCAGTTTTTGAGAACATAGTCCTGACTCAGTGAAAACTTTCCATAGTTTTTCCATCTACAGGGATGTCATGGTGTAAGTTTTATGGACATTACCTTGATGACATCCTGATTTTATGGAAAGGTAACCATGACCAGTTGGATGAATTTTATTTGTTCCTCAGTTCTAGCACTACATTTCTGGAATTCACTATGGAAACCCATGTCGATTCCATCAGTTAGCTGGACATCAGGATTAGCAAGGATTATACCTCTGCACAATTTTATTCTACCATATATCAAAAACCAACCTATTCAAACTCCCTTCTTCATTATGAGAGCGGGCATCCTGTACATCAGAAACGCTCCTTGGTTAAGGGGCAGGGAGTGAGGTTGGCTCGCATGACTAGCAGGATCGATGATTTTTATGCAGAAAGGGAAGTTTTATTGAATATGTTGGTACAAAGAGGTTATCCTGAGCAATTTGTGTTACCTCTTCTTGATGAAGTGACTAGGAAGAGACTTGAGGGACATTTTTATCCCTTACTAGGGATTGACATCTCCAGATTGTGTGCTCCTTTGGAGGGCAGGGATTCATCCTCTGGTCATTTTCACCATGGTTTAATATTAACTTACACCCCTCAGTTCCCACTGATTCGGGACATTGTCTACAAGAACTGGTTTATTTTGGCAGGAGACAATGCCATAAGAGAGAGAGTAGGGGAAGCCCCTGTGGTAGTGTACGGAAAGGACACCAGTGTTAAAAATATCTTAGAGAGGAGGAAAGGTGTCAATATGGCTGGGGCATTAGGGAGAATGTCCAAATGCAAGCAGTGTACTCACTGCAAGCATATTTTGAAAGGTGACAGTGTTTTTCTTAACGGATATGGATGGGTGAAATTTCAGTATAAGTACAACTGTAGCAGTAAGAATGTCATATATGCTGATATTTGTCAGAAGTGTGCCTGTTTTTATATAGGCAAGACCAAAAATGCCTTTCGTACATGTATTTACCAGCATTTATATGACATTAGGAAAATGAACGTAAAAAATTCACTGGCAAAGCACGTCAATACCCACCTAGGTCACAATTTTAAATTCACAGTTCTTGAACGGCTGACTATGGATGAGAGAGGAGTTCCTATGGATTACTGGCTTGAATACAAAGAACTGTTATGGCAATTAAGGGTTAACGCCAATATTTTTCCAGGGTTGAATGAAATAGTTTCAATAACCAGCTTTTTGAGGTTAAAAGCTGATTTTTTTTATCTAATTGTTGATTTTTTCATCTAATTGTTGATTTTTTATTCAATTGTTCACTTTATGATTTTTTGTCAAAATACTAAGTTTAAAGTACATGTTGAATCATATTTTATAGTTACTTTGTTTTTATCTTGCATGTATATTTGTGGAGCAAACAGGGAGTCTGTACCTTTAAATGCCTATGGTGTTTTTTACAAATTGGTTTGTAATGTGTTTGTAACGAGTATTTAAGGAGTGGGGTGGAGGTACTCTGTTTTTTCTGAAGAAGTCAACTGTAATCTGTGAGGAAAGTGCTTAAGTATAAATGTTATCTTTGTTTCTTGTAACACTAGCCTGCTTTGTGATTTCTCAGTTTGTGTTACTTGGTTGGGTGTTAACAAAGGCACAATTATGGGTACGTGCAGTAAATATTGTCCTGGCATACTGAGAAAGTTGGTAAGGTGAGGGGTTTGCAGTAGTGGGAATTGTCTGAAGGTTATGTAGGCTGACACAGTAATGTCTGTCAATATTTTGTAACATCTTCAATTATACTGAAATAACTTGCTATATAAACACATGTTTATGCATACTGGACAAAACCTCTAGCCAAACACCTGGACAATCTGCCAAAAAATGTACAGCAGCAGGTATGGTCACACCAGGATATCACATCTCAGGTTACACAAATACTACAAAAGCAGAAGATTCCCAGCCAGTATATCAACAAGTTACTGGACTATCACTCAACTGACTGTAGCCACACCTCCCAACTGGCCTTGTTGGGCAAGAATCTGCATAGCTGCCATTATAATATCAGTCTATGCATCATACGACTAGTATTCCTCTGGTAAAGCACTGTAATGATTTGAGGATGTCTGACACTAGGTACTGACACAATACATTGCACTGTCAGAATACAGATATGTCAGAAAATGTCTGCCAAAACAAACCATTACCCCGAGGAAAGTCCTCTGTACCTCTGAGAGGTATGTATGTAGCACACACAACCCTGGACCGAAGTACACTTATCTCTGGAATGGAGTCCCACTCTAACTATAGAAGGTCACACTGGGCATGCTCCTACACTTAAGAGAATCACAGGACATGTTGGAACCTACATTTGTCTATGTGACTATATTGTGTAGATATATGTGCATACAGTCAGCTATGTACACCTTAACTGTCCCTACACACACAATCAGACAGGATTACCCCCAGCTTGCTGTAGGTGGCCCATATGTGATATATCCGCATCTTTTGTGTGTGACACACATGCAGACATATATGGCCAACAGATAACTAAATATGTCAAGCATACACACACACACATAGATGTGGGGAAGTGAGAGGCAGACAGTGATAGATAGAGAGACACAGGGAGACAGACACATCAGTGTGGATCACACACATTGGTACCCTGAATGCCATACAGTAATATCCTGTTGTGGACAGTTGCATACTGTTTTTAAACAGTAGCACATGCAAGCATAAAAGGTGAACCCTATTGTGTAATAGTACTGAGGTTGGGGTGTTACACATCATCTGCCTGTGTGTGTGTGTGTCTCTGTAGGTCTAAGTATTAGGAGGCTGTTCCCACTCAGTACACTTCACATTGCCCAACTGCACAAGATCTGCTGCTGTCATTCACCTTAGAAATACCATTGGACACCTACTACCCCTATAAGCTCTGTAGTGCATGTGATGACTGCCTAACGCTATAGTACAAGTAACTAGATATGTAGGAGTTCTAAACACAATACTGACAACTGCTTGTGTGACAGTTGTGTGTGTAAGAATGAGGGAGTAGTGTGTGTGTTTGTTCATTTGTAGGTGAAACAGTTTTATGCCATTCCCACCCACAACACTTCCCACTGCCCCACTTTATCAGTCCAGATGATGTCATTCCCTTTATCAGCAACCTTGGCCAACTTTTAACCCAGTAAGCTCAGTAGTGCATGCGATAAATGCTTAACAGTGTAATAGAAATAACTAGTTACACAGGGGTTCTACTCTTGTATCTGGCAAATGTGTGTGTATGTTTGTAGGCAGAAGTATTTTGATATGCTTCCGACCTACTGCCCTACTTTATCTGTCCTGCTGATGTCATTCCCCATATCAGTACCTTTGGCCAGCCCTCAGCTCAGTAAGATCTGTAGCGCATGCGATAACTGCCTAATACTATAGTACAGATAACTAGTTAGGTAAGGATTCTACTCTCACATCTGGCAAATGTGTGTGTTTGTGTAAGTGTGTCTGTTGGTAGGACAATGTATTTTGATATGTTTAACACCCACTGCCATACTTTATCAGTCCTGCTGATGTCATCCTTCTTATAGGTTCATACGTGTGTAGTAAGCTAATGGTCCAGGAGCCTTTACAAGCTTAGCCCATAGAAGGGCCCTGCCATTGTGCCACCCAATGTTACCTCCCAGTGCCTGTATCAAGTAGAGCCACCGCAGTGATCCTTCGGGTGAACTGTCTATTACCCATCCAGTCATCAAGACTTCTGTGAAACAGGGTCAGCTAGGTGATCTGCATGACATGTATGGGAAGTGTATTCCAGGGCATGTGCAGTTTCTTAGTGAGGGACCTGTCCCACCAGCTTGTTGTGTCAATTGTGGTAATGAGGTAGAAGTCTCTGCAATGTGTGGTGTGGAGGGATTGGGATGTCTTCATATGTAACATTTCTAAAAGAGCTGGGTCAGACATGGCTTTGTAAATCAAGCACAGATAACCTCTAACTAGGTGATATGACAAAGAGAATAGCTGGAGTCTTCTGAGTCTATCTTTGTAGGGCATGAATTTAATGCCTAGGAACCTCTTTGTGATGTACTTCTGTGGCCTCCCCAGCTGTTGCAGGTGTCGAGTGAGGTACATGCCAAATGGGCCATAATACTTGGTTGAGTGGTCTAATGAGTGAAGAGTAGACAGAGATGATTACCTCTGTCTTCCTGAATGCAAAACCCTTGGTAATGCAATGTGCCACATAGAATGAATTCCTGACCACAGTGGCAATATGGTGGTTGAAGGAGAAGTTACTGTCAACCTGTGTCCTCACATCTCTTATAATGCCAACAGTGTTCATTGGGCTCCCATTGATGTGGTACTTACTGGGGACTGAGTGTTTTCCCAAAGGGGATGATGATGCATTTTGTGGTGTCAAGCTTCTGGCCATGGTTTCCACACCACTCATTGGTCTCAATGAGGCTTTTCTGTAGGATGTATGCATCACTTGTGGAGTTAATGATGGCTCCCAGCTTGCAGTCCTCTGTGAACTTGGTCAGCCAGAGTTCCTCTGTGTTAGGCTGGACTCCTGAGAAGTAGATGCTGGACAGGAGACTACCCAGTACTGATCCCCGTGGGACTCCACTCATTACTGCTTGCCAGTCTAACTTGGAGTTTGCCCCTGTCACACTGTAATTTGCAACCCACCTACTGATATAGGGGCTGATGCCTAGTTTGGTGGGCTTATCAACAATTCCTGACTGAGGAATGGTATCAAAAGCCTTGGCCAGATCAGGGTAGGCTGTATGAAGTGCCTTACCATCATACACAGCCCTGGTGACTCACTCAAAGAAGTCAACCGGGTTGAGCAGGTATGATCTGCCAGTCACAAAGCCAAACTGTGTGGTGTCCAGAGTTAGATTACCTATATCTTTGTCAATCAGGTCCCTGATCATGCAGTTCATACCTGTACATAGTAGACTCATCACAGGATAATGGGCCAATAATCCCCAGGGTTTGTAGTTGCTACCCGTTTATGGAGAGGGATGACTCTAGCAGTGTGCCATTTTGGAGGGACAAAGCCTGAGATGAGGCTGTGACTGAAGCAGGCACACAGATATGGTTCCAGGTCTCTTTGTATGTCATGAAGAACACAGCCATGGATATGTTTGGGCTCCATGGAAGCTGTATTCTTTCCTGTGAACAATGCAGGTCTGACTTAGACTGCAGTAATGCTGGGTGCCTGGCATTAATCTGCCAATGTGATTGTTCCCTTAAGGGGGAGTGAGGTTTAAAGCTGGCAATGAATGTGTTGGCAAGACTGTTGCCAATATCTGTTGTCTCAGGATAGGAGTTAGCATTGTGCAGTAACTCACAGCACTTGTGAGTACTGCTTTGGAGGTTGTTGGTATAACTATCAAAGGCTTTTTGTGATTTTTGTCAGTGTCTGCTGCAATTCTGCCTTCATAGCTGGCTGTAGATCATTCCATGAGGGCTCTCACATTGTTGTTGAGGTTAATAAGGGGGTTTACCATTCTTGGGACACCGCCTTTTTCTGCAACAGTGTCTTCCTTCTGTTGTACACTTTAGTAATGGCAGAGGACCATCATATTGGCTTCCAGTGTTTAGAGGACAGAGTCTTGGTTATGGCTATGGCTAGTACCATGCATTCATGTACATGTTTGTACAATGCATTGGTGTATGAGGTGACAGTCATGCAGCTATTTTCCATTGGCATGGGTGCAGTGAAGTCATCCACCCCTGTTTTTATGACTCCAAAGTCAGCTTTGGAGAGGTTTTTCAATGTGGTTACCTTTGTGGGGGGTGTGGGTAAATTGTGGATTGCCATGGTGATTACATCATGTTTGGATCTAAACAGGTAGGGCTTGACTACTGCTGTTGAGTAACAGTCCCATAAGTAAGTAATCAACACAGGTCAAGGTTGTTGCATCCTTTACTGGGGGCCAGTATGAGCCAGTCCAGGGCATTGGAACTGATGAATTTCAGGAAGCGTTGGGCCAGTCTATTGGTGCTTGACTACTTTTCCCAGTTGATGGAGGGGTAGTTGAAGTTTCCTACTATGTAAGTGTTGGGTTGGCTCTTGATAGATGCCATGGTGTTGAGGAATGTAGATTGACAGTCTAGGGACATTGATGTGGACCCATAGCAGGCTATCACCTGGATTGCACTATTACTCAAAATCAGTTGTACCTGAAATATCTCAGATGCATTATGCTGAGATAATAGTCTGGAGATGTGCATATCTGTTATGAATATGGAGACACCCCCACCTTTGGAGCTGTGGTCCATGTTTTAGGGCTGACAGCTGTGGAATGCATCATAGCCTGTTAGTGCAGGGCTGGTGTCTGCTGCTGTAAACCAGCCATCCGTTACAGCACAACTGTCAATGTTTTCCAGTTTGAGGAGTGCTTTGAGTGACTGCATCTTGAGAGTTAGATGTCTACTGTTGAGCAGCATGATCCTCAGATTGCATTCATGTCTAGCTGTTATGGTGGTAATGTGATTTGGAACACTACCTAAAAAGGCACTATAGGGGTGGCAAGAGACTTAGCCAGTACCTGGAAACCCAGGGGTGACAGATGCAGGCCATCTCTAGCAAGGCATTGAGGTTTGTCAATCATGTTATCATAAGCAGACAGAGAGAGAGAGAGACTGGATCCCCTGAGAATGACAAACAACACGTAAGCCAATGTTGAAGTCAATACTTTGTTGAGAGTATTGCAGCATCATTCTGGGTGATGGTAGTATACTGCTCAGGGCTACTGTCATACCTGCCTGGACCACATAATCCAAGAGCTCAACCATGTCTCTTGTCATGTAGCCCAGGGAGGTACATCTCATGTCATTCACACCCACATGGATGATGACAGAGTGATACTTGTAGCTGTTGTGGAGTGACCTGACTGGGTGTGTCATGTGTTGGATGCTGGCATGAGATAGACAACTGGCTGTTACCTTCTCCATATTCAACCTAGTGAGTTGGACATCTGTGTGCCTCAGTATTGAGTCACACATGATTACTGTATTGGGCAAGGTGATTAACCTTACAGGCATAAGCTGAGGGGCACAATATGTAGGTGACATATGTCTCCTTTGGCATGTGCTGTGTTGTGGTGGCTGAATGGGTGTCTGTCTTGCTGCTCTGTGCTGATTGGGTAAATGTCCATTGAGTGTCTCTGTGAAAGTGGGTGTGTGGTTTGTGAGTGTATGTTAGGGCTGTGATGGTGGTTGTTCTGGCAAGCTATTTATTTCACATGGTGTGGTGCAGGTGTTGACCTCATCCTCCTGACAAGCTAGTCCAGTCTTTGCTGGAGAGTACATATTTCCAAATTTGGTGATATAGGGGTAACTCTCGCAAGTCTGCGTGTTTGGAGAGTAGAGGAGAGGGGTGTCTGTGTACATGAGGCAGTTGTAACACTGCCTCAGAATGGCCAAGTACACCAGGTTAATGGACAAAAGCACAGAAAACTGCACTTTAATCATGCCTGGAGAGGTGGTCATAACTACTAAGTACTGGGGCTAATTCTGTGAGGAAAGATTACTGATAATGTCTCCCAGGTGTGCTACACTTATTGATACAATAACCTGTTGAAGTGCAAAGCTATTATGCTATTTGATGTGCATGAGAGAAATAACTAGCAAGATCTAAGGGAAAAACTGAAGGCAGACTTTCTGCCACCTGTAGTACTTTACCTCAGCTGAGCAGTTATCAGCACCTTTAGGCAGTTGTTAGTCCTCTGTAGTGTGTGTGGTAACTGTGTAAAACTGTAGTGCAAATAACTAGATAAGCAGGAGTTCTTATCCCAATGCTGGCAAGTGTGTGTGTGTGTGAGAATCAAATACTGTGCGTGTCATACCATTTTTAGTTGTGTACCACCCTTTACACTTCCCCTAACCCTAATTTACTAGTCCAGTTGATGTCATTCACCTTACAAGTACCTTTGGAGTAGGTAAAATTGTATAAGCTCTGGGGCATGTCTGATAACTGCATACCACTATAGTAGAAATAACTAGATAGGCAGGAGTTCTAATCTAAATACTGGCAAGTGTGTGTGTGTGTGTGTGTGTGTGTGTGTGTGTGTGTGTGTGTGTGTGTGTGTGTGTGTGTGTGTGTGTGTGTGTGTGTGTGTGTGTGTGTGTGTGTGTGTCTCTTTGGGTGAAGATCATGTGTACCATCCATGCCTGTTTACCACCTCCCGATGGCATTACTTTATATAGCGTGGTAATGGCATCTGCCTCACATACAGCATGTTAAACCATTGTGCAGGCCACACCACTCCTCTGTACAGATGTCTATGTAATATCCAGATGTTTAGGTTCATAGGTGTGTACTAGGCTAATGCACCTGGAGCCTTTACAAGTCTAGCCCATAGGATTAAACTGGCATCATGCCACACAGCATTAGTTCCCAGGGCCTTTGTTGTGTAGAGCCACTGGAGTGATCCCCAGGGTGAGTTTTCTATGTCCCATCAACTGAGCAAGATTTCTCTTGAAGAGCGCCAGTGAGCTGCACTGTTTGACATGTATGGGAAGTCTATTCCATAGCATGGGCAGTCTCTGAGTTATGAACCTGTCCCTCCAGCATGTTCTGTTGATTGTGGTAATGAAGTTGAAGCATGTGGAATCTGTGGTGTGGAGGGATTGGAATTTCTTTAGATGTAACATTTCTAACAGAGTTGGGTCAAACATGGCTTTGTAAGTCGAGCAGAGATCATCTCTAAGTAGGCAATATGAGACAGAGAAAAGTTGGGAGTTGTTTGAGTCTGTCCATATAGGACAACTGTTTAAAGCCTAGGGTCATCTTTGTGAGGTACTTTTGCAGCCTACCCAGTTGTTGCAGGTTTCTAGTGAGGTACATGCCAAATGAGGCACTGTACCCGATGATTGGCCTAATGAGGGAAGAGTAGAGGGAGACAATGACCTCTTTCATCCTGGATGCAAAACCCTTAGTAATAAGATGTGTCAAATAGAAGGACCTTCTGACCACAGCGACAATGTGGTGGTCAAAAGAGAGGTTGCTATAAACCTGTGTTCTCAGATCTGTTATAATGCCATCTGTGTTCAGTGGACTACCATTGATGTGGTAATTTATAAGAACCGAGTTTTTCCCAAAGGGGAGGACGACACATTTTTTGGCATTCAGCTTAAGGCTATGGTTCTGACACCAGTCAGTCTCAGTGAGGCTTTTCTGCAGGATGTCAACATCACTTGGGGAGTTAATAATATCTCCCAACTTGCACTCTTGTGAGAACATTGTCAACCAGAGTCCCTTTGTGTTGGCCTGGACTTCAGAGAAGTAGATATCAAACAGGAGAAGACCCAGGACCAAACCCTATGGAATTCCACTCGTGACTGGTCAGCAGTCTGACTTGGAGTCAGCTACTTTCACACTGTGGGTTCTAGCTGTGAGCCAGTTTGCAACCCACCTAGTGATATAGGGGTTGATGCCTAGCTTAGTGGTTTTTCTATGATTTCTGCATAGGGAATGGTATCAAAGGCCTTTGCCAGATCAAGGTAGGCTGTATAAACCACTTTGCCATCATCCACAGCTCTGGTGACTGACTCAAAGAAGTTGACCAGGTTGAGCAGGCATGATCTACCCTTTACAAAACCAAACTGAGTGGGATCCAGAGTTTAACGATTCCCTATATCCTTGTTTATTAGTTCCATGATGATGCGTTCCATAGCTTTGCATATCAGATTTGTCAGGCTACTGCGGCGATAGTTCCCAGGTCTGTAGTTGCTCTTCCTTTGTGGAGAGGGATGACTGTAGCAATGCACCATTCGGTAAGGACAAAGCCTGAGGTGAGGCTGTGATTGAACAAGGCACACAGGTATGGTGCCAGTTCACTCTGTAGTTCATATAGAACACAGTCAGGGATATTGCCAGGTCCCATAGAGGCTGTATTGAGGTGTGCTCAGCACTTGTTCAGAACTTGTAAGCACTAAATAAGCTACAAATTACTATAGCACTAAACCTTCCTCATTACCTAGAAGAAAACAGTTTTTGTACTTACTTTTCTCACTTGCTTAGAAAAAAACAGCTCTTGTACTCACTTTCCTCACTTATGTAGAGGAAAATAGTTTTTTATTCAGGCATGTCCAATGGTCAGCTCCCAGTGTTCTCTCCTGTCTATCTCATGAATCTGGGCATCTTGAGGCAATGTAGAAATTGCATCATGTACACAGACAACCCTCTCCTCCTACTACCCAACACTACAACCTGTGAGAGATGCACTTATTTAGCCAAACTGGAGGTAAAGCTCTCTCCAACCATGACTGAACTTGACAGTCATGAGGAGAAGGTAAACATTTGCACCACACCACACTCATCACATAATCTCACTAAATCTACACCACCAAAATCCACACATAGTAACACAAAAACGTTCGCGGAGGCTCTCAATAATAATCTATCTAAGCAACAGAGGCCTCCAAAGCAGAAACGCAAGCAACCTCCATCCCCCAACACAACCCAAATGACACATAGCCCACAGACTCAGTGTGCCACTCAGCCACAGCCAATAAGGGAAACCAATGTACCCTACACACTAGTCATAGGTGACGCTATAGTCAGGCACACTGATGGTTCACCAGGCTAAACAAGGAGAAGGTTACTGTCAGCTGCCTGTCGGGTGCCAGGATCCAGCACATAACCTATGCACTCAGGTCACTCCATAACAAGTGCAAATATGATTCCGTCATTGTCCATGTTGGTGTGAATGATCTGAGATGTACCTCCCTGGACTACATGAAAAGAGACATGGAAGAGCTCTCTGATCTTGTAGCCCAGGCAGGTATGACCCTAGCCCTGAGTAGCATTCTGCCATTGCCAAGAATGATATTGCAGTACAAGGACAAAATGATTGACTCCAACAATTGGCTAAGCTTCTGGTGTCATTCTAAGGGGATCCAGTATCTGTCTGCTTGGGATGACATGGTCGACAGACCACGATGCTTTGCCACAGATGGCCTGCACCTGTCACCCCTGGGATTCCGGACACTGGCTAAGGCTCTTGCTGCCCCTATAGTGCCTTTTTTTAGGCAAGGTTCAAATGACAAATTCACCACCGTAGCAGGAAGAGGCAAGCAAAAACTGAGGGTAATGCTACTCAATGCTAGAAGTCTAAATCTCAAAATGCACTCCCTCGAGGCACTCCTTAAAATGGAAAACATCAATATCTGTGCAGTGACTGAGACCTGGTTCAAGGCTCCAGAGAGCACCCCTGCATTACCAGGCTATAACTCATACCACACTTTTCGGCCATGTAACCTGGACCGAAACACCAAAGACGGAGGTGGGTCCATATTCATTAAGGATATCCACACCTCCAGGCTAGTTGCTCAGCATAATGATTCTGAGGTTATCCAAGTGCAACTAACTCTGGGCAAAACTGCAATTCAAATTGTAGCTTGCTACAGATCCCCCACCATGCCCCAGGATTCCCACTCCTTTTTTCTTGATGTACTGGAAAATATCACGGTTCAACCCAACACCCTAATAATGGGTGACTTCAACTACCCCACCATTAACTGGGAAAACTACTCGTGTACCAACTCCTTAGCTCAATGCTTTCTGGAATTCATAAACTCCAATGCCCTGGATCAACTTATCCACACCCCCACCAGGGGCAACAATATCCTACACCTAGTCATTACCAACATGAGTGACCAGTGTTCCACAACTGAAGTCAACTCCTCGTTGGCCCAATCCGACCATAAGCTACTCACCCTTGATATCCACATCCCGCCCGCACCCCCCATTAATGAAACCATGGTAAAAAATTTCTCCAAAGCCAACTTCATGCTTTTTAAGATAGAAATGGTGAACTTCATGACACCCATGCAGATGGACAATACAGTTATGACTGCTGAATCCTACACAAATGCACTCTATAAGCACTTACATGAGTGCATGGGTCGTGCTATCCCAAACAGAACCAAGACGCTATCCTCCAAAAAAAGGAAGCCAATCTGGTGGTCCCCTGCCATAAACAAACTGTACAACAGAAGGAAGAAACTGTTGCAAAAGAGAGTAAAATCCCATGAGTGGAGGAGCTCCCTGGTCAGCCTCAACAAGAAGCTGAGATTCCTTATAAGATCTTCCAAAGCTAGCTACGAAAACAAAATCACCACTAATTCTAAGGACAACCACAAGGCATTCTATAGCTATGTCAAGAATTTCGATGGCAACACCCAGATCTGCTCTGAGTTACAGCATAATGGCATGAAAATTACAGAACAAACTGATATTGCTAACATCCTGGCAGATAGGTTCAGTGCTATCTTTACCCCCCCCCCTCACCCCCTAAAGGGCCAGTATCTATACAGGAAGAATGCAGAGTCCCTGTAATCACAACTACGCAGGTAATAGCTTCATTCTCTAAAGCTAAAAACACAGCATCCATGGGACTGGACAACATTCCAGGCTGCGTTTTACACGAACTTCAGAACGAAGTGGCTTCCCACTTAAGCACCATGTTCAATAATAGCCTCACATCAGACTTTGTGCCCACTGAATGGCACACAGCAACAGTTATCCCTCTCCACAAAGGGGGAGCCACCACTGAACCCGGGAACTATCGACCTATTAACCTGACGAGCCTGGTCTGCAAGGCCATGGAATGTATCATCATGAAACTCATTAACAAAGACATTGGTAACCTCCAAACTCTGGATCTCACCCAGTTCCAGTTTGTGAAAGGCAGATCATGTCTCCTGAACCCGATCGACTTCTTTGAGGCAGTCACCAAAGCCGTAGATGAGGGTAAGGTGGTTCAGACAGCCTATTTTGACCTCGCCAAGGCTTTCAACACCATACCCCATTCTGGAATTATAGCTAAACTCACTAAACTAGGTATAAATCCCTACATCACAAGATGGGTTGCCAACTGGCTCACTGACAGAATCCACACTGTAAAAGTTGCAGACTCCAAATCTGACCTCAAAGCAGTGACAAGTGAAGTGCCACAGGGTTCAGTCCTGGGACCTCTTCTGTTTGGTATCTACTTCTCTGAAGTACAGGCTAACACAGAAGGCCTCTGGCTAATGAAGTTCGCAGATGACTGCAAACTAGGAGCCATAGTCAAGTAACCAAATGACGTGGACATCCTACAGAAGGGCATCACTGAGAATCATGCCTGGTGCCAGAGCCATGGCCTCAAGCTCAATGCCAAAAAGTGCAGTGTCATCCCCTTTGGTAAAAATTCTGTACCCATGAATTACCACATAGGCAGCAATCTAATTAACACTGAATGTGTGATAAGAGACCTTGGGACTCAGGTGGACAGTAGTATCTCCTTTGATAGTCACATCACCACCGTAGTCAGGAAGTCCTTCTACGTGGCACACCTCATCATAAAAGGGTTCTCATCCAGGAAAAAAGAGGTCATTGTTCCTCTCTACTCAACACTCATTAGACCCATTATAGAGTACAACACCCCTTTTTGGTTTCCTCACAAGACATCTGCAGCAGCTGGAAAGGCCACAGAAGTACCTTACAAAGAGGATTACTGACCTCAAACAAATGCCCTACACTGACCATCTTAAAAAACTCCAGCTTTACTCTGTAGCATATCGCCTACTCTGAGGTGATCTCTGCCTAACATATAAAGCTATGTCAAACCCAGAGCTGTTGGACATGCTACACCTAAAGAAATCCCAATCCCTCAGAGCTACACGCTCTAGGGACATAAACCTTGTCACCACAATAAACAGGACATGCGGGAGGGATAGATTCCTTTCCCAGAGACTTCCCATACTCTGGAACAGGTTGCCCATCTATGTCAAGCAAAGTTCTTCATTAGCACTCTTCAAGAAAAATCTTGATGAAGGGATGGGAAATAGGAAATACACCCCAGAGATCACTTCTGTGTCTCTGCTCGACAGTGGCACAGGAAAAAACTTTCTTGGGTGGCGTAAGCCAGGGAACCTTGTTGGCTAGGCTTATGTAGGCCCTTGAGCTGATAGCCTCGTACCTACCTATGAACATATGAACCTATTCTTGGCCTTGGACAGTGCTGTTTTAACCTGTGCAACAGTAATACTGCGTGCCTGGCAATCTACTGGTATTGTGATTGGTCCTTTGGGGGAACAGGGGTAAATTTGGCACTGAATCTGTCAGCCAGTATACTGGTAATATCTGTTGGCTTGACATAGGAGGTACCATTGTGAAGTAGCTCAGAGACAATCTGGGTATTGCCGTGGAGATTCATTACATAACTATAGAAGGCCTTGTGATTGTCTTAACTAGCTGCTGCAATACTGTTTTCATAGCTAGCTGTAGAGGATTTGGTGAGGGATCTCAACATTTTGGTGAGGCTGATAATGGAGTTTTTCCAGTCTTGGGACTCCACCTTATTCCGCATCAGTTTCTTTGTTCTGTTGTAGAGTTTGTTTATGGCAGTGGACCACCAGATTGGCTTCCTTTTTTGGAGGAGAGTGTCTTGGTTCTATTGGGTATGGCGAGATCCATGCATTTGTGTACATGGTTGTACAGTGCATTGGTGTATGATCCGGTGGTCATGCAACTATTCTCCATTTGCATGGGTGCTGTGAAGTTAGCCACCTTTGTTTTAGGAACCCAAGGTTAGCTTTGGAGAGTTTTTCATGGTGGTTACCTTTGCAGGCGTAGCGTGGGAATTTCCAATGTGATTAGTTTGTGGTCAGATCTAACCAGGGAGGAGTTGACTATTGGTGTAGAGCTATGGTCACCCATGTTAGTAATGACCAGGTCAGGGATGTTGCTACCTCTAGTTAGGGTATAAATGAGCTGGTCCAGGGCATTGGAATTAATGAATTCCAGGAAACACTGGGCAAGTGTATTGCTACATGAGTAGTTTATTCAGGTAATGGAGGGATAGTTGAAGTCACCCAGTATGAGAGTGTTAGGTTGGCCTGATATTCTTCAGGGTGCTTAGGAACATGGAGTGTGGGTCTTGGGACATGGTTGGGGACCTATAGCAGGCTACAACCTGAATCGCTGTCTTACCCAGTGTTAGCTGCACCTTAAGTAACTCTGATGCGTTATGTTGGGCTACCAGTCTGGAGGTGTGCACATCCTTTATGAATATGGAAACACCACTGCCTTTGGAGGTTCGGTCCAAATTCTTGGGCCAAAATGTGTGGAATGAGTTATATCCTGGTAGTGCAGGGGTGCTTTCTGCTGCTTTGAACCAGGTCTCTGTTACAGCACAAATTTCGATGTTCTCCATTTTAAGGGGTGCTTTGAGTGAGTTCATTTTGAGATTTACATTTCTAGCATTGAGCAGCATGACTCTCAGATTGCATTTGTTTGTAGATGTCATGGTGGTAATTTGGTCTTTGGAACACAGTCTATACAGGCACTATAGGGGTGGCAAGAGCCTTGGCCAGTATCCGGAAGCCCAGGGTTGACAGATGCAGGCCATCTCTGGCAAAGCATCAAGGTCTGTCAATCATATCATCCCAGGCAGACAGACACTGTATCCCCTTGGAATGACACCCAGAAACGTAGCCAATTGTTGAAATCAGTCAGTTACTGCTTGTACTGTGGTATCATTCTGTGTGATGGTAGGATGCTGCCCAGGGCTAGGGTCATACCCGCCTGGGCTACATAATCCAAGAGCTACTCCATGTCTCTTTTCATGTAACCCAGGGATGTATGTCTCAGGTCATTCACACCCACATATACAATGACAGAGTTATATTTGTACCTGTTGTTGAGGGACCTGAGTGTGTGCATTATGTGGTGGATCCTGGCACCTGACAGGCAGCTGACTGTCACTTTCTCCTTATTCAACCTAGTGAGTGGGACATCAGTGTGCCTCACTATCGAGTCAGCTATGACTAGTGTATTGGGCATGCTGTTGTACTGTAGGGGATTTGGTTGAGTTGCACACTGTTTAGGAAAGTTTTGTGTCTCGAGATTGGTGTTGTATTGTGGTGTTTGAGTACGTTTCTGCCTTGAAGACCTCTGCTGTTTGGGTAGATTTGTAATGAGAGCCTCCACGAAGGTGGGTGTGTGGTTTGTGTTTTTATGTGAAGGCAGTGCTGGTATTTGTTTTGGAGGGCTATGTGTTCCATGTAGTGTGTTGCAAGTGCTGACCTTATTCTCTTGACCAGCTATTTCAGTCTTGGCTGGAGAGTGCATGGCTTCCAATATGGATATATAAGTGCATCTCTCACAAGTCTAACTATTGGGAGGTAAGAGGAGAGGGCTGTCAGTGTACATAAGACCATTGCTACATTTCCTCAGGATGTCCAAGTTCACCAGGCTAATAGGAGAAACCACAAAAAAACTGACCTTTAGATATGCCTGGAGGGGTGGACATTAATAATGAGTACTGGAGCTGTTTCCTTGTAGAACATGTAGTGTTGGTAGCACTTTTGTGTGCTACAATAATTGCTACAAGAAGACTGGTAAAGTGGTAGACTAATAAGCTAGTAAAAGTGCAGGAGAGGAGAGAACTAGCAGAACTAAGGGAACAATTGAAGAGCAGACTTTTTGGCACTGTTCAGATGCTTACAAACAGTCCTGGCTACATCAAAGCTGTATCTGCACTACACCAGTTAGAGGAAAGGCAGGAAACAAGCTTAGACCTTTTTTTTTCTTTGCAAACTATATGTGGTCTGTGTCCCTTAACAATGCCCATGTATGTAATATTGTTGCCAAACTGGCCACAGTGAAGGTAGTGACACACATGTCAGCATCTTGCATCATACCTGCCTGAAACATCATGCTGATACAACGTCTGCTACACTATCACTTGTCCAGGTATGTAGGAGTACTACATGACTCCACATCCTATGTCTGGTGGGTTATCTCACCATCCATGAAGGCATTCAGAACATTTACATGTTGTAAGAGGTAGTGTGTTATGTCCCATGCACATAATCTATGTGGGGCATGTCGTGTGTATGTAGTAGTACAGTATAGAATGGTGGAAATGTAGGTTTACTAATCTGTGCATTGCCAACTGTGTTTATGTCACTGTGTGCACATCCCGTGTGTCAGTCCTTACTCTGTGTATGCAAAGGATATACCATTGTATGTCCCTGTTCCACCTGGTGGACTCAGGAATACATACCATAGACCTGTCATACACAGTATCATGCATGCCCTCATCAACTGCATCAGGGTTGAGTGCATGGTAAAGAAATGGCAGGGTCAACAGGTGTTGACAGGTGAATCTGTTGCAGTTAATGTAATGACTACTCTTGTGAGGGATCTGCTGACAGTACTAAAGTAACCTGTTCTGTATGTATGAGCCTGTGGTAGTACACAACACTGAGCTGACATGTTTGAAGGCTACCTGTCTGTGACAAGGGATATGTATGCAAGGTCAGACTGTCTGACAAAAGTGTCCCTCACACACTGTTGCATGCATACACACCTGGTACATGTACATATAAAGCTGTACCTTGCCCGACCCAGTCAGCCATACTCCCTCTTGGGAATGTCTGTAGGGCCACATCCTGCAAACACACAGACACCTGGAACACTAGCAGAATACAGAATATCAGACTACATCCAGTCAGTGGTACTGACAGCAATTATGCCTCCTGGCTAAGACCTGTATATGCACACATAACAAATGAAAGCAGAAAACCCCTTACATAGTATTACATAGCTACACTGTACTATATTCACCCTGTGCATCAGACCCATATTAGCATGTCCCTGCATTGATGGTATGGATGACAGGGATGTGGCACATATATCATCATATGCACAGGGTGTAGTGTGGGTTTGCCAGAGGCCTAGGCTGGGCCATATGGTTGACATCATGTGTGTGTGTTTGGACAGGTATCCAATAGATGGGCTGTGCAGAGCTGCTGTGTGTGTCTGGAGGTGACCTGCCTGTGATACAGATGTGTGTGTATATATATGTCTGGAGGTGACCTGCCTGTAATACAGATGCGTGTGTGTATATCTATGCACACAGTCACTCCATGTGTCTGGCCTACACAGGGGTACATCGGACAGCTGTGTACCATATGTGGCAGGGTGTCCAGGTCACTGTCTCTGGGCACAGACAAGGGAACTGATCCTGCCAGGGGTATCACTGGCACCACAGGGCCCAAGGCTAGATGCAGTACTCATTTCTGATGGTGACTGCTGTCTGCTGGATCTGTGCCCCTGACAGGACTGGACAGGACCACGTGGTCATGGCCTGCTTTGCTGTGATGTGGACAGCAAGCCCCCTACAGTAGTGCAGGTGTCATTGCCACTAAGGGAGTGTGAAAGTGCATGGCCCTATAGACTCTCAGCTGTTGTCGGATATGATCTACATCCGTGTGGCCAATGCCCATCTCCCACCACATGCTCTAGCACAGACATGCCATGGTCAAGGATTGACAAGGTCTCACCCCATCATCTATTCATGACCTCAGTATTTTGACATGTGGCCTCAACAAGGTCATGTATGTCATCACATAAACCAGGAAGAGTTGCATCCACCACCTTGAGTATTTTTGTGTTGTGGCATTCACTATCTGCCTGTGCATCCATGACAGCCTGGAACGTGTCTGGTGACTCCTTCTGTGGCACTTGCAACAGTGGCCCAATGAGCAGCATTCCTCCTGCATGCGCTTATGTCCATCCATCTGTGTGGGACCTCACCTGCACTCTGGCTATGGCCAGTGTCTACACTCACACCTGCCAAGTCACCACACTAGCCTGTTCAATGCAACCACCTGCCAACTGTTCATCATCTGTGGCCACTGGTGGAGTATGTGTGGCCATTGTCACTCTGTGTGGGGATGTTCTGGACATGAGAGGGGTGACAACCAATGGCACAGATGCAGCCCCTGATAGCACCACCTGTGCCTCACTATTCCTATCATCATAGTCAGAGTCTGCAGAGATAATGACATCAGTTTCCAAAAGGGGGGAACCCAAAACCCATCCCCACCAGTGAGGGGAAGACAACATATGTACATTAATACCTGCACTTTGTCATTGGCTGGTATACACACACACACACACACACACACACACACACACACACACACACACACACACACACACACACACACACACACATACACACACACACAAACACTAACAGGTGAGGTGGCACAAATCTGTTACACAGACCACACATTATCCAAATGGTGACATGCATGACACGCAGCCTTCAACATCATGCATTGCAGCCAGTCTTACTACATGTAACTAACAATATAGAGTTCTGGGATACATGATCAGTGTTAGTATGTGATGGCCATTCCCCAGCACAGAATGCACCCATGTACACATCATTGCTGTTCACCTGTATAGCACAGTGGCAAGTGCTACAGAACATGCCTCATAACTGTACATATCCTCACAGGATGTGTAGACGTCTGGCTCATATGTTTGCTCTGTTTCTGATAACCCCTGTGTTTCTCTGATACATAAGTGGGATGATCTGAGGAGTGACATTACTGATTAATGACATACATGTGAGCGTCAGACCTCCAAACCAGCAGTGAAGGTGTGGTCACACAATTCCTGTTACACCATCAACCTTCTAAGCTTACAGTGGATATGATAAGTGTACACAACCCCGTTAACATGCCATGTTCTTGCAATATACAAGATGAAGCCACAATAATACATCCAAATATGTTACCCACCTCTCATGTGACATATGACCTGTGCAATCCAATCGATAAACAAACACGTGTTACAAGTAAAATATGACTGCAATATGTACAATATGGTGATTGCATAAGTGTACACACCCTTAAAATGATACATTGTTAAAGCCCCTTGTAAGTGACTTACAGCAATCACTCTTCTTGTGAAGGTGTCTATCAGCACGGCACATCCTGACCTGGCATTATTTGGCCACTCTTCTAATTAAAGGTCACCCAACTCTGTTAGATTGCAAGGGCAGCTCATGTGCACAGCCCTCGTCAGGTCACACTGTGGATTTTCTATCTGGTGTAGTTCTGGGCTCTGGCTGGGCCAATCCGTAACCATGTGTGTGTTCAGGTGGAGCCATTCTTAGGTAGATTTGGATGTGATGCTTCAGTTCTTTGTCGTGCTGAAGGCTGACACACCTCCCCATCCTCAGTGTTCTTGCAGATGCCTGATGGAGTTTGGGCAGATGTGGGTGTTATTTGGAAATGTTCAGAATTCCCACCACCATGACTACAGGCCCTGTTCTGACTTTGGAATGGCATCCCCACAGCAGGCCACTGTCACCAGTGTGATTCACTATGGAGATGTTGGCCTTCAGGTTATGAGAGGTGTTGCTTGTCACTACATATGCCTTTTGGTATTGCAACAGTGAGGTCAATCCATAGTCTCATTATACCATAACACATTTTCACACCTGCCTTTGAGAGACATGATATGATGTATTGTAATTTGTATCCACTCCTGGATGTTTTTTTGTGTGGGGAAATGTTTCCATCTTCTGACCCTACCCCATAGGCCAGATATATGCAGAATACCGGAGAGTGTTTTCACAGGTAGTACACAACACCAGTACTAGCAAGAGATTCCTGGAACTCCCTCGGTGTTGCTGTATGTCCCCGGACAACCTCCCTGACCAGGTCTTGACATGTGTTTTCATCATTTTTGGAGGGACGTCATGTTCTTTTCAACAGCAGTGTTTTCCCATATTCAGTCCACCTTTTGACAACTGTCTACACTGTGTTCCATGGTGTATGCAATGCTGTGGTGATGTTCTACCCTACTCTTGACTGATACCTTTCAAATATGAGATCCCTTTGCTGCTTTGTAAGCTGTTTGCAAGCCATGGCTATTGCTGTTGCAGGCAACTGAGCAAATGTCATTAATATCCTACTTGGACAGCAGACTGTCATTTGGTGTTACTCAGAGTGCCTTTACTTGATGGCAGGTGTGTACCCAATCAGATTGTATGGTGTCAGTAAATCACAAGCTGCTGCAATAATATATTATTTGAATGGTGTGCATGCATATACATCCAGCTTATTGTGAGGTTTGTATACTCCATATTTGGTTGCCAACAGATTGGTTGGTTTTACAGGTGAGTTGTTCTTGTCATAGGTCACATTACAGTTTGGGAAAGGTGTGGTCTGACATATTGTAGTCTCAGTTTTTATATATATCACAAACACCTGGCATCTTAGAGGTGTGTACCCTGTTTATATCCACTATATGACAGTAATGTTTCACACATGTCCCTACCTTAGGCCATTTGTCCACCCATTTTGTTAGTCTCTGTCCAGAGGTCTTGCACTGACAGGGCATGAGGTATGCTACAGGGATGTTACATTCTCATCAGATAGGCCCCTGTGGTGAACACTGTGATACAATGCAGTTAACCCTAACACAAGTGAACATGTGCATAAAGCAATATGGCTATGAGTGACAGTTGTGTGCATGGTACATTGCATGGCCTTCACATGCCTGGGGTATTGGCAAACCACAACAGAACAATTGCATACTCAACAGCTGCAGGCTGCCATCCCACATGCAGACCGGAGAGACCTAGGTAGTTGGGGGAGGTAAGTATTCTCAGCAGACCCACATGTGGCATTAGTACATGATGGATGCAACATGTCTGCACATTTACAGTACAACCTCCAATACTACATAATTTGCTGTCCTTCACCATAGATGTGCATGTCTGTGTATTAGAAAACCCCATCCACAACTGCAATCTGACCTGACACATGCACATAGATACTCTACAATTACAAGTATGTCTGCCTGCTACACTAGTCTAGTAATCTACACTGGGGCCTTACCTGCATACACTTCATCCATTGTCTAGGTGCCACCTACTTCCAGTATGTGGGGTGGTCTGTACTTTAATGTTGTACTGGGATGGGTGCCCCAAGGTACCTGAGGAGCTCCCCAGTGGGTGTCAGTGGGGTTGTGTGGTCCATGGCCACTGCCTCAGCCCTTTGCCAGGCATGGTGTATGAGGTCATTTTCACAATGCTGGACCTGCTCGTATGTACATATGTGCAGGCCAACCTCGTTTACCCTGTGGACAAGGTCGTCCCACAGGCCAATCCTCTCCTGCAGATGTTGCTGGCTCTAGCCAAACATTATGGCATGGTTCTGTAGTATGGCTTCTATGACTATATTTGTCTCAGCCACTGAGAAAGTTGACCTTTGCTGATGTGACATTGCACCTGGAAGACATAAAAAGGGAGACACATCACAGGACCTCATACATTTGGCAACAGTATGTAGAGAACCTGCACAGCTACATTTAGTAGCAGTAGCCACCACTCACACCCACACCATACCCCTGTACTGTATCAGCATTGTATCTGCTTGCATTTCACTGCTGGTCCTGAAGTGTCATATTCCCCCCCAATGAGGGCTACTTAATTTCCTACTCCTGTACTCCTCATTCATGTCTGTGTTGAGGGATGACATTGGCCATCTTCCATGTGGATGTGGTGTGGATGGTGCCAAGGCTTTGTGTGACTACATTGTGTAATGGAGCTGGGAGCACAAGCCTGAGTTTATGCAGGATGCAGACAGGGATGTTATCAGGTGCCATGGATACTATGTACCTGCTCACTGGTGATGAGTGGAAGGGTGTGGATGCTGTGCATATCCAGCTATAGTGCTGCTGAGCCAGGGGGTGATGTTTTCCCTAAACCTATATGCAGCAGGTTGCCTATAGCTATGCTGTGTGTGTATGTGGTCTCATTAGCCACCAATACAGGGTGGGTTGGTTTGTTGCCTCAGAGATTGCAGACATATGTGCAGATGGCCTTGTGATTGGCTTTGGTGGATGTGTCCAATATGTACTCATAGTTAGCCTTACAGTACTCCACTTATGACCTTATATGCTTGATCAGACAAAGGCTGACTTGATGCCAAGTTGGTGCATGCTCCTGATTTGCCCTGTACGGCCAAGTCTGTGGTTTGTGTATTGCTGCTGTCCAGCACAGGCATTCAGCATACCTTGGGGGATTGATGTTGTCCTGTTGGATATTGCTGAGGCCATGAAGCTATGTAGGTGCCCAAATAGTATCATGTTGTGGGCCTGGGCACAGCTACTAGTTCCAACATATGGGATGCCCTTCATGTGGCCTTGCCCATTTTCCTTGCCTGTTAAGGAGGTGTGGGGGCTACAGCTTCACAAACAGTAGATGGAAATACCTCACAGGACAGGACATGTGGAGACAGTCCAACAACATGGGGGACAAGACTCCAGAATTTGGTACAGATTGTATGTCATTACTGCTGTTATACACTTGGGGGGTTGCTACATTGACAGGATTTGTCTGGACATACATTTACTGGGTGACAACATCTGACAGTGATATGCCTCTGACATAACTCTCAACTGGCATGTTGTCCACAGACTGGCCAGATGTTTGCCTATTATGCTTGGTCTTTTCCTCAAACAACATCTGTTTTTGTGGGGTTGGTAGGATAATGTGAGGATTGTAGTCAGTAACTGTTGTAATCCATTGGTGTTCCAGACATCATATCCTTCAGGGATGTGATGTTCCAACAGTACGTGCAACAGCAGCTACTGTTTCATTTTGTAACACCATTATATGTGATTTGTCCCTCTTTCCAACCCTCTGTCCACAAGCATGACATGCGTTGTCCACATGTCCTGCACTATGAGATGCAGAGGTATGGTATATCAGTAATTACCAACTGCACTCCAGTTATCATGCCAATGACCTGGCAGACTCCTGGCCATTGTATGCACCAGTGGCCAGGGTTGTGAGTCCACACCCTGGTAATTCTGGGGAAATCTGGACATATGACAGTTATGTCTCTCTGGCCATTGTGAACAGACTGCCAAGATTGTGTAGCAGTGCTGTGTGTATATGTTTATTGGGCTGAGTAGGGAGAGTAGCAGCTGTGAGTGCCATACATCCTTTATCGATCTGACTCTGCATGCTGTTACAGTTGCTGGTGGTCTGTCAGGTCCATATACTTGTAGAGGCTGACTGTGAAATGTCGTGTAACACCTCAGGATTGCCAGTACACTGCAAATTGGGGCAGTATATGTAGGGGTAATGTGTGAGTGTGAAACGGTATGTGGTTGCTTTCACAGTATTATACTGTCATGTTCAGTTTGCTTACTGGTATGTCGCTGTGACTGTGCTGCACTTGTTTGGGGATATGCACTTTCACACCAGTGTCTGTTTTCCACTAGTGTTACATCCCTGTAGTGCCTGTTATATTTGCTAATGCATGTGTACAGCCCCAGAGCTGGACCTGGGTAGTGTTATGTCAGTCTGATTGTAGTCTGGACATTGCTCGGTAGCTCAGTGTAATTTCCCTAATGTTGTGTTATGTCCACATATTCATAGGATGTCCAGTTGTGTGCCCAATATCTTTGGCCTGGTCCCCATAACTGTTATGTATGCATGACACATCAATGGGATGATGTGGGGATTGAGGTCAGTAACTAATGAGAAGCAATTCAGTCCTGGAATTGTGATACTTCAGTTGATATATGTTAGGACATACACTGTTACTACATGAACGTTCTTTGCTTATCTACGGATGTATTTTGGACATGTCCCTATTTTCAGTCCTTTGACCCCCCCTCCCCACTTTGTCAGGCTTTATCCACATTCATTGCACTAAAGGGTTCTGAGCATACCTCTGCACTGCCAGATTTTTCACAAGGATGTCTGGATGTTTTGACTATACTTTTGTTCAGTTCCACAATTTATTTCTATTTGTGTGGTAAATCACGGTGATGATCCCAAAATTTATGTCAGTAAATAAATGACATTTCAATTTCCATCATCATATCCTTCAGTAATTGTCCACTGAAACACACACTGTAACATATGTCTTTATTTGTAACAGCAATTTTTGAAATATGCCCATATATGTGGCCCCCTTTACAGTCTTTGTACAGGTTCCTTGCACTAACAGGTTGAGGTGAATGGTTCTGAGATATAACTGCAGTGCATGTTATATACATAGCTATGTATGTATATATATATATATATATATATATATATATAGATATTTTTTATTTTCATTCCTTTATATTTTTATATATGTATATCTATATTATGACTGCACATTTTCATATATATGTTTCACAAGATATATATATATATATATATATATATATATATATATATATATATATATATATATATATATAATATATATATATATATATATAGTGTGTGTGTGTGTGTGTGTGTGTGTGTGTATATGTCTATATACAACACACGATTGTGTGATATGTTTGAAAAAGCAGCACTATCTTCTACAGCAAAGCTGGTGTGGTGTTCAGGGTCATGGGTTTAACACTTGGGACTGCTGTGTTTTTTTATTAATGTTAAATTACCTGAATGCAGGATATGTTCATTAAAGCACAACAGATTTGCAGAGATCAGATGGTGTAGTGGTATAGTGCTGTGATTGTAGAGGGCAGTATCCTCGGTTTAAGACTTGGCAGGGCTATTTGGTTGCTGGGCAGAGCAAGGTCTGATGGATATAGACTGATTAAGGCACATTTATGCATATTATACTTATAAGCTGCAGTGGTGCAGTGGTAGCATTGTCACCTCACAGCAAGCGGTTCTCCCGTTCAATTCTCAGTTGGAGCGCCTTCTGTGTGGAGTCTGCATGTCCTCCCCGTGGTTGAGTGGCATTTGAAAGACATGCGTGAATGGGCATACCTTTGTTGAAAGTTGGGCGTTGAGCTGGCACCACGAAAATCTACTGCCAATCATTAGCGGACCGGAGTTCCACTGTGGCGACCCCTAACCGGGAAAAGCCGAAAGAAGAAGATACA
Source organism: Protopterus annectens (assembly GCF_019279795.1). Taxonomy (NCBI): domain Eukaryota; kingdom Metazoa; phylum Chordata; order Ceratodontiformes; family Protopteridae; genus Protopterus; species Protopterus annectens. The sequence continues at coordinate 1,077,302,701 of NC_056744.1, read as the reverse complement.
TATTATACTTATAATGTTATATTTAAGCAATAACCCACAGCTGGGTGTGGGTAATGCTGGATTTACCCACAGTTGGTGTGGTTTGGTCATGAGGGCGAAGCCCGAGTGACAAAGTAATGCCAACCATGGGTAAATCCAGAATTGCCCACACCCAGCCATGGGTTATTGCTATTATACAGTGACATTATTTAAGAAAAACAATACTTACCTTTCTTATATAATGTCATTGTATCATGCATCCGTGCTGCTATTCCACAGTTTTCCAGTATCCTGAGGCATTTCTGATGTGCTGTGCATGCATAAGGGACATGTTCCTACACTTATGCGGTACATTAGTGCTGTGCAGAGGTAACAACGGAGATATGGAGATCTCCATTCCTTTTTTTAACATATCTTGGTATGTTATACGAGTTGAAGAACACGTATAACATAGGGAGATATATTAAAAGAGCAACAGATATCTTCCCTTCTCTTTTGAAAAGACGATTTCCATTGCTGTTTTTTTTATGATATCTTGCTGTTATACGAGTTCTTCAACCTGTAACAAATAGTGAGCTATGTTAACAAAAGTAACAGGGTTCTTCATTTCTCCATTGCTGTCTCTGCAGACAAGAAGAAAGAAAAAAACAGGAGATATACAAATGGAAAATGTCCAGGCAACCAGACCTTTTTCCATTAGTATACTCTCGGATTTACAATGGGCACTCTGTTTGGGCTGACCAATTAGTGTACTCATTTTTGTATGTTAATAGCCAGTCATTGTATAGTATAAAATAAATATTTACATACACACTACAATTTTATGTTTACCTTCCATGACATCTCCCTATGTGCTTTCATTACATTATATTTTTGTGTGACTATACTGTATGGGGCACGTGTGTTTATATGGGGGTTTCACATCTTTTCTACACTGACATCTCACTTTTGGAACTGCTACACTACCCTGGTTGACAAAAATAGTTGCTACATAATTTAAGTTTACTAAAACAATTTTAACACTACTTTCACATGAGAAAATAAGCTGCCTGTTTTGGGACATGAACTATAAACACCTGTCTGCAAAGCTACAGCTCTAACCACTGCACTATGTTGGCATGGAAATTTTATTTGTCTATTTTCATTTAGCTCTTATAGGATGTTTAAGCTGTGATGTACACACCCACTTAACTACATTTAAATATTCCTTAGGGCATTAAAAGCAAGGATATATTATTATTATTTTTTTAGGTAATATGGGTGTGTATTGTGGTGTTATGACAACTACTTTGAACTGTATTTGTGACATAATGGCGATGACTGGGCTTTCAGGATTCTGTGCGTTTCATGCTGATGCATGACATGTTCTCTATGGACGTTCTTGTTTTTGTGGGGCTGTGCTTGTGCTTATTTATGTTTGGGGATTTCTCCCCAGTTATGTGTGCATACCTCTCAACCTCTTAGAACAAGAAATCTGGACATAGCCAAAAGTAAATGTGGGACAAAGGCCCAAAAATAGGGACATTTTTTAAATATTTCTCTTGCCAACTTAGAAAGTTGATAGAATAACTGGGGCTTTGCATTGGCATGAATTTTCTGAAGAGTATAATGTCTGAGACTCAAATGTCTCTCATTATTTTCCAACTTCAGACTTTAATGATTTTCCACTAATTTGCCAGAAAATCATACTTTTATGGAGACTGGAGCAAAAATATGAGGCTAAAATCTGTATGGTTGAGGGGCATGTGTGTGCATTTGCACACATTTCCTGCTTCTACAGGATGCAGAAGTGCCGTATGGTGCTTTAGCAATACAGGGGGTGTGTCACAGAAGCTGTGACACACCCCCTGTATTGGTTTCCTCTTGACATTTTTATTTCAGTGTCCTCGGACAATGACATGATCTATTTTACATTTCAGTGTCCGCGGACACTGAGATACTAGCATAATATTAGAGCTAAGCAAAGCTCTAATATTATGCCAGTATGGCTTAGTGCAGGGGGCGTGTTTAGTGCCGGTGCACTGCTTGGACATGTCCCCTGTGCTTGCACATGGATTGTGTCCATGTAGGTGTTACAGCAGCACGCCTTCATGAATATGCAAGGCGTGCTGCTGTGCTGCACGGACACGAGCCTTTCCATGCAAAAAATAGTTTATTCTTCCACAAATCATTATTGAATCCCAGGGCATGAGTCTCTACCTTTTTTCTTTTACTGTCACTAGCAGGAGTGTAGAGACAGTTTATTTTTATTTCAGTGACTTTACTTCCTTTGATTGTTGTTAATGACCATCTCTTACATAGAATTTGAGGTAAATCTGAGCGTTAGCTGAAGTATTTTTTAATCATAACATTAGTTCCAAACCACAGTTGCTTGCTAAGGTGTGAAGCTGGTCAGCCAGTACTGTTTACCTAACATAAAAATTCTTAATATAATTTTTTTTGACCCAGTAGTTAGTATTTATTCCCTAGATATAGTCCCCCACATTGTCTGACTTCCCCCAACCAAAGACTGGGTATGTAATAATATTTTTGCTGGGAATAATTGAAGGAAATACATGAACTTTTAAAGGATAGCTAAAATGGTACATGAGGAAAAGCTTAACATCTGCACAGAGTTATTTTTTTGAGTACTTCTGAATATTGAACTTTAAACAGCTACTTTTGTTCAGGCTACTGTAGCTCCAGGTCAGGTATTTCAGCTAAGGTGTTAAGCTAGTTATCTATGACTAACAACATACACACTTAAATAATCATTTTTTAAGATTTTTTTGTTTGCTCTGTACCTAAAATTAATGGCATACCTAATTACTCTTTTTTAAAAAGTAATAAATCACTGGGATGCACTTAACTCTTATAACCCCATGCATGCTGTAAAAAATTAAGAAGTAAATAACAGTTCTACTACAAAATGCTGACTTCCTGAAAGTCGACCCTACAAAAGAATAAAAAAATGCCCAAAATCAAAAATGGAGAAAAAATCCTTTTATCATGTTTTTTTGCAGAACTCCAAGGTCACACTAACTTGAAGAAGGGAGAAATCTCCCCTAAGAATTGAGCCATTGTTGGTGCACAACTAGATATCTCACTGTAGAAAAAAGTGTTCAGCATTATACCATTTGTCTGTTTTTTAGTGGGCAATTTCACCTCAGGCATGTGTAGGGAAGCCATAAATTAACATGAGATTTTACACAACAATGATATGATCAAGCCAGTTGATCAATCAGGCATATGCTATCATCTTTAATTCTGATTATTGGGGCACAGTGGTGGATCTATAGATTGCAAGAGCTTCAGTTAGAGAGGAAGGGCTGTGTGCCCCATGTGAGCTTAAGAATAGATTTGGGGCTAGACTAATTACTGCTCTTTATATATGAACAAACAAAAAACCAGCAGATAAATTGTAGAAAACAACTCTGACAAATCCGCAAATCCACAAAAAAAGAACAGAAAAAAGCGAATTTATTCCTCTGACGTCTTGGCCGTAGCCTTCAAGGAGTAAAAAACTAAGTAGCACACTTGATTTATATATACAGAGTTAATGAATAAAACAATAATTCAATTAATCAATTAACAATATAACTTAATTTAAATAAATACTCTCCAATTTAAGTCTTCATTAAGACCTTGTGGATACAGTGTTAAATTTTAAAATATACATAGCTTCCTTATGTATCAAAGCTTGTTTGATGTACGAAATATTGTGCCAGGAACAATTTATTTTTTCTAAAACTGTGGCTTGAAGTTCTTCCTTTTACTATTATGAAAATCTTTGAAATGTGCAGCTACAGAACTTTCTTCTCTGTTATTAATGATGTCCCTAGCATGTTCCAACAATCTAACCTTAAATACCCATTTGGTCTCACCAATATAAAATTTATTACATGGGCATTTAAGGGCATAAATCTCCCCCTCGGAATTACAGCTGAAAACACCACAAGTATTAAATCTAACATTATTAATATTCTCTAATGATTATATTCAATTTGGGAGCAACCACCCCCCTCATATTTTCAAGAATGTTGTTAAGGGGCAGTGTATTCGTGCAGCCCGGATGTCTTCTTTAAGGGAAGATATGGTTAATGAATTGAACCTTATATACAAGATGTTTGTGGATCGGGAATATCCCAAATGAATGCTTGATGATGTAGTTGAGTATGTCCAAAACCAATGGGGCAACAAATATCCACCCCTTTTAGGGAAAGCCAGACCCAGTAGAGAAATAAACAAACAAGAGAATAGGAAGGTATGCGTCATCATGTTTAATGCGTATACCAACATCGTAAAAGAGATTTTACGCAAACATTGGGAATTATTAATTAATACAGAGACGATAGGTCCAATAGTTGGGAACCATCCAGTAGTAGTATTAAAAACATCTAAAAATATCAAAAAGATACTGGAAAGTGGATCATATATAAAGAGCATAGACAATGATAAAAAGGGTACTAGAAAATGTGGTTTATGCCGACAATTCAAATACATAAATGAGAGCAGAACTATTTTTCTTAATAATGGTATACAAAGTAAGTGTAGATGCGTAGCAGGAAATTGCAATACCCAGAGGGTAGTATACCTCGCTAGTTGCACCTGTTGCTCAGCTTATTACATTGGGAAGACTGAAAGAAAGCTAAAAACCCGCATCTACGAGCACATGTACAAAGTGGAAAAAGGTGATACAAAAAATGCACTTAGCAAACATGCGATTGATAAGGGGAAAGAACATACATTTAAGTTCACAATTATTGATAAAGTTGAGAAAACACTTGACAAGGGTAATTGGAAAGTATATCTTAGCTTATTGGAAAGCAAGTGGCAGATTATATTAGATGCTACAACCCCCCCAGGTATTAATAAATATATCAGTTTAAAACCTTTTTTATTAATGAAGTAAGTTTATTTAGTTTTGTATAGAAGTTTTTTATAGAGTTTTTTATAGAAATTTCAGCAATTTTTACATATGTACATAATGAATATTTATTATATAGTAATTTAGGTTGTGTGGAATAGGTTGTTCAAAAATGTTTTCAAAATTATTTTTAAAATTGTGATTAATTCATATATTATATTTTTACATTGCACACACCAGATAGCCTATAGGTGAATATTTCATATATTCTTCATATATTTTACATATTTATTTACATTCATAATAAGTATATATCTTAAGACAATCCACAGTATAATTAACAATTTTTGGCGCCAAATTGTGGTATAAATGAACCTTCTACAATGTCCTTATTGGTTCTGAGGAAGTCTGAAACAATCAGATGAAAGCGCTTAACCTGGTTTCTTATTCTTGTACTGTGTGCAGTTAGTACGCTTCATTGTTGGATTATTAAATAAATTTATTGTCAGTTGACATCAGTCTCCTATCCTCTGTTCGAGCTAAGTGGTATCGTGCCTGCGGATTGAATTTGTGGAATGCTATAATTATATTAAGTTACAAGCAAAAATAATGAGGAGTATAAAATATAAGGTGAAAAAATAAATTAAGTATATATTACAGTATAAAAACTACCAAAAAACAACTGAAATGCAGGTTGGTAGGCTGACAATAGGAAAAGAGGGGCTGAGGTGTGAAAGGAAACAAAAAGATGAAAAAAAAAAAGGAAAGTGAATAAAGTACTGAGAGGGGGAAATGGAAAAAAATGTAGGTTAGACACAGTCAGTATTATATGTGAGAGGAGGCTCAGAATGAAGGATGTTAGAGTGTTAACTTAAATATTTTATTATTGGTGCTCCTGTGCTAATTTTTAGGCATTTTCATTGAAATTTGTTTGACCATACTCAATTCAGACTGAAGATGGGTTATAGCCAAGGCAGACACACTTAATGACATGTATGTTCTACTTTCAATATATGGTCCCAACAAAGGCTGTTTCCGGTTTTAGTAACTTTTCAATAAATAAAAGAAACCATTGCATGATATTACTGATGAATGCCTTCAATGTATAACTCAGAAAAGAATAGCAGATCCCAATCAGATCTTAAGGAAAGGAGGAACAGCCTATACCTTGTAGATGTATGGAGGGTTATGCAGCCACTGGACAAGGGGCATTCCTTTTCTACTCCTAAAGGTCTGGCAAATAGTAAAGTAGATTTTTGGCAACTTTCCTCATCCTTAGTTCAACTCTCTCACTTTGTTTTGGCTTTGCCATTTGCAATATCTGATTATCAGACTGTAGAAAAGCTGCAGCATCCCACTAGCATACAGACAAACATTAAATGCTGGTGGCTAAACCCACTTATACTCAAAGACCCTATCTACACTGTGCATTAGTATAGCTTATTAAGTAACCTGTAATAGTTTAATAAACGTAATATTTCCTTTGAGAGAACCATCCAAAATGGAAGTGAGGAGTATTACTTAAGTTGCAAATGAAATGTTTGTATACTTGATTTTATTCTACAACTACTAACCTGATATCTAAAAGGAAATCTGCCTCTCAAACACAAGCAATCAGAATATTGTACTAAACACTGCCACAGATCCCGACGGGGCGTTAAATCTAAATGCATTACTTAAGGAAAAGCGTAAGCTATATCTTCTGACAGTAGCCCTTAAATCATGCTCACTATGATACACACCAAGAGGGCTCTTATTTGCTTACTGGCAAAAAGAAATACCAGCAGAATCAATGTTAAAATAAATTACTGTACCAGAGTTGTAATCACACCCACTCCGTTTAAGGTAACTGTTCAATTTTTATCAATACCTGTTTCAACAAAACCTACCTACTGATAAGAGTGGGAGCACAAAACAGTGGTTTATTGTCAATGCCATGTGATTTTACATTTTGTATATTTAGACATGCAGTGGTGGTGCTCCCCACATAGAAGATGCACAGAAATGCTGTTTTTGTATTTTTTTTACATTATTTGTTACATTGATTTCTATTACAAAATTTGTGATACTGATTACTTTTTTATTTTGGAAGTGGTCTCAATAAATTCTGACTCCGTGATTAAGCATACACATATGATTACATCTACTCCAACTAGAGAGGAAAAAATATTACTTTTAATTTCTAATGCAAGTTGTAGTTTCCTAGGATATCTCCTGACCAGACTATGATCCTTTCCAGGAGCATTAGGCCTGAAGTAGTTTCAGCTGCTTTACATTCTACCCCATCTAGTAAACCTAGGCCAGATGGGATACCCCTGGAGTTCTACAAATAATAAAACATGCTGTCTCTTCTTATCAAACTGCTCTGTCAACTCTCCAAAGCATCATTAATCACTATCCTACCCAAATCTGGAAAGCCACTGTCAATAAGTGCACAAGTTGACACATGATAGTCTGCTGAAAAAATATCTGAATAGATGTTCATAAGCCTGTTTTTTCTCACTTCATATTGCAAGTACTAGTTGTATTATACTAACTTACCTTTAATTTCTCTATAAACTGGCAAACATGTCTCTAAATATTAAATCATTGTCATATAAATTTTATCTGTTCTTAACCAATGTTTTCATATTATGTCTAATTTGGTATAATTATTTAAACTGTAGTTGTTTTTTTTTTTTTATTATTTTGAAAGATTGGAAAATTATTGCTCTTAAAATGTTTTGTAATACTTTGGAACTTTTCTCCCCAGCCCCCTACTGAAAACGGGCTCCAGCCCAGTCAGACATTCCTCATAATGAAATGTCAATAAATAAATAAATTGTACATATGTACATATGTAAATAGGTCACAAGAGAAGGGCTCTAGCTGAAGTGACTGCAAAGCTGAAAGCCAGATACAAGGGAAAGAAAAGAAAAGTACACGTAGAAAATGGTTCAATTTTTTCAGACATGTTTATTTAAATGTGACATTTTTTTTTAATGTGACATAGCTACATATACAGTAACAGTAAAGAATACCAACCATAATAGCATTTCTTTTGCTATTTTCATGCACTTTAACAATTTTCATTTACTCCAACATTACATAAATTGCTCAGTTCCTGCCTTCTGCTAAATTTCACTCTTCTTCCTCATCCTGCCGAGCACTATTCTGCACATAATCTTCCCACAAATTCCATTTATTTCTATATAATGTGTTCCTTCCCCATTCTAAATACTTCATTTCCATTTTTTATCTCATTTATAATATTTAGGATTTCAGTTACAGATAGTTTGGAATTTGATTTCCATTTTTTTTAGAGCCAATAGCATTAAACTTAGCAAAGCCTTGCTTACTACATCTAGTCAATTCAGATCCTCTACCCCAGCTCAAAAGAAACATTTCCTTAGTTGTAACCATTTGCAACCCCAACATTTCTGTCAAAGTATTTTGCTGGGAATTTTTAAAATCTGCCACCTCATTACATTCCCAAAAAATATGTTTCCATTTACTCCTATCTTTCCCATCACACCTCCAACATTTGATGTTTATAAGAGGAAAAAAATAATTTTTATGTAATTTATTATGTTAATGCATTGACATTTGAAATAAATGAACAGCAGTTATCTGGTATTAGAGGACAACAAATGCTAGTGGTAAAATCACTTCTGATGGTGATCTTTTAAGAATCTTTATGGTTACTGAGTGAATTCCTGTGGTATCCTGGAAATAGTTCAGCTGCAAGCCTGGAGATTGTATCACCATCTGAGAACTAATGACTTCAAGGATTGACAGAATTCCATGATTTTTACATAAGAGAGAGAGGGTCTATATCATGTTGTTGAACTTTTAAAAGTCCGAATACCATATGGTCGACATCATATGTTCGAACTTTAAAAGTTCAAAAACATAATAAAAAAAAACACAAAAAACTTACCTGAAGGATGTATGCAGGGGGGGCAAGCCCCCCTGCATCCCCCCACATACCTCCGCTACTTAAATATACTAACTCTGAGATCACACTACATTGCAGGAAAGGGAAAGTTTCCCTTATGGAGATCCCTGTTGAAACATTCAAAGTTTTACAAGTTTGAACATATGGTTTCAACCATATGACGTTTGAACTTGTAAAAGTTCGACAACGTGAATGTGACCCAAGAGAGAGAGAGGGTTGTATCAAATTCAAAAAACAGGTTAGTTGGGTTGATCAGAATGATTACTTCCAGATTCTAAAAAGTCATTGGTTCCATAAAAATCATTAGATTTGGTAGGCTAGAATACACATGTGGTTTTGAACTCAGAAGAGTACATTACTGGTCCCAAATGAAGATAGTAAATATAAACAAATCAAAGCATAGCCATGCATAACCATTCACATTCCATGGAATAACTTGTTTTTAAAGTATTTATAACTAAACTTAATTGATTAATACAGCTCACTGCCGTATACATCCTCTAGTTACTTACCTCACAATTTCTGAAGTTGCTGCATCTGTCCTCATAAATAATTAAAAACAATTAATGTTTGAATTCTAGCCAGCAGATAGGTGGATGGCACACCATATTCTAAAGGTTCATAGGTTGTTACTAGGCTAACAACCACTAGGGCCCTTACAAGCCTAGCCATGCACCCAAAACCATTTGGGTCCTGACCACCATGGGCATCTATATGAGGCTGACATGTCAGCAGGGAGGTAACTAATGGAGTTGTAGGGGAGGGTGTTAGGAGTGTTAGTTAAGGTAATACTTTTCTTTTGATGGCCTTGGTCCATAAGGGATATGAGTGCCAGGCAGGGGGTAAATTTATAAGTTCCCATCCAATTGTCAAGGTTTCATTTGAATAGGGTCAGCGATGAACTCTGTTTTACATGGTTGGGGAGCTTATTCCATGGCACAAGGGATCCTTTGGGGCACATATATATCTTTCTAGCACATTTTATGTCACAAATGAAGTTCAGATCCCTGAAGTTAGTGTTTCTAGTGCTGTTTGTTTTGTACTTGTGCAATAGATCCATCTGAGCTGGGTTTGAAGAAGCCCTGTAATTTAGGCAAAAATCCCCTCTCAGCAGCCTGTGGAAGACTGAATACAGAGACCAGTGTAGGATAGGATACTCATGCCCTGAATTCTCCTGGTGATAAACCTTTGTGTGAATCCCAGCTGTTGCAAGTGTCTAGTTAGCTCCATGCCAAAGGGGCATTGTAATCAATGATGGGTTTGATAAGGGACAAGTAGAGTGGTACTATAACTTTCTTGGACCTGGATGCCATACTTTTACCTATACGTTGGGTGACATAGAATGATTTTATTATTATCTTAGCTATGTGTTGGTCAAAGGCCTGATTGCTGTCCACATATGTTTTTAGATCCCTTACTACTGGGTCATCTCTTATGGATGTTTTATCAATGGAGTAATTAACTTGGGTTGACATTTTCTCAAAAGGCATTATAATGCATTTCTTGGCATTGAGTTTTAGGCCATGGCTTTGACACCAGTCATTTGTCTGTGTCAAACCTTTTTGTAAGATATCAATATCTTGGAAGGAATCTATAATAGTTCTCAATTTATAGTCATCTGAAAACTTTGAATATTAGCCTTGAATTCTGAGAAGTAGATGCTAAACTAACCCCCCCCCAAAAAAAAACAAAGCTACCCCTTTTTTTCCAAAAACCCTCTCTAACCTCAAAACAACCTTCACCATTTCTTCTACCATCATACAACCTGACCCATATACTAAACTTCTTGGTGTTACTATTGATGACCAATTAAAATCTGATACCCATATTCAGCACTGTATCAAAAAAAAACAATCAAAAACTCGGCCAACTCTACAGACATAAAAAATACCTGGCCCCCAACTCTAGGCAGAAACTAGCTCAGGCCTTCCTCCTTCCATGTCTACTTTATGCCTCCCCATCTTTTCACATCTGCTATCTACCCTTCTGGCTAAACTCTGTCAATTATAGTGTTGCTAGATTTGCTAGTAATCAACCCTACAAATCTCATCACTGCCATGCACTAAAACAACTCCAGTGGCTTGACTTCCCCCAGCACCTGCTTCACTCCCAGATGCAAATGACTCATACTCTACTCTTAAAACCCCTTTCCTGTCCTGCTCTGTCCTCACTAATATCACATTATCCCCACCCAGAACTCTTCACAGCTCTGACCAGCTCCTTCTGGACACCTATAAACCAAACAAAAACATTGGTAAATTTCTTTACAAATATAGTATTGCATGCATGGAACAAATTCTCCCTTAGCATCCGAGTAATTTCTGACATGAATCTCTTTAAATCCGAACTTAAAACTTTTCTCCTAAATGCCAACACCCGTCACTGCAATGATTCCACTTAAATCCCACCTTACCACCTCTCACACTTTTAACATCCACCTATTGCAAGTGTTCTATCCCATTTGCATATCTTTCTCTTTTTGTTGATTACAAAAAAAAAAATAAATTCTAACTTTTGTACTGCATGTTATGCACATTATTATAGTGTTTTTGTAAAGATCATTCGCAGGCCTTTTGTAAATTTCTAATGTTCTCATGTAAAGCACATTATTGTAATGTTTGCATAAAACTTTATTGTCTGATGCTTTTCGGGTCTATATTAAATCAGCAAATGCTTAAAAAAGTGAATGCTGATTTATCGACCCCATGTAAGCGAAAGTTTACAATCCCGAACACTTAGAACAGCGATTTTTTTTCCCAGGGAAAAAAATTGCTGTTCCAAAAAAGAAAAAGAAAAAAAAAACTTTAAAACATTACATAAACTGGGGGGGCTTTGCCCCCCCACACCCCCCAACATGGGGGGGTTGTGCCCCCCACATACACTCTACTTAAATATACCAACTCCGAGATCGCACTACAGTGACAAAAATGGCAAAATAATGAAGGCGGCCAAGCAATTTCTTTCCCAGGGGAAGAATTTGCTTATATGCCGTTTCGGTATTTTGCCATTTCGTGCTTTCAAGTTCAATCAAGACACATTCGAAGGAATGCATCTTCGATCATATAATAGGGAACCCATTTTTCTTTTTTATAACTTTGTAATAATTGTCTGGAGCTTTTTTCCTCGGGTCTCCACTGAAAACGGGCAACTAGCTCAGTTGGACTAACCTGGTTAACAAATGACAAATAAATAAAATAAATAAATAAACAGGAGCAAGCCCAGCACAGAGCCCTGGGACACTCCACTGGTGACCAGTCTCTTGGTGGAGGTGGTCTCACCAGTCCTGACTTTTTGGGTCCTGTCTGTGAGCCAGCTGGCAATTCATTGAGTTATGTAGGGATTTATGTCTAGCTCAGAGAGCTTGCCAGCAATGCCTGAAATGGGTATTTTATCAAATGTCTTGTACAGGTGAAGATTCACAGTATGCACTGTTTTACCCTCATACAGTGCTTTGTTGACTCTCTCAAAGAAGTCTCCTAGGTTAAATATTTATTTATTTATTTGATAATAACAGCACCGTACCGAACCACAAAAACTACCGTGGCAATAAGCAAATAAAGATAATCAGTCCTGGATGTCGCCACAGTAGTTACCAAGTAGCTGACTTATTCTATAGACCATCAACGTCACTGCCTTATTCTATAGACCATCAACGTCACTGCTAAGGCACGGAACTTCTTCAAACCACGATCAGTTAATCCAAAAAATGTTTTATTATGCAGTTGTGAGTGCTTTCACCTTTCGGCTTCTTCAGACATAGCATCACTTTAAAACAATGAAATTTAAATAGTCCCCCTTCAGTACCAATTGGTCAATCACTTAGAGCATTCATTCCGTCACTTCCTTAATTATATTATGCATTCTAGCAGTACTTCAATAAATCCATTACAAAACAAGTTGATCAAAAGAATGTTAATACAACAAGACCTAAAAAGCGCTAACACTTCCATAAATTAATATGAGCATATAATAAAAAATAATAAAAACATGTAGCATATATATATAGGAATGGGGAATTTGCATATACTTTCAACAAAATTGAGCATTCTCAACTTTTTAAAACCTTGCCTTTACAGAGGTAAAATAAGCATAATTCAACCCATAAAGTGCAGGTGCAATTATATAAATAAAAACGCTTCGTAAACAGAACACACTTATAGTTTGCTAAACCATGCCATATAAATTAAAAATAGTAGATATAAGATAGGGGAATAGGGATATATATATATATTCTTAAAACCTAGTGAAAATACAATTCATTTGAATAGATATACAGTCAAATTTCATCTGGATAAAGCACTTCTTAATTTATTACCTATACCTAGAGGGAATAGTGGGAATACTAACATCTGCTGAGATTTTCTCAAAGGAATCTATTGTACAAAGCGATTAATAGAAACTAGTATAAAATTCATCACAAAGTTATTGTGTTTCAATGACAAATCTAAAACCAATATTGCTGTTGCTAATATCTATATACATTTCTTACTTTCTTAAACCTAATACCTATACTAACCTAATCACTTGACAGATAGTTTCCTATTCTTTAAAACTGGTTTCAAAGGGACTTTATCATTTATGCCAGGGCTAACATCTGCTCTCAAATGTATTATCCAGTTGAGCTCACACTCTTCTGTATGGTTTGAGATGTCTCCACCTCTTAACGTAACGTTAATAGTTTGCAACACCATAAAACTGAAGCTATGTGATGGCCCCTTATTAATAACGTGTTTCGCAAGTGCATTGTGTATATACCCCAACCGTATATTATACACATGGTCTCTCACTCTTTCACGTAACTTCCTGTTGGTTTTCCCAACATAAAATACATCACACTGACCACATCTTGCAAGATATACTATATTCTCACTCTGAAAATCAGTTTGTGTATTAAAAAAGAATTCCTTCCCTGTTCTTGGATGTTTGAATACACATTCAGTATTAATGTATCTACATTGGGCACATCGACCACATGGTACAGTATTGACACTCTTGTCTCCTACGTCCACTCCCTCCTCTTTCAATGTTCGATGACATAACAAACGCTTTAGATTCTTTCTATTTTTAAAAGAGAATGTCGGTGACGGTCCCACTAGATCTGCTATCTTCTCATCTAGAAGTAATGTGTCCCAGTGTTTATTAAAAATCTCCTTCACTTCCCCTATGTCAGCTGTATAAAACAGGGGTATTCTTATGAATCCCTTCGGTCTATCTGAATGATCCAATCCATCTCTTCCCCCATCTTCTGAAAAATATGGTCTGGCCCTTGTTTCCCTTAATTCTCCTACTTCATTAAAGATATCTTCTAACTCTCTGTCATTGTATTTACGCTGTTTTAATCTAACAAATAAGTCCTCCATTTCTTCACTGAATTCCTTCTCTAGTGGATTTAATCTAGAGGCTCTCATACATTGAACCTTGATAATGTTGTTAAACACAAAGCGTGGATGCATGCTATCTCGATGCAAAATGGTGTTTTTATAACATTTCTTCCTATGGATGGATGTGTTAAGCATACCATTCTCTAGCCTTATAACATTCACGTCTAAGAAAGATATATCTGTTTCCGAATAATTAACTATAAAATCTAAATAGGTGCTTAGCATGTTGATTTTATCTACAAAATTCTTCAGTTCCTGTTCACCCCCTTTCCAAACGAAAAATACGTCATCTACAAAGCGTCTGTAAAAGGGGACGAACTCTTCATATTCTTGTAGTTTAAACAAATAATTCATCTCCCATTCTGCCATAAAAAGATTGGCGTAGCTATTGGCACAAGAAGTGCCCATAGCTACGCCATCTTTCTGTAAGTATATCTCATCTTCAAAGAGAAAAATATTATTTTGTAATACTATCTCTAGGAACAGAGTTAGTAAATCTATATTCCTGCTATCCATCAGTGAATTATTAACAAGATGAGAGTGTATCAGGTCAATTCCTTCTTCATTGGGTATCATGGTGAACAGATTCTTAACATCTAATGTCACCATGAAAAATTGTTCATCTTCTGGTGTACTCTTTTGATACTCATACAAATCAACAAGGAACTGTTTAGTGTCTCTTAACACAAAAATGTTCATATCAACAATGGGTCTTAGAAAAGTCTCAACATACAGTGAAAAGGGCTCAGTCACCCAGTTCCTACCTGAAACAATCGGACGAAATGGAGGATTGTCCTTTGATTTATGAATTTTGGGAAGTCCTTGTATTATGGGTATGAGGGGGTATTCAACTCTCAAAAATCTAAAATGTTCCAGATCTATATCTAGATTTACCAATAACTCAGTAAGGGTGTTATGGATACCTCGTACCCTATTCCTAACTTCTTCGTCTCTAATCAAAGTATAAAATCTCTCTTCTCTTAACATATCCTTCATTTTAGAGATATGTTAAGAAAAGAGAGTTTTATTGATTCTAATAAGCGTGGTTATTAATTGTCTGAAGTTGTACACGTTTGTGGATTCAGTGGGAGTAGTGTAATTTATGAGTTGTTAGTCTATATTTTAGTCTCCACATATTATAGTTTCATGGTTAATTTCTTGCTATATCCAATTAAGGATACTTTCAGCAGTATCAAAGTTATTCTCTAGTGTATATAAATTGCCGTTAAACATATAGTTTTCCTATTGTTGATTTTAGGAGTGTTATTAGAAGTTCAGCGTTGTTAAATTTGGATATTTTCTGTGGAAGTAATGTGATGGTTAGGGAATTTTTATAGATGATTGCTACACCACCTGCATGCTTGTTTTGCTTGTCATGCCCAAGTGTACTATATCCTGAGGGGTGGTACGTGATCTCATTATTCTTTATTTATTTTTCTAACCAGGTTTAGCTATGACTACATCAGGAGTGTATGTGGCAAGGTAGACATGTATGTCATTGATTTTATTGCACATGCTTCTAAGGTTCATATTTAGTAAGGTTAGTTTGGGTTCTGTTTTTTGTTGAGATATGTTAGTTGACTGGTTTATTTTGGGGATGGAAGTGATGGCTTTATTAATTCATTAAATCCGAGTGACACCTCCAGCTGCATCTGCAGTTACCTCCTATTGCTGCTCTAGGCATCAAATATTACTTGTTCATACTTGCATTAATAATTCCAAAACCATGCTTCATATAAGGTGCCAGAATATTTTATCTTGAAGCATACATGATGGCAAACACACTTATATTAATATTTGACCTCTGTCAATGAGTATTTGTTAGAATTGTAACGTGATAACTTCATTTTTAAGGGCTCAGGCCACACCCACTAGGAGTTAAAGGTACACACTCAAAAGAGTTGTACTGTAGGGAATGAGTTAACAGTGGGGCCTAGGTTGGAGTGAATATTTCCATTAATTTTTTGAACTGATATTTTACAGAGGGAAAAGTGTGACCAGTTATATTTTGGTCTTGGTTTGGTATTTGATCATAAATTTGGATACTTAGTTTTGATATATTTATAAATAAATAAATCAGATATGATTTGCTTGTAGAGATAGAGTGTTATGGAGAAATTCAGGCTGGATAGAGGATGGCATTCTTTGTGAGGATTACTTGAAGTCCTAAGTATTCGAAGGAGGTGGATTTAATAATTGGAGATGAAGGCTAGTAGAGTAAGGAGGAATAGTAAAATAATGTGAGTTAGAATGATCTTATTTAACTTGGGTTTCATAGTTGTAAATTAGGATTAGAAAATGTTAGCAGGGTAATGGGTTGGATGTAGAGATGTAATTTGATAGTTATAGGGGGCAAGAATTAAGACAGTTTGAGAGAGAGTCATGGGTGGTAAACTAGAGTGGGTGTTACTATTGGGAGTAATTGATTGTTTTTCTTTTGGAGGGAACCGATGGTATTGGTTTGAGGAAAATGTGGGTAGTGTTATAGAAATATAAATGTAGAGTAAGAGGGGTAGGTGAGAATTGGGGGAGGGTAGGGGAGTTGAGTGAGCCTGAGGGTTAGCGAGGGTGAATGAAGCAGGTTGAAAACTTGGAAAAGAGACCAAGAAAAGGCAATCAGTGACTGAACTGAAACAGCCACAAATCTTCTGAGAGAGATAAGTAAAAGGAACAATGCAGTTTAAAAGGCTTCTGTGCTAGTAGATGAAAGTCTTGATTTTGTTGCTCTAGAACACAGTTTTAGTAGGAGAGTTAGTAGAATATCACCTTGATCTGACTAATGGTGATAACAGTAAACAAGTGCACTTTAGTGAACAACTGTGTAATGTAAGGAGGTTTCTAAGGACTTTGAAATGCAAACTCCAAAGGCTACCCCAACCACACAGATCAGCAAACAATGAGAAAAAGTAAGCCAGAATGCAGAAGTTCAGCTGTGGAAAAAAAGTGTCTCAGAAATGAAAGTGGTTAAACTAGTGGAGAAACAAACAAGGAAGGAAGAAAATGGACTGCTAAAAAAATAAATGGAGCACAGATAAAAGAGAAAGTACCAAAGCGACTGCTGTGGTCTAAGAAAATGGAGCTATTATAGTGTAAAAAGTTCTTTGTTTTAGGCTGCTATAATATGTATAATTTACATACAAATATAGCCCACAGACTGGTGTTCAAACTGCAGATTTCAATGTTACATACATATCTATTTGCTTGCATGGACACTTTTATAGAAAAATAAAAACACACCAAAGAAACAGTTGAGTGCACTAAGTCAATGTTGACTGTGCATAAATACTAGTTCAGAGCTGAAAGGAGTTTAATAACTGTCTCAGGCAAAGAGATATAAGAAAGGAAGAGGGGAGACCAAGGGTGACTTCCTCAAAGACATGCAGTTCCACTAAAGAAAGACATGAGTATATAAATAATGGGAATAGCAAGTTTAGAAGAAGTGAAGAAAATATAAGAGAAAGAAATAGTTTGAGTAAGCACAACGTTCCATTAGCAAAGTCAAATTATGATGGGTCCATGATGGGTCCAGTGTATCTTGGTTGCCAATGGCCTTTTTTATCATTTCCATAATACATTGCATGGCTTTGCATATTAGACTTGTTAGACTGATGGGTCTATAATTTCCTGGGTCAGTTGATGGTCTGCCCTTATGGAGGGGAATGACTGTTGAGGTCCTCCATTTACTTAGAACACAGCCTGTTCCAAGGCTGTAGTTGAAGATTGTCTCAAGTGGTCCTGACGGGTCATGATTTAGACTGATCAGGAGGTAATCAGGGATGTTTCTGAGACCCATAGAGACGGAGTTCTTAGCTTTAGTAAGTGTTGCCAGCACCTGGTCCCTGCTAATAGTTTGGGGAAGTATGTTGGGAAATTTCACCGGGTGGAGAGTGAAGTTTGAGCTGAATTTATCAGCCAGTAGATTTGCTATGTAACCTTGATCGGTGAAGGCAGTACCCCTCACCACCAGTTCAACACAGTGCTGTGGGTGTAACTACCGTTAAGGTTCCAGACATAGCTGAGGAAGGCCTTGTGATTGTCCTTAGTCTGCAAGGCTATCCTGACCCTGTATTTGGCCTTGTTTGACTTAATTAGACTTCTTAGTTTCTTCTTTAGTTGAATAAGAAAGCACTTTTCATTAAGAGAGCTGCTGTTCCTGATTTTGGCCATGATTTTTCTTCTTTCATAATACACCATGTTTAGGTGAGGATTCCTCCAGTGTGTTTTATTTTTAGTGTTTCTTTTGGGATTACTTCTGGTAGGTAAGGAAGCCTCTATGCAGCCATTTATATCCTTCCCATAGCTGCTGTACACTTGGATGTCTCAAACATACCCATTGCTTGCATCAGCCAAGATCCTTAGTTTGACGCTTTAACAGTGAGGCTTTTATGGCATGAACTGACAGAAAGACAAATGAACACAAAATCTCACCATAGTCTTTCATTTACAGACATTTCATGATGTATGTGTCAGTTGGTGCAGCATACTTTCATCACTATATCCAGTAGTGGGTGAACATGGTCTAGCTTGTCATATCCACTGTGCTGTTGGTCAGTCCCAGAAGCTGACATTGTGGTAGAAATATTGCATTAATTTTGAAAAATCTATCATGTGGTATGGCGTTTCATATTTCCCAGCTTGGGCACTAGTTAGTATCCCAGTACATCTACATCTCAGGCATTCATATAATTAACATACATAGTTACATGGACATAGATGATCTGATGTCACTAGCTGTTATTGGACTCAAGAGAGAAACAGAATCATCTTTATTGCTTGCCTGTAATTGGGATCTGTACTTGTTTGTTTCCTGAGCTATCAGATCATACAGCTCATAGACACCATTTTCACTGCACCAACTAGCTGCACAAAGTCTACCAGCATTACAGCTTGCTGACTGCCATGCTAGTCATTGCCTTAGCTTTGGCACAGGTATTCAGGGTGATATAATTGCTGCACTACCACCACTGCTGTCAGTAGTGGCTGATCACCTCCCTGATTCTGCATAGCTATCCCTTCAAATATTTATGGTCCATGTCCTGTGCTAGTGACCTCCAAGGCTGACTGATTTTGCAATGGGCAGATCTAATGGTTCCAACACAGTGAAGAAACATAGACATGTTATCAGTCCTTCACAACATTTGTTAGATTAGCTGCCAAGTAAAGCCATACAGAACTGCCCCGGTGGGATGCTATACTCTCCATCAGATGACATTGTGTGCAGGATTTTTTCATTCTTTGTTGGTAATGCACACTTGTTTTGATGCAGGTGTCCCGTGGCAGGTTGTCTTCATCATTATTACTGCTGCTTCCAGTTTCTCATAGCATGTATTTTTGTGTGATGATGTTCTCATCAGTACTACAACACGGCTTCCTTGTAAATCAATATAGGGAAATATTATCCTCACCAGTAGTACTGTCTGCTCTTTTATGGTGTAACTCTCTAAGGAGGATGTTTCATAATTGCTGTCTGCAGAGTTGCCTTGTACCTCTTCATTTCATCTGACTGCTACCCTCCCCTGAAAATTAGCAAATGGATTCAAATATTCTTATATTCTTATAATATGCACATTATATGCATAATTACAGTCTTTCTGAACATGGTTTGGGATGTCCATGTTTGTCTCTCTGCATGTAACCTGCTTGTCATCATAGTTATACTCGTAAAGGTCGTATGCCATTTCATTAATTTTCTATATACTAGTGGTCCTGACAACCATACTGTCTTTGCTGCTGCGATGATATCTTGTGCAGCCATTGATACTTACATCATAGACAGTAGTACTCAGTATCTGATGACTGCAACACAAGAATGCCAGTTTTTTAGGCATCCATGTTATGATTACAGCACAGACTTGTAAACATTGATGCTGATGCACGTGACAAAAAAAAAAAAAAAGAAAAGAAAAGATGTATATCTCTAATAACATAACCTACACTGCATCTGGAAAATCTATGTGAATAAAACACAAGTTAAAAAAAAGTTTGGGACATAGTTAATTCAGTTAGCAAAGTGCCTGTGATGAGAAGGTCAAAGCTATCATTTAATTAGAATACATCAATGATGTGAATCAAAGATATGTTGTCATCCTGGAAAAATCCAAAATGTATATCATACATCTCAACCTCTTAATGCAAAAAAATCTGGACAAAGTTTGACAAAATGGGGATACAAATAGGGACATATTTTAAATATTGCTCTTATAAACTTAGAAAGTTGCTAGAGTAACATGATTTGTTTTAATATACATTTTCTGAAGGATTTGAAGTCTGAAACTCAAATGTATGTCATTATTTAGTGACTACAATCCTGAGATCATTCCAGTGATTTGCCAGGAAAAAAAAGAGGAACAGGCCAAAAATATGAGCCAAAAATCTGGGCATTCTGTGAAAATCTGTACAGTTGAGAGATATGATGTACACACTTGTTTCAAACCAAATGGCAAAATAATGCATCCAAAAGGCTATATAAGACTATTGGTGGTATGTAGCAATAGTGGCCCCTATCTCTATAACCATATCAACTACTACAGGAAATTTCTCAGAATAATATATCAACTCCTCCCCTAAGCCAGTTTACAAAACAAAAAAGGCACATGGTCCATCATACACATTTGCATGGCACAGTACTTCAAGTTTTGCAGTGCAATATGACTTGCAGCCACCATTATGATCAGTGAGAATGTCCAAGACTCACGACTATATCAGTAACCCTAAAAATGTAACTCCCCTCTACATCTCCGTCAATGAAACAATGTCCAAAGGAAAGCCATACAAATACTGAATAGTGTTAGACTGTGGTTCTGAGCACTTCTAAACCACTGAATTTTTATATAAGAGGAGATATTTCCATTGTATTTTGACAGTTCACAGAAAAAAATGGGTGAATTCTAATAAAAGATTTGGATTACAAAACACAGCCAAGAATCCTATTTTGCTTCATAAGATTTCGTTGCTTCTCCATCTTGATTTACAATTCAGCACAGTCAGTGCACTGAATAGGCCCAGTAATGTATTTTGATTTATTGCTGTAAATTAATATACACTGTACCCAGCCCAACCCCAGTACCATCACTCTCTCTGATCAGTTGTCCTCTGCTTTCATCTTCAAACTACCAAGCCCACCTCATCCCCAATTACATATCCTTTTCTGCAGAACACTGGTAATATGTGGTCACCAAAAGCAAAGAAATTATGTTAACAGCTACAGTGACAAAGCAACTACCAACTACCCAGTAAAAATAAATAAAAATAAATAAATATGAAATATAAATTTTATGCTATACAATGGAAATTCATACCAGGCATAGCTTTTTCTAAAAAAATATGACTTTTGGTTCTCATGTCATATGAACACATTAGTAATACGAATCAGAGCTACGCAGAGTTTGGCAGCCTAAAAAATGCAAAATGTGCATATCTGTTAAGAACCAAATGACAAACAATAGATCACCAGCTATATAAGATATACAGTAATAAAAGGACCATATCTCTGTAACACTATGAAATATTATAGCCTACTTCTCAGAACACCCGTAGCACCTTCATGCAGGCAGGGAATAAACTGTAGCAACTATTTGCTACTGGAAGAGTTTATGATGGAAGAAGATTGAGTGTTAAATGTTTGTAAATATGGTATTTTTTTTGTAAAAAATCTGTTTATTGTGAAACACTGTGTAGTTTGATCTGCCATGCATAGACTATGTATAGCAGTAAAGCAAGAAGCAGACAGTATGCAGCAACAAAGAAAACACTGATTTGGGATACCTTGAAACAGACAGTTAAAAGAAAATTGCAGCCATGCAGAGCAGATACATTTGGCAATGGAAAGGGGCTGTTCAACCAACAGTAGGGATTCTTGGAAGTTGCCAGACGTACTGGAAGAGACAGTGAAACAACAGAGGGAGAACTAATGACCTAAGGGAAATATTACTTGGACTTTGCCTGAGACTACATGGAACATTTAGTGGATGAAAAAACAGAGGAGTATGACTTTGTTTTGTTTGCATGACTTTTCATACTGCAAAGTGAAACCTATTTTCATTTTACTTTCTTATTCTGGAAATAAAGTACACTGATCTAAAAAAACAAATAAACAAACAAACAAAAAAATACAGTTTGCTACATTTTATTAGAAAAAATGTTTGCAGCTATGTTCCGGGCACAGGGTATAAACTATAGCATTTGTAGCAAGCTGTTTGCTACAGTTATAATAATAAGATTTATTTTTTAAATAAAATGGAGGATGGTCAGGGTCAGGGCACAGAATTCTGAATGGCTATGCAGGAGGGGAGTTGTGCATCTGGCATTTTTTTTTTTTTTTGCTCTTCACTTGAAGAGTTGAGGGGGTGAGGTGTTGTTGATGGTCAAGGAACTGGGCACTGGTTGAGCCAAAGAATGCCTTCAGAATACTTTTTTTTTATTCTTGACGATTTCACTATATCTCAATTCCAAGTTATACAACAACAATAACAGCACTGTCAGCCAGTGCAATGGTCAGAGTAATATATTTCAATATTTTGCTGTCAGACACTATGCACTGTCCCCAACCCCAGAAATTATCACTTTACTGTGATCAACTGTCCTCAGCTTTGCTTCACAGACTACTCAAGATATCTGCTTCTGCTACACACTAGTGACATATCACTGACAAAAGCAAAGTAACAATGCCAACACCTAAAGTATGGATATTATGCAGTAACAGATAAAATAACAGCAAATATCCCTTCTTATGAGGCAAAATTATTATGTACTGGACTTCCAAGATGGCTGCACACCAATCAACAGCCAAACTTCAAAATCTCCTAGAGTGAAAAAAATGAGAGAAAAGAGCTAGTAATTCTGCCAGTTCATCTACTGGCTAGTAAGTTTACTACCTGGATGCCAGCAGATAAGAAAGAGAGATTAAAGAAAACCAGCTAGAAAAGGAAAGAGAAAACACTGGCTGGGAAGAATCATGCAGCTGGTCAGCAAAATGAAGTTCAAGCTCTAGCTTTGGTACAAGAGTGGGATTTCCAGTAATTTGGACGAAAAATAAATCTAAATAAATGAAGCACTGAAGGAGTCATCAACTCAAATAATATAATGCATTGAACATTTGAAGAAGCCTTGAATAGCTATTCATTTAAACTAAAAAAAATGCAAAATTCAGAGATCATAGGATCATAGGAGGTTACTAGGCTAATGGCCCTGGGGCCCTTACAAGGCTAGCCAAGAGTTTATCCCCCCAAAAAGAAACATCAGTCAGCACTTGTCGCCTCTGTCAGTGAGGGACAAAGGTGGAACTTCTGGGACAAATTTGTGGTTTCCCATCCACTCATCAAGGTTGCACTTGAAGAGGGTCAGCGAGGTATTCTGTTTGACATGTATGGGAAGTCTATTTCAGAGACAGGGCAGCCTCTGGGAGACAGATTTGTCTCCCAGAGGCTGCCCTGTCTCTGAAATAGACTTCCCATACATGTCAAACAGAATACCTCGCTGCCCTGTCTCTGAAATAGACTTCCCATACATGTCAGCGAGGTATTCTGTTTGACATGTATGGGAAGTCTATTTCAGAGACAGGGCAGCCTCTGGGAGACAAATCTGTCTCTCCAGCAGGTTTTGTTGATGTTGCAGATTAGATTTAGGCCTGTCGGGTGGGTAATGCATGAGGAGTCAGACTTATGGATATGGAACATCTCTAGTAGGGCAGGGTCTGATATTGCTTTGTAGGCAAGACACAGGTCACCTCTGAGCAATCTGTATGATACCAAGTAAAGTGATAGTGATTTGAGCCTGTCCACATAGGACAGGTGTTGGAGGCCATGGATTCTCTTTGTGAGGTATTTTTGTGGCCTTTACAGTTGGTGCAGGTGTTTGGAGAGGTACATACCAAATGGGGTGTTATACTTAATTATGGGTCTAATGAGGGAGGAGTACAGAGAGGCAATAACCCCCTTTTTTGTGGATGCAACCCCTTTACTTATGAGATGAACCAGGTAAAAGGTTTTTCTGACCACTGCTGCCACCTGATGGTCAAATGTGAGATTGCTGTCAACCTGAGTACCCAGGTCTCTCACCATGGGTTGTGTGCTTAGGGAGTTGCCGTTGATGTGGTAATCAGTAAGGGCCATGTTTTTACCAAATAGCATGATAATACTTTTGTTGCATTTAACTTAAGGCCATGACTTTGGCACCAGTTATTTGTAGCTGTGAGACACTCTTGCAGTATGTTAACATCATTTGGGGAGTCAATGACAGCACCCAACGTATAGTCAGCCACAGGCCATTTGTCTTTGCCTGGACCTCTGAAAAGTAGATGCCAAACAGTAAAGGTCCCAGGACAGATCCCTGGGGAATGCCACTAGTGACAGGTCTGCTGTCGGAGGTGGTGGTGCCTATTTTGACCTTGTGGGTCCTATATGTGAGCCAGTTGGCCACCCTTCTGATGAGATAGGGATTAACACCAAGCTGTGCTAGCTTTTTGATCATAAAAAACAAGAAAGGGATGGAAGAATATGAAACTGCTCAAAAAGAGCTGTTCCAAAAAATGGTAGAGTTAGAGAACAGAGCACACTGAGAAAAAAAATGAGATTTTATGCTGTACCAGAGGAACTGGAAGGAACAGACTGCATTCATTTTATGAAAGAACAAATAAGCCATTGGACTAGTATTCCATAGCAGAATGTGTTAATCGAAAGGGCACATTCTGTGCATGTTCTAAACCTGGCCATGAGAAAGCAGCCAAGACCTGTATTTCTAAAGATACAATCACACTAGCAGAAACAGTTCATCCTGACAAAACTGTGGCAGAAGGCCAAAGTATTAAAAAATGGGAGATAGTAGAATGATTGTAGAAAATGATTATTCATTGCACACCAAGCAGAAGAGAAGCAAATTTGTCCCAGTAATCAGGGAATGTTGAGAGGCAGGTATGAGTTTTAAGCTGCTGGATCCAGATGACTCCAGAGTATTTTTTTTTCCTGAAAGATTAACATCATTTTTGATGCAGAACATGCTAAGTAGGAAATACAAAAGTTTGTCCAACAAAAAGTGAGCCATCAGACAGAATAGGTCTCTGGTTCTAATTCTTCTGATTATAAAGCTTATAGAGAGACTTTGCCAGTGAAACCTTTTCCAGTGTTCCAAAGGAAAAATATTTGTGAGGCAGAAAACAGCACAGGAGTTGACTAGAACAATTAGAAGTGCATTGGACTTGATCCAGAGTCTAGGGTTGGGAGTGGAGACAAACGGGAAGAAGACCAGCAACACTACAATTATTGAATAAATGTAAGATTATAAAACATCAATCATATATATGAAATATGGCTTTATAAGAACAAGTGGCAAAGACTGGACTTTTTTGACTTTGTTAAACTTGTGGGAGGACTAAAAAGCATATACCTCACTTCATGTCATTATTATTTGGAAAAAATCAACAAGGAAAAAAAGCAACTATGATTAAAAATGTTTGTTTTTAACAGTATTTGTATATACCATTCATGGCATGTTACATATTATGTAGTAAATCATTTTCATTGATTGCTGTATGTGATAAAGCCACTAAAGTAAGCAAATAACTGCTATCCATTTTTTACAAAATGTAGGCATTGCAATGTAAAAAGAGATGTCTGGACAAAAGTATGTCTAAGTTAATATACTGTAATCCTGAGTTGTTAGGCTAGGAGATAGGGTTAAAATTGTACTGATTATGATATATGTAGAGTTGAGATGTCTTATCTTTCTTTTGCATAAGTGAATGTCTGGATTAATGCCCTTGGCTGAATCTAATAGCACACTTTTTCTGTAAGCTTGTGAGCTTTTTACAAGTAATGGAACACTGGATGTAATGAAAAGATGTCCTTTAGCAAATAGATGCTGAGTGTATGTTTTGAAGTCTTTTGCTGAGGGCAGCTGTACATTATGTTTTTATGTTTCCATGGAAACAATCTGGAAGGCAATAAATCTCAAGAGTTCTGGGCATTGCTTGCTGAGAGAAATGTAAAATTAAATGGTACAAGGGTAAGCAGTCAGTAAAAAATAAACTGAAATTATTCTAAGTGAATAAGAGATAGCTGCTTTCCTGGTACCTAAATACTTCAATGCATTTACTTGAACAGTGTATAATTTAGTTTTACTTAAAGATAGCCAGTCAACGTTTCAGGCTAAAAGTTAATGTTTTCTGAAAGCCCACAAACTGATTTTCACATATGAGATGGAAATAGTGATAAGACAAGAACAGACAGCAATTAATGTAAGTAGGAGCATAGGCTGTAACATGCACGTTACCATGGAGAACCTTAATTTTAGGTTAGGCAATGCATGTGTATACAGTTGTCGATTTGGGACAATTGTTCTTATCAGGAAGGTTCAACTTCATTATTTGAAGATTGACACCATTTTGGGTCTTTGTTTTAAGCTAATACATTATGGGAAGTTCATTTTTTTAAGGTTTTCATTAAAACAAAAAGTCTTGTATGGTGTGATATAGGTTCAAATGGAGATGACAAGAAGTAACTGTAAAAATGATCAACCTGGCAAACAATGGGTGCATGTAACAGAAAAGCTAGAAATAGACATTCAAAAAAGCTGTCATGTATAATAGGTAGGAATAAAAACTTCTTATCATAATGACCACTTCTTTGGAACATGAATGGTCTCACATGTATAGACAAAAACATAAGCATATTAAATGATATTAAGAAATGTAGAGTGCTAATATCAATGCTACAGGAGGCACATTTGAAAAGAAACAAGCATTTGAATTTGATAAAGAAAGGATTTCAGGATGAATATTCAACAGAATATCAGGTGCAAAGGAAAAGTGAAGTATTTATACTAATTACTACAGGAGCTCCAATAGTGACAGAATAGGGAAAAAAGATAGTAATGGTAGATGTGCGGTAGTACGGGGCTACTGGCAAGGCAGGAAGATTATGCTGGCATGTATTTATATTCCACCTAAAATTGTTATAATAGAACTTAAGAATTTTTGGGGGAGAAATACTTATCTTTCAGGGAAGCATATGCCTATTTAAGTAGAGAATGAAACTTGATTTGCAACACCGAGGATTTATCTGGGGTCCTAAAAAGGAAAATATAACAAAAGAGGGCAGATTTCTGAAGAAATTTATGAAAATATTTACTGTGGAGGATGTCAATTCAGTAGTAGTAACTCCAAGAGAATTTACATATTGTTCCCCAAGATAGAATAACTGGACTAGACATGCATTATATTTCACAGGAACATGTGCATTTAATTGAAAGCTTCTACACACATCCAACAATTTCAGCTCATGCACCAATAACAACTAAGACAAAAATGTAGGGTAATGAAGAAAAACTGGGGCACTTGTGCTTCCCCATCTAATTGTTAAAAAGAGAGGAATATAAGGAATGAGTACTGGAAAGTATTTGAGAGTAATTAGGGAAGCTAGAAATGTCTTCATTAATTATAGCTGGTGAGTGTGATAAAATGAAAGCTGAGTTTTAAAATAAGGTTAAAATAAAAGAAGAGATATGGTTAAGAAATATCAAGAGTGATTTAGAGAGGCTAACAAAGGTTAAACTATTGCAGAATAATGGGAATCTCACAGAACAAGAAGAGATAGAAGTGCAGAGTGCTAAACAGAACATAAGGGAGTATCTGGATAATATGCATGATCTTAGAAATACTGCTATTAAGCAACTGGTTTTGATAATAACTACAGGGCACAAAATCTCTTAGCACAATTACTTGGGAAACAAAAAGTGGAAAGGGCTATTTCCAAACTTGGGCAGCCTATAACAAGAAAAATGGATCCTAGAGAGTTATTTCAGAAATTTTATGAAAATTTGTAAAAAGCAAAAAAAAAATGTAAATCAAACAAGAACACAGATGAAATTATTTATGGAAGGCTTAAGTATGCCAAGGTTAGAGGTAGACGAAGCTCAAGAATTAACAGCTAAGATAGGAGGAGATGAGCTAAAAATGGTGACATAAAATCAATCTGTAGGAAAGTCTTCAGGAATAGATGGGTTCCTGTGAAAGTTTGGAACCTAGGATGGAAGAAAGTGATAAAGATTGGGAGGTTTTGTTTACCAGTATTCTAAAAGGCAGGGAAGTACCAATATCCGAGAAGAAAGTTGTGATGGCTGTAAAACATAAACACAGTGAAGATCCATCAAGCCATGGAATGTATCATCATGGAACTCATAAACATAGACATTGGTAACCTCCAAAATCTAGACCCCACCCATTTCGGGTTTGTGAAAGGCAGATCATGCCTCCTGAACCTGATTGACTTTTTTGAGGATGTCACCAAAGCTGTAGATGCGGGTAAGGTGGTTCACGCAGCCTATTTTGACCGCGCCAAGGCTTTCAACACCATCCCCCATTCTGGAATTATAGATAAACTCACTAAACTAGTTATAAATCCTTACATCACAAGATGGGTTGCCAACTTGCTCACTGACAGAACCCACACTGTAAAAGTTTCACACTCCAAATCTGACTTCAAATCAGTGACAAGTGGAGTACCACAGGGTTCAGTCCTGGGGCCTCTCCTGTTTGATATCTACTTCTCTGAAGTACAGGCTAACACAGAAGGCCTTTGGCTAATGAAGTTCACAGATGACTGCAAACTAAGAGTTATAGTCGAGTCACCAAATGATGTGGACATCCTACAGAAGGGCCTCACTGAGACAGATGCCTGGTGTCAGAGCCATGGCCTCAAGCTTAATGCCAAAAAGTGCATTGTCATCCCCTTTGGTAAAAACTCTGTACCCATGAACTACTACTACATAGGTGTCAGTCTACTTAACACCGAATGTGTTATAAGAGACCTTGGGACCCAGGTGGACAGTAGTCTCTCCTTTGATAATCACTTCGCCATAGTAGTCAGGAAATCCTTCTACATGGCACACATCACAAAAGGGTTCTCATCCAGGAAAAAATAGGTCATTGTTCCCCTCTACTCGACACTCATTAGACCCATTATAGAGCACAATGCCCCTTTTGGAATGTACCTCACAAGACATCTGCAGCAGCTGGAAAGGCCACAGAAGTACCTCATAAAGAGGATTACTGGCCTCAAACATATGCCCTATACTGACCATCTCAAAAAACTCCATCTTTACTCCATAGTATATTGCATACTCCGAGGTGATATCTGCCTAACATATAAAGCTATGTCAAACCCAGAGCTGTCGGACATGCTGCATCTAAAGAAATCCCAATCCCTCCGAGCTACATGCTCTAGGGACCTAAACCTTGTCACCACAATAAACAGGACATGCTGGAGGGATAGATTCCTGTCCCAGAGACTTCCCATACTTTGGAACAAGCTACCCATCTATGTCAAGCAAAGTTCCTCATTAGCACTCTTAAAGAAAAATCTTGATGAGTGGATGGAATATAGGAACTTAACCCTGGGGATCACTTCTGTGGCTCTGCTCGACAGGGGGCACAGGAAAATAACTTTCTTGGGTTGTGTAAGCCAGGGAACCTTGTTGGCTAGGCTTACTTAGGCTCTTTTGCCAATAACCTAGTACCTACCTATATATTACCAATGGTGTAAAAAAGGTACAAAGAAACCAAGAAAGAATAATCCTCTTTTGCCTGGCTGAATTGGTGCTTGAGAAAGAATAGTCCAAAAAGACAGCAATCCAAACGACAGTTGCCACAAGTATATTCAAAATATGGTCAAGCGCTTTCTTCCAGGAAGCCTGGACTTCATCAGAACCAATTATTTTCCCAAAAAAAACATTTTAAAAATAAAATTCAACCAATCAAATCACTTCAATCGATACATGTGATAGAATTTTAAAAAATCACAATTAAACATTTTAATTTATACAAAAATACATAAAAGATTTTTTTTTAAATACTTTAAAATATTAACTAAAACAATAGATTCAAATTGTCAAAGCTCTATGCTTTAAAAATGGCATGATAGATATAAATTCATTAATACCAGGGGTGTGGGTGGCATTTAATCTTATTTTTGAATATAGGTGAATATGGGGTTAGGATAAAAACAGTTGTGGGTAATTGTGGTACAAAGGATTGTGTTTACCTGGCGTTGTGTCATCTTTGTTCTAGTTTTTACATAGGGAAAACCGAAAGGACACTACGTAGAAGAATGTGTGAACATTTATACGTCATTAGACAGAAAAGCACAAACAACACCCTCTTTAGACATTTAAATAGTAATCCAGGCCGCACAAAGTTTTTATTTGGCATTTTAGAAATTGTTTACAAGGATTTCAGAGGGGGTGATTGGGCAAATGCATTAGAAATAGCTGAAATGAAATGGCAAATAAGATTAAATCAAAGGTCTGCTGAAGCTATATAGTGAAAGTGCTTACCTTTTGTCGACTATAATAACGGAGATTTTTTATATGTTTTTTATATATACTTGGATTTCTTGTGCTTGCCACCTGAATTATTTGAACTGCCTTATCTCTTGGATTATTTGAACTGCCTTATCTCTTGAATTCTTGTTTGGAACTAGAGTTTCTTGTATGCCTGGCTCCATCCATTGTTAGTTTACAGCAGTCCTTTGATTTATTAATTTTTACTTAACAACGGAGGACTTACCACTTGGATTCCACTATCTTGTTCTTGTTGTTATTGAAATAAGATTAAATGACACCCACACCCCTGGTATTAATGAATTTATATTTATCATGCCATTTTTAAAGCATATAGCTTTGACACTTTGAATCTATTGTTTTAACATTTAACATTTTAAAGTATTTTAAAAAATATATTTTATGTATTTTTGTATAAATTAAAATGTTTGATTGTGATTTTTTAAATTCCATCACATGTATCGATCGAAGTGATTTGATTGGTTGAATTTTATTTTTAAAATGTTTTTTTTTTGGGAAAATAATTGGTACTGATGAAGTCCAGGCTTCCAGGAAGAAAGCGCTTGACCATATTTTGAATAAACTTGTGGCAACTGTCATTTGGATTGCTGTCTTTTTGGACTATTCTTTCCCAAGCACCAATACAGCCAGGCAAAAGAGGATTATTCTTTCTTGGTACCTATGAACCTATATGGGACCATTTCAATTTTAAACCATGATTACAATGAGTTTATGTCTATAATGGG
Source organism: Protopterus annectens (assembly GCF_019279795.1). Lineage (NCBI taxonomy): Eukaryota > Metazoa > Chordata > Ceratodontiformes > Protopteridae > Protopterus > Protopterus annectens. Next base: position 1,077,271,483 of record NC_056744.1, on the reverse strand, counting down.
TAAAAATGGCAAAGGTGTTGCCAAAAGTGATAGATATGGATCAATGTGGTTTTGTGGAGGTGAGGCAAACATTTGACAACATTAATAGAACAATGATGATCCAAAGGGAAGCAGAATGTAAGAAAATATGTGTTTGTTAGTGGGTACTGATAAAAAGAAAGCATTCAACAGTGTAAGCTGGGATTTCATAACTCAGGCAATGGAAGCATTTGCATTCCCTGATACACTAATAAGGCTAATTCGAAGGATATGAGGCATCACAGGTGAAAAATAAAGTGGAAGAGTTCTTCTCTGATAAGTTGTGTGTGAACGCAAGAACTAGGTGGGGGGTATCCTCTTTCATCTTTGTTATTTGCATTATATTTAGAGCCACTGTCAAAGAAAATAAGGGAATCAGAAATTTAAGGATATAATTCGTATCCTTGAAATTCTGACTATATTATTTTGTACCTGATAAAACCAAAAAATGACATCTCAAAGTCATAAAACATTTTGGGACAATTTCAGGTCCTTTCAGGATATATAATTAATGAAGATAAATCAAAGGCTACAGCTGTAACAATGTGCCCATACATAAACTTGTTGAGCAATACCCATATTTATAGGTACAAGCTAAAATGAAGTATTTAGGAGTATATACTAAAAAGGATTCTATTATGGCAACTAAAGTTTGGGGGAAAGAGACTAAATAAAAGATAATACAAAAACATAGAAACTTGAAGCTCTTATTTATGGATATGGATAGCATTGAAAATATTTTAGTCCTTTTAGTTTTATATACAGATCAGGCATACTTTTATCAAGCAGAGGAAAAGTTGTGGCCAGTAATTAATAAAAAAGTTGAAGGATTTTATCTTGCAGAGGAAGAGGGCAATGATCAGGTGGGAAAAGTTAATTCTTCCAAAAGAACAAGGAAGTTTAAGATTACCTAATTTGAAGGAATACTTTACAGCAATACTATTAAGTTTCATATACATAACATAGCAGAAAGCTATAATTCAAAATGGAAAGAGATAATGAAGCTGGGGAAATTCAAGAAATAAAGAGAGAGTAGGATTTGGAATGCAGATCCTTAAAGATAATAACAACAGCCATAAAGAATGTTATATTTATAAAGCAACAGAATGTATTCTAAGAACTATGTCAACATGACAATGGAGAAAAGAGATTTTGCTGATAGGAATTACTGCAATTATGGGTACAGTGAACAGGCAAGAGGGGGCTGGAATTTACTGGGGAAATCTGGGAAACAAACCAAGGTATTGGGTGCAAATAACTAAAGAGGGAAAGGTAATAGAATGGGAAGAAGCCAAGAAGACATTTGAACTGCAGACCAGAGACTCCCTTCCCTATCTGGGACTGATATGACAGTATAGGCAAATAAAAAAGGGACAGGAAAATACTAAGGGAAATATCTGCTCTGGTACAGTTCTTAGTGGAATCTAGACTAGAAGTTGCAGTTAAAAAGGGATAATTACTTCTTCTTCTTCTTCTTTCGGCTTTTCCCGGTTAGGGGTCGCCACAGCGGATCATCTGTCCGCTCATGATTGGCAGTAGAGTTTTACGGTGTCGAGTTGCCAGCCCGGTGCCCAACCTTCCACAGAAGGCACACACACACTCAAACCTAGGGCCAGTTTAGAGTGTCCAATCCACCTACTGTCTTTGGGATGTGGGAGGAAACCGGAGCACCCGGAGGAAACCCACACGACCACAGGGAGGACATGCAGACTCCGCACAGAAGGCACCCCAGTCAAGATTCAAACCAGAGAACCTCTTGCTGTGAGATGACAATGCTAACTGCTGCACCACCGTGGCTGCCCAAAAAGGGATAATTACTAGGGCATATAAAATACTGCATGATAACTGTAGGAATTAATCAGAAGAGGTTAGAAAATACTGGGAAGAGAGATTGGATAAGCAATTCTCAAGGAAACAATAGGAGGACATATATATGGCTCACAAATATGCAACAAAGTCTAAAAGATTTAGGATTTTTGCTTGGAAGTGTTTGCATAAGTATTCTATACCTCAAGTTGACTCCAAAGAGTTTTTTCTCATGTAGATGGCAAATGTTGGAAATGTGATGGGGAGGAAAGAACTAAGTGGAACATGTATTTTGGGACTGTAATGAGTTGGCAGTCTTTAAAAATTAATGAACCACAGTAATACAATCAGCCATGAAAAATACTATATAGGTACCCAGAAAAGAGACCACGAAACTTCACGATAATTTTATTGACGTTAAGCACTTTCACCCAGAAATCTCAAAAGCTTCATAGGTTCATAGGTTCATAGGTAGGTACTAGGCTATTGGCCCTAGAGCCTATATAAGCCTAGCCAAAAAGGTACCCTGGCTTTTGCCACCCAAGAAAATTATTTTTTTGTGCCCCTGTTGATCAGAGCCACAGAAGTGATCCCCGGGGTGAATTTCCTATTTTCCATCCAATCAAGATTTTTCTTGAAGAGTGCTAATGAGAAGCTCTTTTTGACATAGATAGGTAGTCTGTTCCAGAGTATGGGAAGTCACTGGGACAGGAATCTATCCCTCCAGCATGTTCTGTTTATTGTGGTGACAAGGTTTAGGTCCCTACAGTGTGCAGTTTGGAGGGATTGGGATTTCTCTAAGTGGAGTATGTCCAACAGCTCTGGGTTTGACATAGCTTTGTATGTTAGGCAGAGATCACCTCTGAGTAGGCGATATGTGACAGAGTAAAGCTGGAGTTTTTTGAGATGGTCTGCATAGGGTATCTGTTTCAGGCCAGTAATTCTCTTTGTGAGGTATTTCTGGGGCCTCTCCAGTAGTTGTAGATGTCTTGTGAGGTACATACCAAAAGGGGTGCTGTACTCTATAATGGGTCTAATGAGTGATGAGTAGAGGGGAACAATGACCTCTTTTTTTCTGGATGAGAAACCTTTTGTGATGAGGTGTGCCACATAGAAGGGTTTCCTGACCACTGTGGCAATGTAATTACCAAAGGAGAGACTACTGACCACCTGTGTCCCAAGGTCTCATCACACTTTCGGAGGTGGTAGTTCATGGGTACAGAGTTTTTACCAAAGGGGATGACAATGCACTTTTTGGCATTAAGCTTCAGGCCATGGCTTTGACACCAGGCATCTGTCTCAGTGAGGCCCTTTTGTAGGATGCCCACATCGTTAGGAGTTTCGATTATGGCTCCAAGTTTGTAGTCATCTGCAAACTTCATTAGCCAAAGACCTTCTGTGTTAGCCTGTATATCGGAGAAGTAGATAGCAAACAGGAGAGGACCCAGGACTGAAACCTGTGGTACTCCAATTGTCACTGGTCTGAAGTTGGATTTGGAGTCTGCTACTTTCACAGTGTGGGTTCTGTACATGAGCCAGCTGGCAACCCATCTTGTGACATAGGGATTTATACCTAGTTTAGTGAGTTTATCTATAATTCCAGAGTGATGGGTGATATCAAAAGCCTTGGCAAGATCTAGATAGGCTGTGTGAACCACCTTACCCTCATCTATGGCTTTGATAACTGCTTCAAAGAAGACTATCATGTTTAAGAGACATGATCTGCCTTTTACAAACCCGAACTGGGTGGGGTCCAGAGTTTGGAGATTACCAATGTCTTTGTTTATGAGTTCCATGATAATACGTTCCATGGCCTTACAGACCAGGCTCATCAGGCTAATGGGGCAGTAGTTCCCTGGGCCCATCATGGCTCCCCCTTTGTAGAGTGGGATAACCATCATGGTGCGCCATTCAGTGGGCACAAAGCCTGAGGTGATGCTATGATTGAACATGGTACTTAGGTGGGGTGCCAGTTTGTTCTGTAGTTCGTGTAGAACACAGCCTGGGATATTGTCAGGTCCCATGGATGCTGTGTTCTTGGCTTTGGAGAGTGTGTTTTTTACCTGTGCAGCTGTGATTACAGGAACTTTGCATTCTTCCGGTATAGAGATGGGCCCGCTAGGGGGTGAGAGGGGGGTAAAGTTCATAGCTATAGAATGCTTTGTGGTTGTCTTTAGAGTCAGTGGCAATTTTGTTTTCATAGTTAGCTTTGGAGGATTTTATGAAGGATCTCAGCTTCTTACTGAGGCTGACTACGGAGCCCCTCCAGTCATGGGATTTTACTCTTTTTTGCAACAGTTTCTTTCTTCTGTTGTAGAGTTTGTTTATGGCAGAGGACCACCAGATTGGCTTCCTTTTTTTGGAGGATAGCATCTTGGTTCTGTTAGATATAGTACGATCCATGCACTCATGTAAGTGCTTATAAAGTGCATTTGTGTAGGATTCAGCAGTCGTACCTCTATTGTCCATCTGCATGGGTGTCATGAAGTTTGCCACTTCTGTCTTAAGAAGTGTGAAGTTGGCTTTGGAGAAGTTTCTTTATGGTGGTTTCCCTAATGGGGGGGTTGGGGGTGGGATGTGGATGTCTAGGGTGATTAGCTTGTGATCGGATCTTACCAATGAGGAATTGACCTCTGGCGTGCAACACCAGTCACCCATGTTGGTAATGACTAGGTCTAGGATACTGCTGTCCCTGGGGGGGTGTGAATACGTTGATCCAAGGGATTGGAATTTATAAATTCCAGAAAACGTTGAGCAAAAGAGTTGGTACATGAGTAGTTTTCCCAGTTCATGCTGGGGTAGTTGAAATCACCCATTATTAGGATGTTGGGTTGTACCCTAATATTTTCCACTGTATCAAGAAATGAGGAGTGGGAATCCTGGGGCATGGTGGGGGGGGTCTGTAGCAATCTACAATTTGGATTGCGGTCTTGCCCAGAGTTAGTAGCACTTGGATAATCTCGGATGCATTATGCTGTGCAACTAGCCTGGAGGTGTGGATATCCTTAAAGAATATGGACATGCCTCCACCTTTAGTGCTTTGGTCCGGGTTAGGTGGCCAAAAGGTGTGGTATGAATTATAGCCTGGTAATGTAGGGGTGCTCTCTGGACCTTTGAACCAGGTCTCTGTCACTGCACAGATGGTGATGTTCTCCATTTTACGGAGTGCCTCAAGTGAGTGCATTTTGAGGTTTAGATGTCTAGCATTGAGTAGCATTATCCTCAGATTTTGCTTGCTTGTACCTGTTACGGTGGTGAATTTGTCATTTGAACCTTGCCTAAAAAAGGCACTATAGGGGTGGCAAGAGCCTTATCCAGTATCCGGAATCCCAATGGTGACAGGTGCAGGCCATCTCTGGCAAAGCATCGTGGTCTGTTGGTCATGTCATCACAGGCAGACAAATACTGGATCCCCTTAAATGACACCAGAAGCCAATTGTTGAAGTCAGTCATTTTGTTCTTGTATTGTGGTATCATTCTGGGTGATGGCAAGATGCTACTGAGAGCTAGGGTCATAGCTGCCTAGGCTACAAGATCGGAGAGCTCCTCCATGTCTCTTTTCATGTAGTCCAGGGAGGTACATTCACACCAACATGGACAAAGACAGAGTCATATTTGTACTTGTTGTGGAGTGACCTGAGTGCGTGTGTTATGTGGTGGATCCTGGCACCCAACAGGCAGCTGATATTAACTTTCTCCTTGTTTAGCCTGGTGAGTGCAACATCAGTGTGCCTGACTATAGAGTCACCTATGAGTAGAATGTTGGGTACGTTAATATGCCTTATGGCCTGTGGTTGAGTGGCACACTGAGATTGTGGGCTATGTGTCATTTGGGTTGTGTTGGGGGGGGGTGGAGTTTGCTTGCACTTCAGCTTTGGAGGTTCCTCTTGCTTGGGCAGGTTTTTATTGAGTGCCTCCAGTAATGTAGGTGTGTGTTTTTCATTTTTATGTGTGTGTTTTGGTGGTGTAGATTTTGAGGGACTATGTGATGTGTGGTGTGGTGTGGTGTAAGTGTTTACCTTATCCTCTTGACTGTCTATTCCAGTCTTGGGTGCAGAGAGCTTTGCTTCCAGTTTGGCTATATAAGTGCATCTCTCACAGGCTGTAGTGTTGGGTGGTAGGAGGAGAGGGTTGTCTGTTCACATGAGGCAATTGCTGCATTGTCCCAAGATGCCCAGATTCATCAGGTAGACAGAAGAAAACACCGTGAGCTGACCCTTAGACATGCCTGGATAGGTGCTTATTTATTAAGTACTAAAAACTGCTTTCCTCTAGACAAGTGAGGAAAGTTGAGTGCTGTAGTAATTTATAGCTTATTTAGTGCTTACAACGAGTTCTGAACAAGTGCTGAGCTCAAAGAAACAGATTTGAGCACTGAAACTAAAAAAAAAGGCTAGTTCTTAGAAACAAAATTAAGCTAGAAGGCTTCTCTCCAACACAGAAAGATTTGGGGGCTCAGAAGCTTACAAATAGTCCTGGATACAGCAAATATGTATGTGGGCTAGAGTGCTTACAGGAAAGGCAGGAAACAACCTTAGAATTTTTTTTCTTCCCAAATGCTCTCTTTGTACACAGTAGGAGTGCCTGAAATCAGAATATGACCTCACTGTACTCAGTTGACTGAGCAAATGGGATGGGCCCAGAAGGAGTATCCAAATACAAATTTACAAGAGGGGCATGCAATTTCAAAGCCACCAAGATTAACACAAAAAGAAGAAAAGGGAGGGGGGCAGGAACTAACTGTAGAGACAGAGAGACACATTTTTCAGTTCAATTAATATTCAGTAATAAGAAAAACACATAAAAGGCAGTACTATATGAAAAAAGTGTAGATAAAAGTGTACTTAAATTCACTTATACATCCAGTTGATTGCAGGCAGATATCAGCCGGCCAAAGCTCAAGTATTTAGCAGAACAAAAACAAAATGTACCACTTATATCAGGCAGGACAGCCCCTCAGCTGAAGCACAGACTATCAAAGTGAAACTACCCCCACTGCTATCGATGGCTACACTTCCAAAAAGATCTCTGTAGAGACAGAGAGCCACAATTATCAGTTCAATTAATATTCAGTAATAACAAAAACACATAAAATGCAGTACTATATGAAAAAGTGCAGATAAAAGTGTACTTAAAATCACTTATACGTCCAGTTCATTGCAGGCAGATCTTAGCCGGCCAAAGCTCAAGTATTTAGCAGAACAAAAACAAAATGTGCCAGTTATATAAGGCAGGACAGCCATCAGAATAAAGTACATGATAAAGACACTCACTTTTAAAATACATATAATCAGTTCTAAGCCAATCCATGACCTCTTTCAATAAAATAGAACCACCCATTTAATCTTTTGTAATATGAAGCCATTTCTAATACAACAGATAACCTTCGGTAAAAATCCAATGACGTTGAGTTAAAAACTGCGGCAATTCCACACAATATGTGAATAATAATGAGGAAATACTAAAAAGTATTACCTATATATTTGTTTAAAACCATTTCCTGTTTTAGAAAACTAGCTAGGTATAAAAATAACTACCGAAAAATGAACTACAAAAAAAGCTCTTATAACTTGGCTGACCTTAATCTGAGCACACTATTAATACTTAAATAATCATTTAGACATGGGTTCCTTGCCTCACCCAATTTTAACTGCCAAAAAAGTTCCTTATACTCAAGTTTGGCCTCCCAAGGTCCTCCCCTTGAATCCTGTATAATTTGTTCTATTATGTAAACTTTAAATTTACTATTCTCACATACTTTTTGATGCCTATACAAGGCATTTGTATCTTTCTGTTGTGCCGTTTCGTATAGGTATTTATATACACATCTCCTTAATTGTCACTTCATTTTACCTATGTAAAAACTGGGACATTGTTCACAAATAGCAATGTAAACAACTCCATTGCTGTTACAATTATAATGTCCTTTGGCCATCAAATTAAAATTCCTTGCTTTTAAAAATTAATTTCCTTTGTCCATCATATAGGAACACTGGTTACAAAATCCACATTTATATGTCCCTAATTTTTTACTGCTTCTGACAATTTGCTGTTTAACTAATTCCTGTCTCTTAAACATTTATTTTAGATTTCTATCCTTTTTCCTGACAAATATCGGAAAGGAAGGGATACATTTATTAATGTCAGAATTAATAGTCAAAACTTTCCAATACTTTCTGATTATATTTTCAACTTCATCTGAAAGGGATGAAAATGTATGTTTAAACGTAAGTTTATAGGATTCATCACACTCTTTCATGCTATTCATTGTGTTAATACTGCCACCCAAAATAGGTTTAAATTTCCCCTCTCTACCATTCACCACCTCAGTAATTAACTGGTCTATTAAAGTCTCAGGATAGCCTCTCTCCATAAATAAATACTTGATAAAATTTACTTCTTCCATAAAAATGTTGTTGTCACTACACATTCTGGAGGTCTAATAAGCTGTCCTCTAATAATCCCCTTTTTTGGTAATAGGGATGTTCACTATCGTAGTGCAAATAATATTTTTTTTTTTTTTATTGAAAGAGGTCATGGATTGGCTTAGAACTGATTATATGTATTTTAAAAGTGAGTGTCTTTGTCATGTGCTTTGTTCTGATGAAGCTCGGGAGTTTCCTGGAAGAAAGCGCTTAACGTCAATAAAATCATTATGAAGTTTCATGGTCTCTTTTTCTGGGTACCTATACTGTAGTCTTTAAAAATTCCCTGCAGAGTATTCTGCCAGAAATATTGGGTGAGCTGGATGTTACTATCGAAATTATTAAATTATATCTACTGATAGCCAGTGATCTGAGATTGATATAAGAAAAAACAAAGCTGCAAGTAAAATATGCCTATTTTACTATGATGTATATAATGACAGCAAGTACAAACAGCATTACATTTAGTTCTCATTAAAAAACACACTTGTTATGTGAATCATATGCATAAGAATTTTGTCCACCTCAGCAGTGCGAATGGAACACCCAAATGGCTATGTAAGTCTATTGATGGTACGTAGGAATAAGAGACAGTATCCCTATAATTTTATGAAACATGATAGTAAAGTTATATAATGGGTGAGTCATATATAGATACCCTATTGGACAATGAATGTTCTCCAATGAGTAGTAAATTTACAGATATCTCCTGGTTAAAAAAAGAAATCCACCAATTTCTGGTAACATTTTAACCTGCTGTGAAGCATGGACAGAAAAAAATCAAATGGCCACAATGTTTTTTTTGTTTTTGTTTTTTGTTTTTTTACATGCACTAAATGTCCCATTCTTATTTAATGAGCAGAAAAAAGTAAATACAAAGAAAAGAAAAGAAAAAAATTGTCTAGTAAATGTAGCTGCTTCCCCTCGCTAAGCATGACTTAAAAATTCTTGTTTAGTGAGATAGAAAAAACATGTTAGCCATCTCATATACTACATCAGCAAGCTTATCAGGCAGCCTGAGTAGCTAGCATTATTAACCATGGGCAGTCAGTCACATTCAGACTACACCCAATATAAGCAGCCACAAAGACTGTGGGGTCTATAGTATATTGGTGAACGCGACAATATCGAATCTGATATTGTCGACACGACAATAGCAAACATTCAGAATATCGAATGTGTAAACGGAAATCTCCCTAAGAGGAGATTTCTGTTTACTTCAATGTAGTGCAGTCTCAGATTTGGTATATTTAAGTAGCGGGGGTTGTGGGGTGCAGGGGGGCTTGCCCCCCTTCCTACATCCTTTAGTTTTTCTTCTTTTTTTTTTTTGAATTATTTTTTCGGAACATTCGATGTTTTAATAGTTCAATCATTAAAAGTCGACCTTTAGCGATTCAAACTATTACACATTCAATGTTCAAATATAGACCCAGACTGTGCAGGCCCCAATATGTGATTGCCAACAATGGGGGGGTGTGCATTATCATGAGCCAACCTATGTTAAACCCAACATGGCAAGAAACCCTGGGGGAAGAGGGGACACAAAAGGAAAAGGACACAAGTTACAAGCAAAAGATGGTGATATGAAACATAGAGGGATCTCACATACCATCAAAAGGAAAAAGTACATGATTGTTTAAAGAAGATGCAAGAGGATTCAGTACTGCTTCAAGGAATGAACGTAAAAGTGAATTATGTGGAGAAAATACTGAGCTTTTTCTACATCTACGAATCTGTGCAATGACATTTTAAAACTGGTTTAATGATTAAGGGAAGTGTTCCAACTTGAGGGCGTCTTTTGAAATATGCAGTGTAGTCTGAATCCAGATGGTTTTGTAAATTAACATCAAGCTTCACATTTGGATGAATGGTTTAAAAAGAACATTGATCCATTGAGTGGCAAACAGTAAGTACTGTTTCTAAGCAACTTATTGACTTTGAGAACAAACTTATAAAATTTAGAAAGCTAAAAACTGAGAACTCCTACTTTATTCAGTCAGTTAAGGCCAACTAAACCTAAAGGTCTCCACTCTTGGAAATGTGTTACTGGGCATAAATCCCAGTCTCCTTTACGCCAAGAGCTCTTACACCTTATTGATAGGCATGGGTACAAGCTCATGGAAGTCCCGGTCAAGCACAATCGGCTTACAAGGGACCAGCTTATGGTTGATATTTCAGCCTTGGACAAATCTATAACCAACAATCTTTTGTTTAAGGAATATAATGTATGATATTTAAATATTTTCAAGAAGGTGGATACTAAATGTGATAGAATTAAACAAAGGAAATCTAAGAAGTTTGAATGTAATCATGTCAATTATTTGAACAATAAAGCTTATCCACAGCCCCCTAATTGTAAAGGGCAAGTGACTAGAGATGGTGATGTTCATGAGGAATTGCCAATTACCACTAACACTAGAGGTAATTTCTTGGACTCTGATGTAGTCCCTTAAGATTTTCCACCAATTCAATACTCCGAGCATCCGGGCAAGTTTTGTACACCATGGTTAGTGGACCAACCCCAGTTGAATATGCAAGATAATCACCTGTTGAAGAAGAGGTATCGGCAACATTGGAAGAATGGGAGGTAGTGAACTCCTCCATCATTTTGAATGAGAATATTTTTGATAACACCTCTTTTACTGTGGTTTCCAATGATTCTAGTGACTTTAATATCTATAATTATAGTGCTTTTAATATTACAAAACCCATGTCAAACTTTTTAGCAAAGGCTTTTCTTTTGTACCAGTTAAAAGATTTGACATGACAAATATTTTAAGTGATTTGAAGTTTTTTGTCAGGAAACTTAATTTGAAATTATTTCTTGATGCAGGTTATTGTGTGGATGATTCTAATTATGTTAAACTGTCTAGTGCTTTTAACCCACCATTGCATACAGTTTTACAGAATTTTGAACAAATTTGTGAATTAGACCTTAGACATATGGCTTTGAACCATCTCGCTTCAAAATGTTTTAATCTAACTTTGCAGCAGAAAACAATGGTTGACCAGATTTGTTTAAGTGGTAATATAAAGATTATGAAACCTGACAGAGGGGATGGGGGTATTATGGACAAATTAGATTACATACAAAGGATGTACAATTTGTTGTTTGATGATACATATGATGGAGTTTCTCTTAATGAAATACATATAGCATATCATAAAATCGATACACTGTTGTATGATATGTTAATGTAGGGGCAATTAAGCCCAGATGAATATAATTATTTATATATTAAACATCCTTTTATCCCTACTATCTTTGGAGTACCAAATCCATAAGGATCTTCAGAACTAACCTAGACCAATTGCTGATGCTGGTACTTTGCAAATACACCCTACTACAAAATTGATGAACTACAATTCAAAATTCAGGGTCCAAGGGATCCCATATTTATGCAAAAATTATTGGGATTTTTTTATCTAAGTGTAACAAGATAGAATTTACTGATAAATTGTTTTTATTACTGTTGATGTGAAGGATCTATTCACAGTTATACCACAAGATGTTAGTTTTGAATGGTTTTTAGAATTTCTTAAGGACAAAATGCGTCTCCCCAAAACAACTTTAATATCTATGTCCAATTAATGGAATTAGTATTACTGAATACTTTTATTTATTTTGAGCGACAATACTTTTGCTAGGCCACTAGTGTGGCCACAAGCACAGCATGCTAACCTTTTTTCATAAAATAATGGGAGACAAGATCCTTTTTAAATAGTCCTTTTGTTTCATCTTGGGCTTTATATGCAAGGTACTTTGATAATAGATTTATTTTTTGGACAGACAAACAAGAGAAGATTACAGTATTTATAGAATATTTTAATAACACTACAAATTTCTTATCTTTTTCTTACACAGTTACTGAAGCCAAATTTTCTTTTTTAGATGTATTAATTAAGAAAATTTTAAATTTGGATTTGTTTATTTCTTGTGTTTACTGGAAACCAACACTACACTAGCTGATATCCCAGTCATCAAAAAAGGCAGCAGTCAAGGGCCAGATGGTCTTATTCTCCAAGAGAACTTTACTTCATTGGCCATTGTTGTACAGCATTTAATTTTTAATACTACTGAGCCAACAGCAGTTCACACAACAACTGGCCCTATTTGTACTAATAGTGAACAAACAGTTCACAATAATGGCGGATACTTTGCCATAACATTTTATTACTACCTTTTCTTCCAAAAATGTGTTAGTTGATGAAGTTTTAAATGAAAACTGGTACTTAATTGCCACTTATCCAGAGATTCTTAAAACACTGGGTACCAAACCTTGAACTGTATATAAGAGAGGGATGTGTTTTAAGAAACTCTTTGAGAATTTATCTGATGGTTTTCATAACAATTCCCCGGTGATGTCCAACTGTGGTTATTGTAAATACTGTAAGAATATCATATTGGTGAATCTATTTATACTCAGGATCATTTTAGTCAAACCAGAGGGAAATTCAATTGCAACACTAAGGAGATGGTATATTTAGCAACTTGTCAATAATGTTCAGCATTTTACATAGGAAAAACTGAGAGGAAATAAAGGACAGCATATATGAGCATATATATGACATAAGCAAAAAAAAGGAACTTTAAATGCATTGTTTAAACATATTGAGTCAAACCTCCTACATAGCTTACTGTTTTTTTGTTGTGGAACAAGTGGCCTGTCACCCCAGATGGTGAACCTGGAGCTTATTATTAGAGAAGACGGGGCTTCGGTGGCAACTTTACCTTAACTGCTTCTATGCCACTTGGTTTAAATGAATTAATCTCAATTTCTTGTCTACTGAAACCTAAGTCATATTATAGATAACTTATATTTTAGACAGGTTGGTGGTGGATTTTATATTATGCTTATAAAGTAATATTAGATTGCATTCTATTTATTTCTTCATTTTATGATTAATTGTTTTCATTGAAGTTATTGTATTGATCAAATTTAGTCATATGTTTAAATAATTTTATTATTTAAAAGTTGTTTGTATGTCTGTTCTTTATTCTGATGAATTCTCATGATGATTTGGGATGAAATTGCTTAATTAAACTGATTTTTATTCCAGAAAGTGGTTGGATTCCATTTCTAGTTTAGTTTGTCAAGTTTTCTACTGTGCTCAGTATACCCAAGTGGAAAGGACTGCAAAGCATGAGGAAAAAGGAAGGTAGCTATATTGTTCAAGAGAGATCTGTAAGTAGTAAACTGTTTTCTTCCTTGCTGCTGACTCCTTAACTGCATTCCCTCAGCTTGCTCTCTATCGGTCAAGTTTGTCTTTTTCATCTCCATACTGACAGCTTACTGTTAGTCCTGCTGCATGCTGCATTAAACGGTTGCAATGAAACTCGCTCATCACACAGCTCTGTTCTCTTACCTTGCAGTATCTCCTTATCTGCAAACTATCGGTCAAGTTTGTCTTTTTCATCTTCATACTGGCAGCGTACTGTTAAAGTCCTGCATGCTGCATTAAATGGTTGCAACGAAACTCGCTCATCACACAGCTCTGTTCTCTTACCTTGCAGTATCTTCTTATCTGCAAAGTATGTTGGCTTAGTTTTTACATTTTACAATATACTTATTTAAGGCACTATCTACTGTACTCTCTAGCAAGTTGGTATACTGTAAAGTAGCTTGGCAGCAAGGAACCCGTCCCCCATTTCTCCCATTTCTTAATAGACTGCCTGTTAGTTTCAACAATCTTATGTCTATTACATGCTGGACTCTAGCCTGTGTTAAGATATTTCTTACCCAGCCTGCTTTAAGTTATTTCTTACCTGATAGTACTACACAACAAAACCTCTTAGTCTTAATATGAACAGTAAATAGCCTTATTCTGCTAGAGATTTTCATGATTGTGCTTGACTCTGGGCTTGGCTCTAGCCACACCTACATAGGGTGTTGTAAACTCTCATAACCCCCATCCCACCAATTAGATCTCTGCAGGAGGTGATATTACCTACTGGGACTCCAGGCCCCATTTTCATATTGTTTTCTTCCTTGCTGCTGACTCCTTAACTGCGTTCCCTCTGCTTGCTCTGTAAGTTCTTTTACTTGTTTGTCATATTTTTGTGACTACAGCTACTTTAGACTTGTTGACTGCAGGCCTGCTCTGTGTTTTAAAACTCACTAATGTAAATGCTGCACTGTATACTTTATGCCTGGTTCAACTAATTTTGTGATTACAGCTATTTAGACTTGTTGACTAAATGCCTGCTCTGTGTTTTAGAACTCACTAATGTAAATGCTGCCCTGTATACATTCTGTTTGATTCAACTACAGCTACTAAGATTTGTTGAGTAGCTGCCTGCTCTGTTTTAAAACTCACTTATTATAAATGCTGCACTGTATACTTTCATGCCTGGTTCATCTACAGTAATTTTAGCTATCTTACTATGGACCAAGCTATTTTGCTGTGAGTTTTATCCATTGGTTAATGCATTTGTTGCTTACTGTTTTCCCTGTTTTAGTAACAACTTTTTACTTGTCATACATTTCTAATATGCTGTAGTTATATAATGCTCACTGCAACAGGTGTAATAGCCTACTGTTTAGCTGTGACTCTGTGTTCTGTTATGTTCAGAGGAATGTATAACTTTTTCACCCTGATTACACATCTGTATTAACTTTTTTCTAAGTATATTTATTAACTGTAGCAGTGTTTAAAGCTACATTTTGTGTAGCATTGCATTTGTACTACTGTGCTAGAGTGAATGCAGATGTGGTAGTCTTAACAGTTTGTGTTTATATTGTATGACTTTCTCTTTCTGTCCTCTCTAAAATACCTCCATCTATCTTTTGTGTGCTAAACCCCATATTTGGTATAAATTTTTATTATTTTTTCTCTACTCAGCTATCGGTCAAGTTTGTCTTTTTCATCCTCATACTGACAGCGTACTGTTAAAGTCCTGCATGCTGCATTAAATGGTGGCAATGGAACTCACTAATCACACAGCTCTGTTCTCTTACCTTGCAGTATCTCCTTATCTGCAAAGTATGTTGGCTTAGTTTTTACATTTTACAATATACTTATTTAAGGCATTATCTACTGTGCTCTCTAGCAAGTTGGTATGCTGTAAAGTAGCTTGGCAGCAAGGAACCCCCACCCCCACCCATTTATCCCATTTCTTAATAGACTACCTGTTAGTTTCAATAAACTTGTGTCTATTACATGCTGGACTCTAGCCTGTGTTAAGATATTTCTTACCCAGCCTGTTTTAAGTTATTTCTTACCTGATATACTACACAACAAAACCTCTTATTCTTACTATAAACAGTACATAGCCTTATTCTTTTAGAGTTTTTAGTGATTGTGCTTGACTCTGGGCTTGGCTCTAGCCACACCTACATAGAGTGCTGTAAACTTTCGTAACCCCCATCCCGCAATATATACCTCATATATATTTTTACCACTAGGTGGCACTGCTCTCCCACTTACTGATTAAGATCTCCTATATCTATTTTCCTTCTCTCCCAAGCTATCCCCCACTCCCATTCATACTTGCCCCATGGGCTGCTTTGACTTGACTAGAGCTGCATTTCACCATCTTACTCCCTTCAGCCTCATTTTCCCCTGCTGTCCCTGTACTTCAGTCACAAAGCACACTTTTCTTCTTCAGCTGGCTGATTGGTTTCAGCCAGCCACCTTCTCTTTAGCTCTTCCCACTCCATTTGCCCTATGAGCTCACTCCGCTCCCCTACCCTACCCCCAAATTCCAACCACCCCATTACTCCTACCTTTATTGGAACCCTAAACCCCTCCCTCTATCAACCAAACACCTCCTCCACAGCCCCACCCCCTTTTCTTCCTATCAACCAATCACCTCCTCTACAGCCCCACCCCCCCTTTTCCTCCACCTGCCCATCTAAGTCACTCCTCCTCTCCCACCTAACTCCCTAATTCATCTCCCACTACTATATCCTTACACTTATCCACCATGCCTGGACTCCTACCTCAAACCATTCTCACCCCAACTATCTGCATTTTAGTCTTACTCCCTTTATATCTCACTACTTCCTACTCCCACAACCTACTCCACCCACCCTTCCTATCGTATCTTCCACTCCCAATCTCCTGTCTTATCACCCAAAAACACACTTCCACAACATATCCGCTTCACTACTTCAACCCAACCCACTCCACTACTTCAAAATAAAATTATTTCCCCCCTCAACTAAGTACTATACTCCTAAGCTAATACTTTACTTCCCACAACTACTAAACACCAAATCAAAAATACTAATACCCTTCCTCAACTACCTCTGCTTAGCTGGAGACATACATCCAAATCCTGGACCAAACACTACCTGTATTGCTAATCTCCCCACCTCACACTATAAAGATAACTATAAATACCTCAAATTCTTCACCATTAATGCACAAAGTTTAAGAAATAAAGTAACCCAATTCCATGCCTTGTTGAACTACAACCAACCCGACATTGTAGTCATTTCAGAAACATGGCTAAAACCTCACATTAGTGACTGTGAAATCCTTCTTCCTAGATTCCAATCCCTCAGACACGACCGCCCAAACAGAAAAGGTGGTGGGGTAGCGTTAATCTACTCTAACCTACTATCCATCACTCAGTACCCTAATCCTATCCCCACATTCGATAATGCAGAACTAGTAACAGGCCTGCTAAAAGTAAATAACCACAAAGGCATTTGTATCATTGCTCTCTTTATCCCCCTGGTAACAACACCACTACTCTGGAGGACATACTCCTCTGGACCTCAACCAATATTAAGCAGGAGACCTATATACTTGAAGATGTAAACATCGATTGGAATAAAATTAATAACCCCAATCTCACCATATCCATCAATCTATTTAACTATACACAAATTACTTACTCCTTCACCAGGCCCAATAAAATTAACCCCTCAGATACCACACTAGACTGGATCCTAGCTTCCCATCCCAATAAAATCTTAAACTCTGGCATCACACCCAACCCTATAGGAGACCACTTGCCAGCATTTGTCTACCGAGCTACCCACTCCTCTCCATACCTACACCACGTCATCCACACACGTAACCTCACAAACTTTGACCCAACTACCTTCTTTAACTCCCTGAAATAAACAAATTGGAACCCACTAAAAGCTCTTCCACTAGATAATGCCATAGAATTTTTCAACTCATCCTTCTTAAACATCCTCAACTCCCTAGCACCACAAAGAACAAAAACAGTAAAAACCAAATCCGCCCCTTGGCTAACCAAAGATACCAAAAAGCTTATGCTACAAAGAGACAAATCCTGAAAAACATACCATCAAAACAAGAAGCCTGAAACTTTTCATAAATATAAACAACTCCACAACCTTGCTAAAAAACAAATCATCAGAGACAAAAAGTCCTACTGTATTAAACTCCAATCTAACCAATCTAAAATCCCAAAACAATACTGGAACTCCATTAATTCTCTTCTCAACCCAGGTACCAAAAGCAACCCCTGCCCTGACACCAGCAAATCTGACCCTGAAATAGCCTCTCTATTCAACTCCTTCTTCACTAACTCCATAGTTGAACTGACCAAAACCTTCCCTAACAATAACCCCTCTCCTCAATTCACTCTTTCGTCACCACCACCTACAACACCCTCCACCCCAACCCTCCGCCTATATTCAACCTTAAACCCATCTCAACATCCTATATAAAAAAATGACTCTCCAAATTAAAACCTTGCTCCAATGCCCCTGACAATATCCCATCCTCCTTCCTAAAAATAGCTGCAGATGGTATTGCTCTTCCCATTAGCATCCTGATCAATAGATCCATGCTAGAATCTTATGTTCCCAAACTATGGCACACTGCCTTCATTCTACCGCTCCATAAAGGAGGCAAAAACAATAACATCTCCAACTCCCGTTCCATAGCCATCCTCTCCCCAGTTTCCAAACTACTAGAAAAATGCATTCACATTCAGCTCATGCCATTCTTAGCCAATAACCAACTAATCACTCCAACCCAACACGGCTTCCATCCAGGCCATAGTACAACCACTGCACTTCTCTCCTTCCTAGAGACAATAATTCTTGCTCGTGACTCTGGAAAAATAGTTTCTACTGTTCTTCTAGATCTGTCCAAGGCATTCAATACCATCTCCCACACCCATCTCCTAAACCATCTCTTCAACCTTAATCTCTCCCAGAATACCTTATCCTGGTTCTCTAGCTACCTCTCCAATAGATCTCAAGCTGCAAAATGGGGGAAAGACACCTCAACCTTCCTTCCCACGCCCACTGGGGTTCCCCAGGGATCCATACTTGGTCCAATGCTGTTTAACATCTTTATTAACAATTTCCACAAAGCCATACTTAATACCAAAATTGTACAATATACAGATGATTCCACATTAATCTGCAGTGCCACCAACCTCCCAGAACTTCAGACACTGACCCAAGCTGCTTTCTCCACCATTGAAAATTGGATGTTTCAGAATCACCTCTCACTAAATGCCAATAAATCCAAAATACTATTATTCTCTCCCTCAAAAGCTTACCCTCTTGATAAAAATTAATTCCAAATCCTTAGCCAAAATAAATCCACTATAGAGGTTATTCCCTTTGGCAAACTACTTGGGGTCACTATTGATGAACATCTAAAATTTGACACTCACATCCAGCAAAACATTAAGAAAGCCCATATAAAACTTGGTATGCTATATAGGAGCATCCAATTTCTCTCTCCTTCCACCAGACAAACACTTGTCACTAGCTATCTACTCTCCTCACTAATGTATGGTGCTCCTCTATTAACTAACTTATCTGCCACACTAACTTCAAAATTGGAAGTCTGTTATAACAAGATTTCTAAATTTGTCACCAAAGCCGAATACTCCTTCCATCACTGTATTGCCCTTAATTTGTTACACTGGCTTGAACTCTCCAACCATCTAGACTATCTTCAGATTACCACAGCCCATAAACTAATCTTTCAACCCTCTAAGTGCCCTGCTCTATGCAACATCCTTCTCCCCTACACCCCTCAGAGAACTCTCAGATCTACTCACCAAAACCTAATCTTTATCCGAAAACCCACTCGCCCTGCTGGTCAGCTCCTGCTATCGTTTTCCTTAGCAAAAAAATGGAATTCTCTTCCTTCTTCTCTAAGGACCTGTCCAAACTTTGAAAACTTTAAATCTCAGTTACATTCCTACCTTTACTCTAACAGAAAATGCAACTGCATTCTCCCCACCTAGTCCTATAATTCTTTCTCCACCTCTAAACCCCTCTCCAGCTATGATCACTAGCCTCTCTAGCTATGATCTATAGGCTACCACACATATGTACATATTGTAAATATCAAATTTGTACCATGTACCTAAGAATCTACATGAAATTTAACTGTAAATTGTTCATTAATAATATTGTCTGTATCTAAAGGTAACATGTACCTAAGAAATTACACCTGCTCTCTAGCATGAAAGATAATTGTAAGTTGTTCTTCTTTTCTGTATTGTATCTGTATCTAAACTTTGTAACATGGAGCTTTTCTCCCCGGGCCTCCACTGAAAATGGGCTGTCTGAGCCCAGTGGACATCCCCAGTCATCAAACTGGAAATAAATAAATAAATAGTACCAGAGGAGGTGAAGAAAAGTAGTAAAGGCAGGGGAATAATTAGTAAAGGAGAGCAAAGGGAAGGTAGTAGGAAAAAAGGAAGGGGATTTCTGCACAAAATGTTTTGAAGACTAGGAACAGACTATGGGGTGGGAGAATAAATTAATGGGGGGTTTCAGTATTGTGACAGATCTGTGTATAGATAACTATTTTGCAGATGGGAATACAACAGAAAATTGAAGGGATATTTGAAGAAAGTAATTTAGAGGAGAACTTATGTAAATGGAGATGGAGAGATATATGGAAAGGGGTGCGCCCTCAAAAAAAGAGAGTGCACCAGTACCTGGAATTGCCTAGCATAAACCAGGAAGCTGGAAAGAATAACAGAAAAGAACAGTATATTAGGGAAATATATACAAGAGAGGCAGTTATCAGATCACACAGCTGTAGCAATGCAGGTGAAGATGGAAAGCAATAGGGATGAGGGAAGGGAGTGAGTAAGTTATATGTGGGGAGATCAGGAGAGGCAAAAGCAGTTCTATAGCCTGATATAGATGACAATAAGAAAGAATGAAAGGGATGATAGGAAGAAAATAGGAAACCACCAGCAGGATGGCATAAGGTTAGTTAAGTGTTAAGCGGGAAATCATGAGAGCAAATGCATAGAGAAGGAAAAAATTAAACAGATACTGAGACACTGAAACTGCAGTTCGTTGACATACAATGAGTTCTATAGTTAAGAGGAAAGGAACAGGATGTCCTGAAAACACAGGAAGAGATAGCAAAGGTTGACCTAGAGGGAAAGATAACATCGGCAAATGGATGCTGGAAATAATACTGGAAGGTATTGGCAAGAAAGAATGAAGGCACCTGCTGATGAACTATAGAAAGGGAAAGGGGAACAGAAATTCTGAGAATAAAAAAGAGAAAAGGGAATGGTAGAGGGAATACTATCAACAGATATATGATGAAAAAAGTAAGGAGAACAGAATACAGTAGGGCTATGGAAAGAGAGGGGAATTACCCAGCTCCAGAATGCCCACAGGAAGAAACTGAATAGGAACATCATTAAAGAGGTGATAAAGAAGATGAAAAGAACTGTGAATGAGACTACAGATCCATTAGTCTGAGTGGTCTAATACGTAAAGTAATGGAATTAATTATCGTGGAAATGATCAACAAAGACATTGATAACCTGCACACAATGAACCCATCCCAGTTTGGTTTTGTCAAAGGAAGGTCATGCTGACTTAACCTGGTAGACTTCTTTGAGAAGGTAACCAAGGTAATGGATGAAGGGAAAAAAGTGCAAATCACCTACCTAGACCTCACAAAGTCATTTAATATAATACCCCACTCAGGTAATGTGGACAAACTCACTGAGCTAAGCATAAATCTTTGCACAACAAGCTGGATTGTCCGATGGCTGACAGGACCCAAGAAGTCAGGACTGGTGAAACCACCTTGACCAAGAGGCAGATCACTAGTGAAGTACCACAGGCTTCCATGCTGGGCCCACTACTGTTTGGCATCTACTTCTTGAAGGTCAAGGCTAATGTCAAGGGCCTGAAGCTCACCACATTTGCACACAACTGGAAACTGGGAACTGTCATAAATTCCTCCCACTCTAAAATTCTGCAAGAGGGTCTAACACAGACAGATGACTGGTGTCAAAGCCCTGGATTAAAATTCAGTACAAAGAAGTATATTATAGTGCCTTTTGGGAAAGCATGTACCCAGGTAAATTACTCCATTTATAAGTTAGAGATCTGGGAACATATGTAGACACTAATCTGACCTTTCACCAACACATAGCCACGTCAGTAAGAAAATCATTCTGTGTCACCCAGCTTATAAGTAAGAGTATGATATCCAGGTCCAGGGAAGTTACAATATCTTTTTACACATCCCTTGTCAGACCCATTATTGAGTATGATGCCTGCTTCAGCATGTACCTGACTAGGGAAATAACACTATCCAGTACAGTTTGCTTTAGAGACCTGTCAGTACACATGGTCTCCTACAAGTTGTTGAGAGGCGATCTGTGTTTGGCATGTAAACCATCCTTAGATCCAGCCCTGATGGAGCTTTTACACATCCACAAAATGAGCAGTACCAGAAACACTAGATTCAGGGATTCAAAAGTTGCTTGCAACATAAATTGAACAAGTTCATGAGACAGATATGTGACTCCAGAGATCCCCATGCTCTGGAATAGGCTCCCCATTCATGTGCAGTAGAGTCTATCCATAACCCAATTCAAACGTAACCTTGACCATTGGATGATAAATTGCAAATTCATTCCTGGGCTGGCCCCATTTCTCTTATAGACAGAGGCCAACAATAAACATTCCCTAAATAACACTGGATGAGTAATCATAAATTCATTCCCAAGTTGGCTCCCATGTCTCTCATACACTAAGGCCAACAGTAAATATTCCCGAGCTAACATACTCCCACATACCTCTTTAGCAACACCCAAAGTAACATGCCACTCTTAACTAACATATCCTTCCTAACAAACATACTCCCTCAGTTAAGACACAAATGTTAGCAGGGGATGCAATTGAGTTCCGTGGCTAGGCTTATAAGGGCCCTAATGACCAGCAGGGGACCCAGATGGATACCCAGTGAAATTCTATAAGTAGAAAGGAGAAGCAATATGGAGAACACTAAGAGAGGAGTATGGAAGGATCAGCAGACACCAGAAACATCAGACTCAATGGATGAATATAGGATTAGAATGATTCCAATGGTGGGGGGCAGAGAGGATGTCAGAGACTACAGACTTATCTTACTGATAAACACCGACATCAAAATACTAGCAAAATTGTTTTCTATGAGATTAGATTATGTACTCCCCAGATAATTAAAGAGTGGCAAAATGGTTTTGGCGGTGGATGGAGCACATAAGTGAGCTTGTGGACCTTGATGGAATTCATGGGGAGGTAACAGCAGAAGTGATGCAGGAAGGGATGGTCTTGTTGAGATAATGGTCAACAGGGAGTATCCAAATGAGTGAAACATAAAGGGATGACAAGACAGTGGTGCCTGTAGTCACTGGGGCTGTTCATGTTAGCAATAGTGGAATTAGCCATAAAGATTAGGAAGAAACTATCATGATTAAAAGAGACAATGGGAGCACAATCCAAATTTCTCTTGACTGCAACTCTTGAAAAACATAGAAGCAGCAATAAAGTAAACTTTACTGGTAGCCGTAAGATTTTAGGAGAGATCGTGGCTTAAATATTCCCAAAAGAAGGTAATGATAGAGTAGATACAGAAAAAAATGAATTGAGTGGAAAGTGTTCAGGAGGCTGAATACTCCAAGTGTTTAGGAATATATGCTGGATTCACAATAATAGATACAATACAGAAGAACATAGATGAAAGGAAGAACAAAATACAAAATATTATGGAGAGAGGGAGAGCGGTATGTACACGTAACAGGGGGTACACAGTGAAGAGGATGATGATATATTAAAGAACCTACCAGTAGCTCAGAAGGAGGAACAACTTCATACAATTGTAGAGCAAGATTCAGATGAAAACATGGCAGAGAAATCTAGAGATGGAGAGTCACCTAGACTGAATGTTGTGATTGGCAGATTACAGAACAGCAGCCATTTTAAAGATGGTAGCAGCTGTAGCTCATTTGCACATGCTGGTACCCAGTGCAAAAGTCAAAGTAACCAATGTTAAGCATTATGGCCACCCGTGCCAACAGAGATGGTACCAGCAGCTACTTACATATCAACACTGTGCAGACCTAAAAATAATAAATCGCTTTATAGTCAGCAGGTATACAATATGTGACCTAATCAAATTCAGTCACTCATGACCAGAATCAGTGCTTATGTGTGGTACACAGATTCCTGTGAGCACAAAGGAATGTGTAACATTGTCCATCCTAGTTACAGGAACATTCCTGTAATCTACAGGGGACATGTTAATTATATGTCAAACCTCTGTCTTCTGAATACTTCACCAGTTCCTAAATGTCATACTACAGCATGTGAAGAAACATACCTAGTTCTCATGGAAAGCAGAGGAGAGAACCAACACCATGTATACATTCTATGAAACTGCATACTTCCCAGAAGTTCTGGGTACCACAGATTGCATTCTTGTTGTGTTTAAGGCACCACCTGGTTCAGAGGAGCAGGAAAACCTAAACAGGATGCACCAGCATTCCTTAACTGTCAGATGGTCTGTAATGCTCAAGTCATTACCAAAAATGTGTCCATAAATCACCTAAATAGTTCCCATGATTCACACATATGGCATAAATCAAACATATACAACAGTTCACACAAGGGGAAATCCTACAAGGTCTCCTGGTTGGTAGATGCACATACACACACATAGATGGAATGGTTAAGCCGTACATACAGGTAGCAAATATATGGTGAGCATACCCCACATAATACTATACCCTGTGTATTTCAGTTGATGTTGGAAAGCCCCATTGACCAATAAATGCTGCCTCCCATTTGCAACCTACAGACAATGGCAGAATATCATACAAAACAGTCTATGCCAAAACACAGAGTATTTTGGAATGAGTTTTTGGACTACTGAAGGGTATATTCATTAGACACCTTTCAATGGTGCTGTAAATAATTGTAGTGCATGGTCTGGCCACACTGAACATCAGATATCAACAGACCCAGACAGGATAGGGAGTGGGCAGGGCAAGTCATTATTACATAGTGAAGGGGAACACAGTGGCAGTTGACTGCAATGCTACGATGTGGGTTATGGTCATGGAAGAAGAATGCATTAGCCACATACTCTGGGAGATTGCTGGGTGTCAAAGATCGCATACTCCACTGAAGGAACTGGAGTGCCATTAGAGGATCATCTGGGGTCATATTCTGTGCCAGCTAGTTGTGTTGAGTTAGAAGCAATCCGTTTTCAGGGATGGGTTGAAATACAACATATTATGAGGCTACACTGAGGATGTTCCCTTGGCTGTAGACAGAAAAATGAATCTGACCATGACTTGGAATGCCACACTGCAAGTCAGCATGTGACATCAATGGTGTGCCTGCAGTGATCTGTTTCTAATGATGTGGGGCACCACATGCATATTGGTCTCATGTCTGTACCCTTCTACAGCCATGGGCACCATGACCAGTAGAGACTGACTGAAGGGCAGTTTTAATTTGTCCCATTAAAGCAACTATGGAGGTAACATTTGTCACCAGTGACATCAATAACAGTATTAACTTGTTGTGGAAAAATTCCAGATTACTGTGCCCTTGGTGCATGTCCTTCTGCATGATACCAACTCTAGAGTATTGCTTTTAGCAGCTGTTTGCTACTGGATCAGCAAACTGCACATTTGCTGGTTGATTCAGAGTATTGCATTCATACTGGGGGCAGTACTGTAGCCATGGTACTGTTCACCCCCCCATACCTCTTACCTGCATGCATATTAGAGTCCATATCTAAAAGGGATTCTGGAGAAACATGTGCATGACTGGCAGCTATAGGTGGTATGAAATGCTCTTGTTAGACTGTGAGCTCATCAGTGACCTTCACAGCAGATTCTGTGCCATGAATATGGGATTTTCCTCCCCTTAGAGTGTCAGGGACAGTATCATTGTGTCATCAGACCATGTTTTCTGCATGTCACCATCATCATCAATCACAGTAGCCCCCTGTCGCCAGTCTGTTACCCCTCCCTATTATCTCATTACAAGTACCTTTTTTAATTTATCATTTCTCCCATTACCATTAGTATACCCTCTATCTGTCTGTGTCCACTCACTGTCCACCCCAGCTTTTGTACATTAAAACCCCCTAGCTGTCTGTGTTCTGTGTTTGTCTGTCTACGCGCTACCTTCTATTGTGCTAGCTACAAAAGTCCTCCCACTTAATTTTTGACCTTCGCTTTTAATTATGAAAATGGGATCTATTATACAAAAAATAAAACTATTTCCCCAGTCTCTGTTTCTTATTGCTCCTCTTGTGTTTTCCTCTGATTGCTATATTCTCCTTTCCTGCTTTCATTTCTACCCCATTTCTTCCACATTTATATGATGAATAGCTTGGACACTTGTGTACACACCCACTTTGCTGTTCCTCTGCAGTGTTATACTGTGCTATGCTGTCCTACCTGTGGCTGTATGCCACAGGCTAGTGCTGGCAACTCATTGTGCAATGATAGATATCCACCCTTGGGTACAAGGGGATGGCTAACCTGAGATGTCATGCATTCCACTATGCACATTGTAGTGCTGGCCCTGCATCATCTTGCTGTATCACTGCACTACCTGTTAATGCTTCCCATCTGCTTTATTATGTGGCTTTATGCTCAGTATGCTGGCACTATCCCTTGCCTGTTATGTCCATAATTACATTTTGGCCACTTTGCATAGCAAGAACCCCCCAGTTTTTACATATGAATCTCACCCAACATGAAATGCCTTAAAAGCAAGTTTTCAGGATCAGTTTAGAGCTCTATAAATAATGTACTTTCATGTCTAAAAGCCTAAAAACATATCAAGTACAACAGTATACATTTCTGATATTCCGTGAAGTTTAATTTCCACATGGTCCTACATCAAAATTAATATAGTGGCTTATAAGCTGCAAGGCACTCACAGCATTAATAAAACATACACTGGCTAGAACACATAAAAAATGCCTCCATCGTATTTATAGTACCTTATAATACTGTTTACTGAATCAATAAAACTGTCAAGCTTGTATCAACAGTAAACTTAGATATGAGCAATTAGACGATGCTTGAAAAAACACAAAATGTGGTTATAGTCATAGCAACCATTCCAGTCTTGAACTTCACTACTGATTTATAATTTAAAGAATAATATTTGAAGTTCTAACTGAACAGAACAGCCACAAAACTGCCCATCAATAAATTAATGTGCATGTTTTTCAGTCAGCTTATTTTTAAACAAATAAACCCTAGTCACAACAGTTTTCTCTGAATTTTTCAAGTAAATCTACAATTTAAGCAAATATAACTTCCAACAGCAATTTCAAAGGTATCTTTTTCATTCTCAGTTATGGTGGAATCTCTTCTCAAATTATCCATCTCACAGACATCCATTACAGCACCGCATTAACCTGGAGTCTTAGGTCGGTGGTCAGTCATTTCTCACACATATGTGCAGCACTTCATAGACAGAACAGACAAATCAGCATTTATATGTGTTAAACCTAAGAACTGTGCAAACAGCTTAACGATTAGAAAAGACCCTCAAGTTCATTGAATGCTGAGGCATGAGTACATAAAGTAGGAAAGTGTACCTAACACAGACACAAAGAAAACAGAAGCAACTGTTGAGCCTCTCTGTCATGTAATAATAATTTCAGTCAGACAAAAATGAACCCTCCTTGAGGACTGCATCATTTTAGCTTATTATTGGGTCAAAAAAACTAGCAGTAGTAGAAGTGTTTAATTCCATGCCGTTCATTGTATCAGTCTGGCAAATGTGAAACAGTTTACACATTGCATTTTATTTCTATACAGCTTACAGATGGACCCAGAATCCTTGCATTTAGCAATTAAATTGCCACGATCTACAAATATGGGTAATATTTTCCCTCTGAATGCTGCTACCTGAACCATGTGTCATGCTGTGCATATGACCTTTCACATTACTGTTGTACTGTTACTTTATGTTGATGACACAGTAATTTGCAATTGCTGTGGATTTTAATAATCATGCACGCAGATGCTAACAGAAGTCCATCCATCCACAACCCCCCTTTCCCATTTTGCAAATGGGATCAGGATGTCACTTTAACAGTGACAATCATCTAAAGTAACACAGTTATTTTCTGTAGATAGTCATTACCATAGGTTGCACAATGCTGAAAGCCTTTGACTTGTTCTACAGGACACAGGCTATGTGAACATAACTAAAGGCTTACTGGTTGTCCATACGTAGGCATTGTTCTGTTTATTGTTGCACGACCATGACAAGGCTGGTATTCACTATTTAGTCACATAGCAGAGGAGTTAGGGGGTTAGAGGTCATCTTTTTATTCTTTGTTTATGGACAGCAACCAAGATTTGGGGTCACTGCACTCCACTGCTTGATTTGCAATATTGCTGCACCCTACATTACATGTCTTTTCCATCTAGATCACTTACCTGTAGTCAAAATTAGTGATCAAACAAAACGGGCTTATATTTTTGAAATTGCACTGGATCTCTACATTATGGAGGCCATTAAAATACTGACTTGTCTAGAGGAAAACAGTGATCACCCAGGCATGTCCAAGGGACAGCTCCCGGGGATTTCTCCTGTATACCTGATGAATCTGGTCATCTTGGGGCAATGTAGCAATTGCTTCATGTACACTGACAGCCCTCTCCTCCTACCACCCAACACTACAACCTATGAGAGATGCATTTACCTTGTCAAACTGGAGGCAAAGCTCTCTCAACACATGACTGAACTTAGTCAGGAGGATAAGGTAAACACTTGCACCACACCACACTCATCACATAGTCCCCCTGTACGTACACCACCAAAAATCACACATAGACACACAAAAACATTCTCAAAGGCTCTCAATAAGAATCTGCCCAAGCAACAGAGACCTCCAAAACAGAAACGCAAGCAACCTCCACCCATCAATACAACCAAAAAGACACATAACACACAGACCCAGTGTGCCACTCAACCACAGCTCATAAGGCAAAACAAAATGCCTAACACATTAGTCATAGGTGACTCTATAGTCAGGCACACTGATGTTCCACTCACCAGAATAGACAAGGAGAAGGTTAATGTTAGCTGCCTGTCAGGTGCCAGGATCAACCACATAACCTATGCAGTCAGGTCACTCCACAACAAGTACAAATATGACTCAGTCATTGTCCATGTTGGTGTGAACAAACTGAGATGTACCTCTCTGGACTATATGAAAAGAGACATGGAGGAGCTCTCCGATCTTGTAATCCAGGCAGGTATGTCCCCAGCCCTGAGTAGCATTCTACCTTTGCCCAGAATGATACTGCAGTACAAGGACAAAATGATTGACTTCAACAATTGGCTAAGCTTCTGGTGTCATTCTAAGGGGACCAAGTATCTGTCTGCCTGGGATGACATGGTCAGCAGACCACGATGCTTTGCCAGAGATGGCCTGCACCTGTCTCCCCTGGGATTCCGAGTACTGGCTAAGGCTCTTGCCACCCCTATAGTGCCTTTTTTAGGCAAGGTTCAAATGACAAACCCACCACTGTAACAGATACAGGCAAGCAACAACTGAGGGTAATGCTACTCAATGCTAAAAGTCTAAACCTCAAAATGCACTAATTCGAGGCACTCCTTAAAATGGAGAACATTGATATTTGTGCAGTGACTGAAACCTGGTTCAGGGCACCAGAGAGCACCCCTGCATTACCAGGATATAACTCATTCCATACCTTTCGGCCATCTAACCAGGACCGGCACACCAAGGGCGGAGGTGCGTCCATATTCATTAAGGATATCCACACCTCCAGGCTAGTTGCCCAACATAATGCATCCTAAATTATCCAAGTGTAACTAACTCTGGCAAAACTGCAATCCATATTGTAGCTTGCTACAGATCCCCCACCATGCCCCAGGATTCCCACTCCTATTTTCTTGATATACTGGAAAATATTAGGGTTCAACCAAACACCCTAATAATGGGTGATTTCAACTACCCCACCATTAACTGGGAAAACTACTCATGTACCAAGTCCTTCGCTCAACGCTTTCTAGAATTCATAAACTCCAATGTCCTGGATCAACTTATTTGCACCCCCACCAGGGGCAATAATATCCTCGACCTAGTCATTACTAACATGAGTGACCGGTGTTCCACACCTGAAGTCAACTCCTCATTGGTCAGATCCAACCATAAGCTAATCACCATAGATATCCAGATTCCGCCCCCACCCCCTATTAAGGAAACCACTGCAAAAAAATTCTCCAAAGCCAACTTCATGCTTCTTAAGAAAGAAGTGGCAAACTTCACGACACCCATGCAGATGGACAATACAGTTACAACTGCCGAATTTTATACAAATACACTCTATATGCACTTACATGAGTGCATGGATCGTGCAATCCCTAGTAGAACCAAAACACTATCCTCCAAAAAAAGGAAGCCAATCTGGTGGTCCCCTGCTATAAACAAACTCTACAACAGAAGGAAGAAACTGTTGCAAAAGAAAGTAAAATCCCATGAGTGGAGGAGCTCCCTAGTCAGCCTCAGTAAGAAGATGAGATCACTCATAAAATCCTCCAAAGCCAGCTATGAAAACAAGATTGCCACTGACTCCAAGGACAACCACAAAGCATTCTATAGCTATGTAAAGAATTTCAGTGGCAACACACAGATCTGCTCTGAGTTACAGTACAATGGCATGATAATTATGGAAACAACTGATATCACCAACATCCTGGCTGATAGGTTCAGTGCCAACTTTACCCCCCTCATCCCCTAAAGGGCCCATATCCATATCGGAAGAGTGCAGTGCCCCTGCAATCACAACTGAACAGGTAAAAATTGCACTCTCCAAAGCCAAGAATACAGCATCCATGAGACCGGACAACATCCCAGGCTGCGTTCTACATGAACTACAGAACAAACTGCCCCCCCCCCCCCCACCTAAGCACCATGTTCAGTCACAGCCTCACATCAGGCTTTGTACCCACTGAATGGTGCACAGCAACAGTTATACCACTCCACAAAGGGGAAGCCACCATGGACCCCAGGAACTATCGCCCTATTAGCCTGATGAGCCTGGTTTGCAAAGGCATGGAATGTGTCATCATGGAACTCATAAACAAAGACATTGGTAACCTCCAAACTCTGGACCGCACCCAGTTCGGGTTTGTAAAGGGAAGATCATCCCTCCTCAACCTGATCGACTTCTTTGAAACAATCACAAAAGCCATAGATGAGGGTAAGGCAGTTCACACAGCTTATCTTGACCATGCCAAGGCTTTTGACACCATCCCCCATTCTGGTATCATAGATAAACTCACTAAACTTGGTATAAATCCATACGTCACAAGATGGGTTGCCAACTGGCTCACTGACAGAACCCACACTACTGTAAAAGTTGCAGACTCCAAATCTGACTTCAAACCTGTGACAAGTGGAGTACCACAGGGTTCAGTTTTGGGTCCTCTCCTGTTTGGTATTTACTTCTCTGAAGTACAGGCTAACACAGAGGGCCTCTGGCTGATGAAGTTCACAGAAGACTGCAAATTAGGTGCCATAGTCAAGTCCCCAAATGACATGGACATCCTTCAGAAGGGCCTCATTGAGACTCATGCCTGGTGTCAGAGCCATGGTCTCAAGCTCAACGCCAAAAAGTGCATTGTCATCCCCTTTGGTAAAAACTCGGTACCATGAACTACCACATAGGCAGCAGTCCACTTAATGCCAAAGGTGTGATAAGAGACCTTGGGACTCAGGTTGACAGTAGTCTTTCCTTTGATAATCACATCACCATAGTGGTCAGGAAATCCTTCTACATTGCACACCTCATCACGAAAGGGTTCTCATCCAGGAAAAAAAGAGGTCATTGTTCCCCTCTACTCAGCTCTCATTAGACCCATTATTGAGTACAACGCCCCTTTTGGAATGTACCTCACAAGACATCTGCAACAGCTTGAAAGGCCACAAAAATATCTCACAAAGAAGATTACAGGACTCAAACAGATGCCCTATGCTGACCGTCTCAAAAAATTCCAGCTTTACTCCATAGCATATCGCCTACTCCGGGGTCATCTCTGCCTAACATACAAAACTATGTCAAACCCAGAGCTGTTAGGCATGCTACACCTAAAGAAAACCCAATCCCTCTGAGCTGCACGCTCCAGGGACCTAAGCCATGTCACCACAATAAACAAAACATGCTGGAGGGATAAATTCCTGTCCCAGAGACTTCCTAAACTCTGGAACAAGCTACCTATCTATGTCAAGCAGAGTCCCTCATTAGCACTCTTCAAGAAAAATCTTGATGAGTGGATGGAAAATAGGAAATTCACCCCGGGGATCACTTCTGTGGCTCTGCTCGACAGGGGCACAGGAAAATTTTCTTGGGTGGCAAAAGCCATGGAACCTTGTTGGCTAGGCTTGCATAGGCCCTTGGCCGATAGCCTAGTACATAACTATGAGCCTATGAGATACATGTGTTTCTGGCAAAGTTTTTCTATAGCGATCCCCTTAACATTTTTCTGTGAATTCTGTCTTTCATACAACTGCTATGCAGAACTTACATGACATACATGTGCTTGGTTATTATTAGAAAACTCTGTTGTGCACTCTCTGTAATGTATATTCCATAAGTAGGTGTGCTGGCACATTTTTACATCTCCATACAATTTTTAGAAAGGGTGGGGGAGGAGGATGAAGGGAGACATCAGACCCCTTATTAAAGAGAGGTGCAGGGAGAATACATATACTTAAACACTGCTGATGGTACCTTTTTGCAAAACACCATGAAAGAAAATGCTCCACAACATCTCATCTAGTGGCTTTTTACTCAGTGACTGCAGTGACATGACAGTGCCTTAATGCTCAGTCAGCAAGTCATTAATCAGTTATTCCTTCAAGATGACTTAGCTGACATCAGTAGTAGCATCTTCCACAAACACCTTAAGTGACTGAGTAAGAGAGGGTTGGCATAATAAAACCTTGCACTCTCTCCCTTATCTTTACAGTTGTATAATAAATTATACATATGCAAATACCCTTACTCAGGATGCAAAGGCAATGGGAACAGCTGCTATCAACAAATAATCGGCATGCATCTCTGCAAATGTTTATCTTATCATCTATTGAAATGCTAGTATTATCTATCTGTACCCAAGAGCAGGAATTACAAGGCAAAATGGTTAAGAAATGAGCAACTGCACTTTTAACTTTAAGGGCAGAGAAACATTTTATGTTAGGAACTGCAAAAAACATAGAAGTGAGACTAGGACAGGGATGTAAAAATTGAGTCACACTTGATATGAGTCTTTCCTACCAGCATTTTCCCTCATAGGTTACTGGTAGGACAGACAAAGAAAAAAAGATCTTCAGTTTTTCAGATATGTCCCCCATTATTTAAAATGGCATATGTTATATAAAGTATTAAAGAAAATAGAAGCAATAAAAAGGAAGAAAATAAGGAAAAAAATATACATTACTCATTCTTATAGTGTCCCGCATACCAGCAGACATAAAAGTCATAGAATACTAACATATGCAAGCAGAAACCATAGCAATGTGGAATAAAGACACCCAAAACAATTTCTTCTAGTGATCACCAGCGATCTGATATTGGCATAACAAAAAATAGTTGCAAGTAAAATATGCCTATTATACTATGATGTATAGGATGACAGCAAGTACAAACAGCATTACATTTAGTTCTCATGTCATAAGAACACGCACACACATTTGTGATGTAAATCATATATATAAGGAGTTTGTCTACCTCAGCAATGCAAACAATTACACTTTTATTGGCAACAGAATGGCAAGCAATGGAACACTCAAATGGCAATGTAAGACTATTGGTGGCATTTAGCAATAAAGGACTCTTATCACTATCATCTCATGAAACATGATAGCGAGGTTAGATAATGGCCGAATCATATATAGATACCATAATGGGCAATGAATGTTCTCCAGTGTGTTACTATAGCAATAACCCATGCCTGGGTGTGGGTAATGCTGGATTTACCCACGGTTGGCGTGGTTTGGTCCCGAGGGCGAAGCCCGAGGGACCAAACAAAGCCAACCGTGGGTAAATCCAGCATTACCACAGAATGGTTATTGCTATATCTAATGACATTATTTAAGAAAAGAAATAATTACTTTTCTTAAATAATGGCATTGTATAATGCCTCTTTACTGCCCTTCCGCAGCTGTCTGGTATTCTGCGTAGGCATGCGCAGTACATCAGAGCTGTGGGCAAAAGCAACAGAGAACGCAAGATCTCCGTTGCTTTTTTTTATTGTTTCGCTATGTTAAATGGGTTTAACATAGCGAGACAGCTTTAAAATAAGCAACGGAGATCTCCGTTGCTTATTGTAAAGCTGTCTCGCTATGTTAAACCCATTTAACATAGCGAAACAATGGAGATCTTGCGATCTCCGTTGCTTTTTTAAAACTGTCTCGCTATGTTAAATGGGTTTAACATAGCGAGACAGCTTTAAAATAAGCAACGGATATCTCCGTTGCTTATTTTAAAAGCTGTCTCGCCATGTTAAACCCATTTAATATAGCGATACAACAAAAAAGCGGAGATCGCAAGATCTCCGTTGCTTTTTACACACTGTGTTGCTATGTTAAAGGAGTTTAACATAGCGAGATAGCTTTAAAAAAAGCAACGGAGATCTCCGTTGCTTTTTTTAAACCTGTGTCACTATGTTAAACTCTTTTAACATAGCAAGACAGTGTTTTATACTAACGGAAAAAGTCCGAGCGACCGGACCTTTTTCCGTTAGTATATTGAGGGATTTACAACGGGCACGCTGGTTGGGCTGGCCAATCAGCGTGCACGTTTTAGGGGAGGAATTGTATAATAATGTACAGATGCCTCCCAGTAAAAAAAATTCTCCCGCTTCATCATAACATATTAAGCTGCCATGAAGCATGGCCTGAAAAAAGCAAAGGGCAACTGTGGCTTATTTTACACTCACTATAATAAAGAGAAAACAAAAAAATGACTAGTTAAAGCAGCTTGGAGCAACATAGCTAACAAAAAGAATTTTTCAAGCATACTTAAATTCATTGCCAGAACTGGTGGTGCTGCTGTAGCATTGTCGCCTCACAGTACGATGTTGTCCTGTTCGATTCTCAGCTAGAGCGTCTTCTGTGTGGAGACATGCGAGAATGGGCGTACCTTCGTTGAAGGTTGTGTGTCAGGGCTGGCAACTCGGTACGTAAAAATCTACTGCCAATCATTAGCGGACCAGAGTTCTGCTGTGGCGACCCCTAACTGGGAAAAGCCAAAAGATACAACAACAACAACTTAAATTCATTGCCAATAGTAGTAACTCCATATGTACTGAAGGAGGTAGCAATTCTGGTAAACTATGGGTGCTGAGAAGAGTGTTCTTGCTTAACATCAAAGACTGATGTAATCCAAATTTCATGACCTTTAATCATACCTAGACTTATGACTGGGGTCAATTCCTGTCAAGGTGTTAGAAACCATGGTCATTTAGAGAAGTTAAAAAAGACAATAACAATTTAACTTGTTGCATGAAATAAAAACTGTCAGTTCTGAAAGTCACACTGATTCTTTCTTTGCTGTTGTATATCCAGAAAACTACAATACTCCAATGTGATATTTATAAGAATAGACCACTTTCTGTTTAACTGTAATACAGTACAGGTTCATGTATCACTACTTCTTGCTTTTTGTATTATATCTTATGTTCACTTCTCTGTCACTGTCTCCGATTCTTGTTTCTATCTCTCTCTTTCTCTCTATCTCTCTGTCTCTCTCACACACAGGCAAACTCAGAGATACATACACACAAAGATACATATAAATACACACACACAAATACACACGCACACATACACATACAGAGCCTTAGATGTTTTAACTGTTACCTTAATCCTGGAGGCAATTTAGTCACAAATTACAACAGAAAAGACAGACTACTACTAAATTTCCAGGGTTCACAATTGATGAAAATCTGAAATTTGACTGCTATATGCAACAGTCCCTTAAAACAAATACCAGAAACCAGGCAACCAACACAAAAACAGCCACTAGCTTTCTGACCAAGAAGGTAAACCTACAGCAACCTCATGTTTCCCACCCACTCTTCTCCGCGCATCACCCATATCGACACCATTACAATTAACAGAAATTGGATCAATATGATAATAAAGTTACCAAAATTGCAGCACACCTCCCCAATCAAACCCACCAATGTATTTTTTGACATCTTATTCTTCCAGTTCATCAGTTCTAACTGCAGTGAAACATTTTTTAACATTTAACTTACTACCAGAAAACAAACAAATGTTCCATGCATAAATGTCACTACCAGGAATTTCATCATGAATGGATTGAAACTTAATGAGAAAATTGTTACACACATTAATAAAGAGGGTGGTATAACCATTAACTCTTTTAACCATGGTTTTGAAAATCAACACTTTTTAATTTTGACAAGAAATGCTACCTCAAACTCAAAGGTACTATGATGAAAGAAACTTTTGCCCCAGTATATGCTGAACTTTTCATATGATAGTTTGAGGTCCTCTTCATTTGCAATGATCAACACAATTCCCACATGTCTAGCACTGAGATTTAACAAAGAGTTTTAAATAATCATTGGCTGTTATGAAGGGGGAATGCGGAGACTTTTCATCATTTTGTAGAATAAAAATTCTATGTCATTGACAGATAGATGTCATCCTAAATTTGTGATCAAGATTATATCATATTCATAATTTTAAGGATGAGAAGATCCTGATAAACAGGCTGAGGCAAGGTTTTTACACAGGCATTATGAGCTACGTGATATATGATTGACAAGATCCAACATTTGAGATAAGTACAATAAACTTTATATTCATAGAAAGAGCTAATCAGAATGAGATTATTTGATTTGTCACCACTTTTGGTAATAACCTTTTTAAGATTAGACCAAGTGCTAATTCACAATTCCCTTTTGATAAAGGTAAAAAATATTGGACAACATCTGGCCGGATTCAAAGATCTGGATAGGCTGAGACATACACAAGTTTATTTTGTTAATAAATATAAATGTTGCAACTCCTGTGGGACCTGTAGTTTCTGTATACACACACACACACACACACACACACACACATATATATATATATATATATATATATATATATATATATATATATTTATATTTATATGCATAAGTAAACTTTTTATATCACGGAGTACTTTTACTTTTGAAATTAAAGATTTAATTACAGTAGAGAGTCAATTAGATGTGGAGTGTGAATTATTGTTACTGAGTAGGAGCTGCTTTAATGACATAACTGTTTTTAATTCTGCTCACTAAAGAAAATTGCAAAGTAGAGACCTCAGACACAATGCATTCTAGCTGTCCCTAGGGTTTCTGACTTTTGATTCTTTAGAATCTGCTCAGGGGAAGTTTTAAAACCATGGTGTCCTCTCCCTTGTAGGTCCCAACTCATATTGAAAGGCTTAACATATAAGATATCTACGGGCAGGTCGCTGCGTTCCTAAAAAAACCCTTCCAGTCTTCCAGCTAACTATGAACCACCGACTAAGGTCTTTATCAAATGTAAACATTTACACCTACTGTGTAAAGTAACAGTTTGCTAGCCTGGGTCTGTAGCATGGATAATTTTCTCTGTTTCCCCATTAGAGCAAGGCATTCATAATTGGCTTATATACATCCCAAAACAAAAGTGATTACCACAAAATTAAGTAAAATCTCAGCAAACTCCTAGCATTTTGCCAAAACCATTCAAGTGGAGCAACAAACGTGTATTTAGTTTACGTCCCTGAAATCTGGCCAAGAGATACAGCAAAAATTGCTTGCTGGATAAGCCCTGCTCTGCTCACCCTCTCTGCATTTGAGCTTTGTGCCCCACCCTGCTCCCTATTCTCACCTGCCTCCACTACCTCCATATTTATACATACCTATCCCCACCCCTTTTTTACTCTTAACCAATCCACCTCCTCCAAACAGGCTAGCCTCCACATATACACTAGCCACACCCACTGTATTTATAAATCCTACTCACTACTGCCACCACGCCTTTCCATTCTCTCCACAACACTCACATTCCTTTCCTGCT
Source organism: Protopterus annectens (assembly GCF_019279795.1). Classification (NCBI taxonomy): domain Eukaryota; kingdom Metazoa; phylum Chordata; order Ceratodontiformes; family Protopteridae; genus Protopterus; species Protopterus annectens. The sequence continues at coordinate 1,077,233,885 of NC_056744.1, read as the reverse complement.
AACTTTCCTTCTCCTCACTTTACTTACAGTAGCCTATTACCAAACCACATATGAAACTCACACCCACACAGGATTTCTCTACTTGAAAAGCCATACTGGAACTCTCAGACCATTCAATGAAACCCACAGCCTTAACTTATCTCTGACCACAAATAACCACTACCCATTACTAAAACCCCCAACTACGTTATATACACAACCTTTATCACCCAAATCAAAATGTCACCATTATCTACTCAGCAAACTCAACAAACTAATAGCTAGTCTAGAATAGAATAGAATACTCATAATGTTTGCATATTCAGACTTTTTATGATTTTTTCCTACCCAAAAACTTTTGGTTCGGATAATTGATGTTCGGATAATCAGCTCTCAACTGTACATGTTCCAACATGTGGGTAATTTACCTTGTTACATGTTCTTGTGGTGTTTTTTTTTGTTTTGTTTTTGTTGGACAAACATCCTGGCAGTTCAAACAATGTCCAATGTCAGAAGGAAATTAATGCTTTATATAAGCATAAAATGAAACATACTGGGGCAATGTGTTCATTTATTTTTATTGACTGGGTTATGAGTACACAGCTAATAAAGAAAAACAATCATCAGCATTTGAATTAGAAAGAACAATTTTTATCATTAACTCTGTGACTAAACAATCTCCAAGGTTTAATGTGACTGTCTAAATTTGGAGTTTCATTCCTTTCTTTTATTTTTGGTATTCTTTTACTTTTTTATATTTTATTGTTTGCTTGTGCTTAGGTTCTCCAGTTCGATCCTCGGCTGGGGTGCCTTCTGTCTCTGTCTGCATGTCCCTCCTGTGGTCGGCGTGGGTTTTCCTCAGGTGCCTCCCACATCCCAAAGACATGCTGCAGGTGGATTCCTAGGTGTGCGTGTGTGTGTGCCTTCTGTGTGGAAGGTTTGGGCTGGCAGCAACTTCGACACAAAAAAACTCCCATGCAATTCAAATTGTGGACAAGTGGTGATCTGATCTGGGAACCGGGAAAAGCCGAAAGAAGAAGAAGAAGAAGATTGTTTGCTTGTGCTTTCCCACTCCAGTAGCTTAATTTGAAAATTATTTTTGGTTTATGGTATGTGGAAAAATTGGCTATGCCATGAATATATCTATCTATATGTACATACGTATACAGACATACATGTATTATTAGTACTCATTCTTCCGTTTTTGCCTCTTTCTGCCTATTTTGTATTTTGACTTCTAGTTGTCAGTTTTGTTCTTTCTTTTTTATGCATCTTTGAGTCAAAGGGACAATATAAAAATATATATACATGTATTTTTAATTAACCTCTATCTTTATTCGTTAGTTGTAAGTTGCATGTGAATATTTTTTTTTTTTGTATTGATTTTTACAAATGCACAGTTAGAGTAAAACCTGGTTTGGTATGCTGGTGGAAGTCTGGCATCCCAATAAATGAATTTTGGATTATTCAATATTTTGATGTGGTGTAGTTAGATACACCCAAACCACATAAACAGAAAAAGACAAATAAAACTTCTATACATCTCCCCTACCCCACCCCCCATATATTCCTAATCTGTTTCAGTTAATGCAAGAGACCCATTGGAGCAGTTGTTGACGATGTCTATAAGGACTCCACAAAGCATCACTAAACAGCACTATGACACTGCCCATATGTAAACCAGAACTATCAAAGACTGTAGGTATGGTTTTACTGCCACCACTTTATGCTACCTGACTTGATTATTAAGAAGAATCAAACCAGCAAATGGAACAAGCAGGCACAATGTAGAAATACACCACTTTAATAGTTCAAAAACCACAGGTTAAACGATAGTCCACAAGTTAAACGCTTTCTTCCCCAACTGCAAGGGACGTCATCAGAACAAATGAATGTAACATCCCAGCCATTTTTATGTGTGTACCCCACCCCAATTAATCATGTTTAATTGTTTAATTTAATAGAAAGCTTTAAAACATGAAAGGTAAAACTTAATATAAAATCAACCTATACCTGCTAAAAAAGTGTTGTGTGTATGAATTAAAACACTATCCTAAAATACTTTTTAACTTTAAAATACTGGTTATGCTAGTCATTTCATTAATTCTTGGATACTCCACAGCGTTCAAACGCAGTTGCAATTTCAGCTCACTGATGGCCAAATGAATATCTAGGCATTTTCCCTTAGGTCTTTTTTTAAGCTATTGTATTACCAGGAACTTAAAAGTGTGTCCTTTTTGATCCTGCACATGCCTACTCAGGGTGCTAGTCAACCTACTGTATTTTATGCCGCCAAATGCTCTCCAATTCTTTTCTTGAATTTTCTACAAGTTTTTCCTATGCAAAATATGGGACATTGTTGGCATTTCGTCATGTATACAACATTAACACTATTACATTTAAAATGTCCATTAATAAAAATATTCCTATTGTTAACCTGACAAGTTCTCCAGTCTCCATAATGTAGGAGCAATAAATACAATTACTGCACTTAAAATTACCTAGTTTTCTGTTACAACATTCAGGTGCCAAATGTGTTTCCAAACTGTCCTTGAATGACCTGTCCTTCCTGTATACCAATCTGGAATTTTTACCCACTCTAAGTGCAACATTCGATTCAAATTGTAAAATATCCCATTTGTTCTTGATAATGTTAAATATGATGTCTGCATCTTGGTTAAAAGTAATGATTAAACTTGTTTGAATGTCATCGTATTTACTTAAAATTTCCCTATCTGGTAATGTCCTAGTTTTATGTCCTAAAATGGGCTTGTAAATCCCATTGTCAGTCTTATTTTTTACTTCCATACACATTTCATTCAATAGACTAGTAGGATAACCCCTTTGATCAAATAACTGGATTATGAACTCTGTTTCTCTTAAGAAATCTTCTTGCTGGCTAACCATTCTGGCAGCCCGCACCAACTGTCCCTTTACTACAGATTTCTTCCGATGGTGCAGGTGCCAGCTGTCATAATCTAGACATGAGTCGAAAATGTTGATTTTCTGTAAATATTAGTAATAAAACTCTTACCATCTTGATCAGTTTTTAAATCCATGTCCATATAGGTAATATTTTTTCTATGATATTCATAATTAAACTTCAAAAAATCTACAGTATCATTGATGTAAACCAAAAACTCATTTAATTCAATCTCAGAACCCTTTCAAATCAAAAACAGGTCATCCAAAAACCTAGTGTAATGTATTATCTTGGGGGCAAAAGGACTTTGCATAACATATTTTTGGTCCCAAAATTACATAATTAAGTTTGCAAATATGGGGGCACACACTGCCCCCATTACTACCCCTTGACTTGTTTGTAAAATTGCCCCTCAGAATATACTTTCTATTAAATTAAACAATTAAACATGATTAATTGGGGTGGGGTACAAACATAAAAACAGCTGGGATGTTACATTCATTTGTTCTGATGAAGTCCCTTGCAGTTGGGGAAGAAAGCACTTAACTTGTGGACTATTGTTTTACCTGTGGTTTTTGGACTATTAAAGTGGTGCATTTCCACATCGTGCCTGCTTGTTCCATTTGCTGGTTAGGTTCTTCAGTTTGTTGTTGTTGCAAAGACATACTTGGTGTTTTTTGATCAGCATGGGAGAGTCGGCTCTGAATGGAGAGATTTTAGAGCTGTTGCAGCAAATAAACCAGCAGTTGGCTGTTCACACCACTCAAATTAAGACTTTAATGGACAAGCAAAATGTTTCTAATAACATTTTTGGCAGCCTCGGCTACCCTTTAACCCAGCCAACACAAAATGTTCTACTTAATTCAAGCCCTGAACATTCAGTTCAGGATGGAAATAATATCAGAGGGCAAAACAACCCAACAAGTAATGATACAAATGGTGATGACATCAGTTTATGGAAAGTAAACAAGTTTCAGTTTAATGAAGGAAGTGGTTTGTTAAATTTGGATTTAGAACAAAACAGAACTATTCAGGGTAAACTAAAAATGTTTGAGAAAGATCCTTTCACATACAAAAAAATTACAGATGGAAAATGTGTATCTAGACAGAAATATAGAGTTGGGGCAGGTGCCTCAGGGTTTGAGACTGTGGCGATACCCTAATGGTGCAAATGAGGACACTGAAATGCTTAAGAAACTGGGCATTCTTGCTAAAAAAACTAGATGAGCAAAACAGTAGTATATTGAGTGACTTGGCTTTTGCCCAATTTCAAACTTCACACAGTAATGATTTCCACACTGTGGAAAATGTATTTTCAACCATTTTTTCTAGAAAAGTGAATAAAATTAAAAGAGATCTTAATGAATATGTGTTAGACACAGTGTATCCACTATCCCACGGTCATCAAGTTCATCAAGGGCAGTGAGCAAATCAGCTGAGAAGAAATGGGCAGGAAATGATGCAAGACCCGAAGACACATCAGCAAGAACAGTGTCCATTCTGCAACCGACATGGATGAAACTGTACGGCTTTCTGAAAGACTATGAGGAAAGAACCAACAGCAGCCTTTTTCCAGGAATATTTACTGGAACTATGTGTGGCAAGGGGGTGAGACCAAAAATGACAAGGAATCGGAATCCCTAGCAGATGTGTTAATGGACATGGCTTTGGGTATTTTACCATCAGTAAGTAGCCCGCTTAATAACATTATTGACTATGACTGTAAAAATTTAACATCACTGAACGACGTTTATGTTGGAACTGTGACCACAAGTGAGGGGAAGGGTGAAGGTATCTCTAGTATAAATCAAGGATGTTGCAAGTCTACAAGCTTAAAGGAATCTAATGATGAAGGCAATAGCAACACAAGGGGAGTGCTAGATGAAAATGTGATTAATGAATGTCAATTCCTCATGGCACAAGATGGCTGTGAGGTTGAAACTTGTGATTTAGACATTGTAATGCACTGTTTAGAAGAAAAAGAGAATGTACATGGTGGATTGGAACCAGTTATTATTTATAATAAAAACGGAGATTTTAAATTTTACAATTATTCTAATACTGTATTGAATGTAGCCCATGCCAATTTATTAGCAAAAGGTTTAACTTTTGTTCCTTGTAGGAGAGGGAATGTTGTCAACACATTGATTTGAAATGTTTTACTAGAAAATTAAACCTGAAAATCTGGTTTAACAGTGTTGCAGGTACACAGCAGGATTATTAAAGTGGTGCATTTCCACATCGTGCCTGTTTGTTCCATTTGCTGGTTTGGTTCTTCAGTTTATTGTTGTTGCAAAGACGTACTTGATTATTAGGAAGTAAACAGACCAGCCATCCACCCAGGGAATCTCTGCACCCAGTCTAACTACCCTTTAACACTTTCACTGTGTTGACTCCATCCAGTAACAACAATAAGGCTTAGCAACAGTGAGCAGTAGCCACATCACATACACACCTCCCAAACAGCAACAGACACAGTACACTGCAGGTCAGCTGAAGTGGCATTATCTACTCCAGCTCTTTGGAACATGATGAGTGCACAGAGATAGTGAGGTGTTACATAGAATAAACATGATGCATGTAGCATTATTAAAGGCTATGCTGGCAGTGCACAGTCATGTCACACTGTGCATCAGACATTTCCATATACAACATACAAGAGGAAGGGTGCAGTGTGTCACAGTCATCATCATTTGCACAGGTACCAAGGGACACAATGACAAATGCCTAATATCACACCCTAGGTGGGGGGGTCATCTCATTGAAAGCAGAGACAAAGGTCTTGAGATAAGCAGTTCTTGGCATCATAAGCAATATTCCTCTGGTGACAGGGAGGGGGCTCTATGGGACCATGACTGAGAGGAGGCAGCACTAATGACTATGATCTGAGGCCACTGCTCTGGCTTCTTATGGCAGGGCTACAGGCCCCTGTGATAGGAATGTTGTACTTCTCTTTGAACTGCACCTATACAGAATCTACTGACAAGGTATCATTCAGCTGGATGTTGGTCATCATCACTACTTCCAATGTATGATGGTGAAGTAAGATATCTCTGGACTCACAGAAGCAGACTATGTGCTCTACAATGGCTCCTGACATGGCCATCCATGTACATGCCTACCTCTGACTGTGGACATCTGCTGGATGGAACCCTGATGGCAGCACTTAGGATCTTTTTCACACAGATAGATATGGAAGCCACATATCCCACTTTTGTTTTCGTGGTACCTAGCATGACTTTGTGATGGGTGACAGCCTGGTGGAAACCACACACCACATACATCATTTCCATGTACACATAAGTAGCAATAGATTGTGCCTAGATGATAACCCTGCACATCTGCTGACTGAGCTTTCTTTGCCAGCATATCAGAGGTTAGCTGTGTCATGTGACAATGCTGGAATTCCCTGATGGGCTGCCATGTGCTGGATATACCCACAATGGATGCAATGAGCTCTCAGCTGCTGCTGCTGCTGCTGCTGGGTGGAGCACTACTGGTTCTCTCAGTTGTGGGAAATCTTCCTTAGTGAGGACAGTAAGAATTCACATAGTACAGCTTGCTTCAGGTCTGGATGAGGCCATACCATCCATGGTGACCAATGGGTGGAGGAATACCCAGGATAGACAGAGAGAGAGAGACAAACAACGTCTCTCAGTCACCTGACTGCAAATCAATCTGTGTCTCAACTTCTTTGTCAGACCATGCATAGGTGTGACATCAGTTTCTTGTTCTGACCCAGTCCAAACATGTGTTATCGCAACACTGATCTAGTCTGTGAATTGACAGTATAAGACATAACAAAGTGAATCTGAAAATGTATGCTACACTTTAGGATCTATATATTATGCATATAAGTAAAGGTGCATGCAAACTAGCTATAGAACAGATGCATAACTAACTCTGTCAACTTTCCTGTATGCTTGTATACCTGACATACCGATGAGAAACAAATGCAATGGATTTGTGACCTGCCAATACACAGTGCATGGCTGTTATATAGGCATAAGGTATGGTTATTAACTTGGTGCATAGCCTTTTAAGACATGGGGGGCTCCACTCCACCAGATATGATACATTTGTCTTCATCACCTCCATGCAGAGATACTAGGAACTCTTCATCAGTCAGGCTTGCAATGGGAGTTGTCTCCACCAGTGGAGGACTTCTCTGCTGCTATGTTATGCATCTACTTGTAGGTCTGCCTCATCATGTCAGTGACACACCTCCTACATTGTTGTGTTGTCCCATTCCCTCCATCAACATCACTGACATAAATGCACCACCGTCACTCAGACATGTTCCCATAGAGGCTGATGAGCAGCCACCCAACCTAACAAGTGGTGCCCATGGCTTCTGATTTTGTTAACTTCTGATATCTGCCTTCTTTAAAGGGCATAACTAAGCCTGTGGAAACAAAACATAGCTGCAGGCCAATGACTACTGAGGACATCAGGTTGCTAATACTAACAGTATGTTGCCATAGCATCACAGGTCTGTACAGCAATAAGAACACAGTAGGTGCCACAACAATGCTGTAAACAGGGGAGGTATTCCAGTGATACTCCAGACAGTGGTAGGCACAGACATATGCATGTTTCCAGCATGGATGGCTGCCATATAGAAGCCCACAGGGACAGAGAGTTGAAGGGTAGGCTTCACTGTCAAAATGGATAGAGGAAACCTGTGAGATAACATGTGGCATATGACACTGGGCCCCTTTGGCATGATGTTGGAGTGACACATGGGGGTTCCAAGACAGGTGTTCCAACATTATAAACTCAAAGCACATCTGTATAGGGCAGTCATGATAGTATAAGGATAAGACGTTAGGTTATTTTACTGCCTTTCCTCACCTACAGTGTATCTACATATATTATGCATGGTCTATATTCAAGTACACATCGCAGGAACCCATATTACAGATGAATATGTGTGCTTATACTGTGTTCCAAAGTATCAGTTTATATGTACTGTGTACTAAAGACATACCTCATACAATATTACCGCAGTACATGTGTAACTCCTCAGGGATGCGTTTTCTGCAAACTCTGGCTCTCTGCTGCCAAAAGCTTGTTTCCAAGTACTGTAGAGCTGCTGCTAGATTTTGCCATGTGGAGTTTGGTATTTAAATTAGAGAAACCATTGCATAAACTGCAAGTAAATATCAGTTTGTATGGCATGTGTTCAAAGAAGCTATGTTCCAGATATGTCTATGAATTACAATATCTCAGAGAAGCACAGCGGTGATATACCATGTTGTTAAGGTCCACAACATGCCACCAATGCACATTGAGCAAGGGCTCACACTTGCTGCATACAGGTGCTACTAAATATTCAGATTTTGCATTTTAGTGATATCACAGGCCTTCATCTTGTTTTATGTGGTATTCAAGGTGATGGTTGCCAATGTTAACACCCCTTAGAGGATGCCTGTCTGGTATGCAAAAAAGTAACAAGATTACTGTCTGATATGCAATAAAGTAACAAAATTACAGTCTGATATGCAATAAGGTAACAAGATTATAGTCTGGTATGCAATAAAGTAACAATATTACAGTCTGGTATGCAAAAAAGTAACAAGATTACTGTCTGATATGCAATAAAGTAACAAGATTACTGTCTGATATGCAATAAAGTAACAAGATTACAGTCTGTCTTTTGAAACTGGTATAGAAACCTACAATGTCAGAATTCTGAAGACGTTCAACAGTAGAAAGGGGAAGTTAGGCAGTAATGGCTTGAATGAGATGGCAAGTATTTGCAATTGCTATTGTTTTTCAAAGTGTCATTTTAATCTATTTTGTGTCAGTCAGAAAATTATTCCTAATAAAGCCTGTTCACTCTGGTAGTTATCTAGGCATATCAGCTAGGCTACATTACATACATGCATACATATATACATACATTCAAATAATTCAGGAATGAAAAATAATGCCCTTCTAGCCTGCCAATATAACAAAACAGTTATTCCCATAGTAAATGTCCAAGATGTTTTTAAAATATATCTAATGTAGTGCTTGCTTTAATGTAGTTTGTAATCTATTCCAGTAGCTGTTGGCATAATGGTTAAGGTCTTTATCTCCTAGCACAAAGTACAAGGTTCAAGTCTGACCTCCAGCCATTGCCTGTTTGGAGTTTCCATGTTCTCCTTGGGTCTCTGTGGGGCTCTGCCCACCTCCCCAAAACAAGTTGAGTATTTCCACCTCAGACTCACCCAAACATGGAGCTTTGGGTAGCAGCACAGACTCATAATGGTACCCTATATAGGGAGGTGTCATATAGCCAAACTGCTTTGGACATCAGTTGTGGTGTGCAGTATCCTCGAGATACGAGAACACAGATCACAGGCTGCAAAACTTATCAGGGATAACCACTCGATGGTTTAAAAATTGGCACGGGCGATTTAGTTGTGTTGACTAGTGTCGTAAAAGAGCATTCATCTTTGCTGTAGGTTGATGACCTAGTCTACTCAGATCAATGCCAGGGATCCATGCTAGTGGTGGGGAGAGGTGTATGTTCTCCTACTGGCCAGTGTGTACACTGCATAAAGCCCAGCAGCCCTGGGAAAATAAGTTACTGACCAGCCAATGTTCAGTTGCTCAGCTTGGGTTACCTGGGATAGCTCTGCTGAGCAAAAGCTGGACATAAAACCAATCAACTTACCAAACATGAACTAAGAACTGTTGTACTCAATGTAGTTTATGATGATAAAGAGGAGGTTGGATATCATATGTATCCAGGAGGCAGTGCAGCAAAGCCACTTGACTTGGGGTCTAGAGTTTACTACACAGGAGTAGGACAAACTAGTAGTGGTGTGGAAATTGTGGTGAGGGAGATGCTTCAGAAGGCAATGAGGGATGTCATCAGAATTAGTGACAGGCTCATGGTAATCAGACTCCAATGTACGGAACGGATAAGACACTATTCGTAGTATCAGCCTATGCCCAGCATCAGGTTTGTGGCAGTGAGGAAAAGAGTTCTTTCAGACAGCAGTTGGAGGACCTTCTAGATCAAGCAGAACAACATGAATTGGTGTTGCTAATGGGTGACCTGAATGCACATATCATGGCAGAACAGGATATGAGGACTGCCTTAGTCAACATGGGTGGGGCAGTAGGAATTCAAAAGGAAAGGCCATTCTAGATTTCTGTCTATCAAAAGGCTTGATGATGACCAACACATGGTTCAGCAAGAGAGACAGTCACAAGATCACATATTACAAGAGTGGTCAGCATGCATCCCAAGTAAACTTCCTCATAGCAAGGAACCTCAAGTAGAACCAGTAATTGTAAAATCATCTTCAGTGAAATAGTCGTCCTACAGCATACACCACTGGTTGTCACAATTAATTGCAAATAATGATCAGAGAAGGCTCTGAGATCAGCACAGGCTAGGCTAAAGAAAAGGAAGTTGACTGGAGAGAAATCTCAAGAGTTAAACAAATTACTCAGGGCTCTATCACCTATAGGTGAAGTTGAAAAAGAAGAACTTCAGAATGTCCATATCTCATAATTGCATGTATGAAGACTATAGAACAGATATGTGGCCAAGCCAGCAATAGAAATAAAGTACATAAGGAAGGAAGGATGATGTTGCAAGTCCAGGAAGTCATCAAAAGAAATAAGAAGTATAGGAAACAGTGGGATATAGAGATGATGGACCAGGCAAAAAATGAATACTAGTTAGCTAACAAAGAGGCTAAGAGAGGAGTTGCTATAGCAAAGAACAAGACATAACAGGCACTCTGCCAACTTCTGAAAAGTGACTTGGTAGATGACACAAAGAAAATCAGCTGGCAAGACAAACACAGAAAGATAAAAAAAACAGTCAGACACCATTCATAAGAATTGCCAGTAACAACCTGCTCACCAGCTCACAGTAAATCAAAAGCAGATGGAAGTACATTCAGCAGTGTCTGAATGAAGAAAACCCCACAGAAGCTGTACTTCTAAAGACAAAGCCTATGATAAAAGAACACGAGCAGCACACCCTAGAAGACGTAAGAACAGCACTAAGGAAAATAAAGTAATTGAAAGCAGCAGGCTCAGATGAGGTCACAGCAGATATGATCGCAATGTTAGGTGATTTAGATGATAAATGGCTCCCAGTCGTATGGAGAGAAAGGTGTATCCCAGCACACTAGTGCCAGTGTACAAGAGCAAAGGTGACATCCACAACTATGGGCAGTGCAGAGATGTCAAACTCCTGATACACTGCATGATAATTCTGCAGACAGTGATTGAAAAATGAGTACACAGAGTAGTATAAATTAAAATGAGAGATGAGCAGTTCAGATTCAGATCAGCATGCAGCACAACTGACCCTCTGTTGGCAGTGAGGCAGGTAGCTGAGAAAAAACTAGAGACAAGGGAAGTGTCCAAATGGTCATTCCTAGCCTTGGAGAAAGCATATGACAAGCTCCATAGAAAGCTGATTTGGGCAGTCCTGCTGTGGTTTGAAGTCCCAGAAACACTGGTAGAATTAGTGCAGGTAATGTACAAGGATCCAGTGACTCAAGTATGAACAGCATTTGGTCTCACAGAAGGGTTACCAATGAGACTGGGTGTGCATCAGGGTTTTATCTCCAAACCCACTGCTGTTCCTACTGGTGATGAATAATATCAGTAAACTGGTTGGAGGGGAAAGATCAACAAATGTGGCTTTACAGGCACACTCTGAACAAGAACTTCAGCAAAAGATAGGGGAATGAATGCAAAACTGAAGGCACGCAGAATAAAACTGGGTATAAATAAGAAAGTTGTACTGGCAACAAATGGGGAAATCAGAAGAAGCTGAAAATTGAGATATAAGGGAAAATAGCGGAACAGGTCAACAGCTTTGAGTATCTAGGAGGGATGGTGGAGGAGAAGGAAAGATTGAATGAGTATGTCAAAGCTAGAATCAGAAGTGCTGTAGCCAACTGGTGCAACAGAGTGACCAAGGTAGTGTGTGACAGAAGAAAACCAAGGAAGTTGAAAATTAAGAGCTACAAAACAGTGGCAGAGTCAGTACTGCTGTATGGTACACAAACATGGGCAGTAATGGAAGAGCAGTTGATGAAGCTAGAGGTGATGGAGATGAAGTGCCTAAAATGGGTGGTAAGATGCACACAGACAAAGGAATAATGACATCAGAGCAGAAGCCAAAGTAGCTCCAATTGCAGAAAATATCAAAGAGAACAAATTATGGTGGTTCAGTCACATGTGTAGAAAAGCAAAATACAATCTGGTGAAGAAGTTTGGAACAGACAGAAAGAAGGCAAGAAGAAATGAGGACTTCCAGCAAAGACATGGATGGATTGCATGAGAGAAGACCTGTGAAGTTAGGTATGACTGTCAAAGAAGGTAGGAGAGTGGTATTGAATCAAAACAGATGGCGACAGTTGACATGACAACCTGACCCCATCTAGAAAATGGAAAAACAGTATTGATGATGATGATGATGATAGTCTATTCCATGCATCAACTAGTCTCTCAGGAAACCAGTTAGTACATCTCTCATTCCTGCATAATCTTTTTAAGTTCTCCAAGTCTTTTGGGTTTCTAATACCATGACAGGATAGGACCCCATTCCTAAGTCAAAATGTAATTAAAGTTCATGAAATTAGTATTGTTTCAATCTTTAATATTAGCCGAAAGTGCTCTCCACAGCACTGTCAATGTGCTCAGTATTGACTCCATCTGCAATTCATATGGAGTTACATATATCAGTAACATATATAAGTACAATTGTAAATTCTTTTTGTAAGACCCGTGACTCCTCTTACTATTGGAACTGTCTGGGTATCCTTTTTCCATGCTGCCCTCATTTCTGCCTGAAAATCCTGGTATTTTATGACTTTGTGTCTCTTTGTATATAAGACACTATAGTCACTGGGTGTAGCAATTTCAGTGATCAATGCTACTTTTGTCTTCTTTCATGGACCACTGTATCTGGTTTTCTCTCATCTATTTTTTGAACTGTTGGTAATGGGTGAGCCGATGTGATATAAACTTCATTATTTTCTATAATGTTTTGTGTCTCGTTCCCAACCTTTTGCAGCTACTTTAACATTTTAATGTTTGCACAAACCCAATGCAACAGTTTTGCCACATTATTATGCCTTTCAGTGTACAGTCCTTCTGCCATTAGTATAGCACAACCAGCAACGAGATGCGCAACTATTTCCAGTTCTGTTTTACAAAATCTACATTTGTCTGTTTCTCCCACATGTTCAATGGCCTTTTTAACCAATGTGTACATAATCTACTATCTTGCGCCACCAATATTAACTTTTTGTCTTGGTTTGAATTCACCTTAACTTATCCATTCCTGCACTCAACCCCAATCAACATGAATTTGTTCCAAAGGTTTCCTATACTTGCAACTGTATTTATGCATTTTCCACATTTCTTGTCTTAGACTTATTCTCCTCATGTTTTAAAACTTTCACTATGTTTGGGTCTTGTGAGGTCAGTGCTACGATTCCAAATCTATACATGTAATCAACTTTGAGGAGGCTTTCTACAAGTCATTCCTCAGCAAGCTCAGAGGAACGACTTGTGCATAACTGCACCGAGTCTTACAAGATTTAATAGAGCTCCATCCTAATGCGTGAGTGCTAGCGTGTTATGGACAATAAATGGTGATTAATTTACATATCCGTGGCTTTATGGTTTTGTTGTCCTAAGGAATGTGGTCATTGTGGATGAAATGAAATTAAGTCTATATGTATTACATCTCCGAACAATTGTTCATTTATAGCTGTTATTATATCATTATAGAACCTTGTGTTGCCAGTGGGTATAGATCTATTTTCAACATATACATGCAAATATATGGTTTCAAGTCCCAGTCTTTTCAAATCTGACAATAATGTATCCAAAATAACTTTCTCCTTTGTTTTTCCACAACAAGAAAGTAAGCTTATAGGATTACTAGCCTGGTTAGCCCCTACATAAATCTGTCTACCCTACGCTCAGCAAATAAACTGCAAATATCAATACACAAGTCCTACAATACAGCTGGGGACTCTCTGTTTTCCAGCACCATGGGGGAAAACTTGGAACCTGTTCCCAAAATAACTCTCATCTCTTTCCTCTACACCACTCTTCAAGAAGCAACTCAAAGAATACCTTAAAAGTAACTGGCTATGTCCATGAACCAACCCAGATTAATCACTTCATCCTTCATACTTTTTCTAAGCTTATCTCACTACTGCTTTTGCTATGCACTCCTTCCTTTTACCCTCTGAATGTAATTGCTATCAGGTAATAAATTTATGTACTAGATTAGAGTATCATAGAAAGTACTATAGTAGCTGTCCTTTCTTAGCAAGCTCTCTATAGTATAGTATGTATTTGTCTATACCTCTTGTTTATATTATTTCTCCATTTGTCTTGTAAAACTTTAGTTGATTTATTGATGTTTAACTATCGTCTAAATAACTTGCATTACCTTGCCTTAAAAACATATTGTATCTATTTGTCTAGTAACTGTTAGTGGAGCTTTTCTCCCTGGGCCTCTACTGAAAATGGACATATATCCAGTTTGGACTAGCCCGGTCAACAAATGTAAAATAAATAAAAATAAAATAGAAATAAATATACAGCTCTGGGTTTGTACAATTCCCCTTTCCCCTACAGATGGGTTTAGATAATGCATGTCTCCAATCTTAAGGAATGTCCCCATGCTTAAATGACCTAGTGAATAGCAGATATAATGGTACTGTAAGCTCATGTTGAAGTGTTCTCAGGCCATTAGTACTAAGGCTGTGTCCTCCCTGTGCTTTATTTGGGTGTAGTTTGAGTAGTTCTTTTTCAGTATATTATTGAATTTCAGTATTTGAAGTTGCTTAGATGTTACAAGGTCAATTTATCAACCCCCTTTGTGGAGCTATACTGTTTTCACAAGAATTTGTAAATACATCTATACTCTATTGTGTTTGTGAATACATTTTAGAATCTACACAGTTTATCAATATGTATGTCTTTACTCTTATGCCTCTACAAAATGGTTTCTTGTCATTCTCAATGGTCTGGATTCAATAAACCCTACATGGCATACTAAAACTATATGCACGTCATGCAGCAACACATGCATGGTAGTGCACTAATATGTATTCAGTAAGCAGCTCTACATGGTGTGTAGAGTTGTGCAAACCCAGTAAATATTGTGGCATGCTAATTACAGCATAAGCAGCTGAATTGTATGCTGCCAAGATGGAGACGCTATTCAACAAGCTATATAGCAATTGTGTACACTTAGTGCAGGTTTTGGCCTCAAATTCCAGTACCTATTGGAATACAGCCACAATAACTACTCTACATGGAAAGAATGTTAGGGGCTGCTGTTGCTCCTCTTCTGCATGAACATGTACAACAGGCCCAAGTGTACGCTCCTGCTGCTGCTGATAGACCTCAGACAAGAAGGACAAGGGTGTTTAGATCCCATTTAACTTTTCATGATGCATGAGGTGGAAATATAGGTGCTACACAGTGGATAGAGGCACACTATAGGAACTCTGCAACCTCTGTGATACTCAACTGAGAGCAAAGGGTAAACCTGGGGAACCAAAACCTGTGGAGACTAAGGTATGTGTAGCACTTAGAATTTTACCAACAGGGGACATGATGGGGGTGTCACAAGTATCAGTATCCAGGATACTACATTGATTCCTAAATTCTATTGCTATAGCATGACAGTAACTAAATATATATTTCACTCTATCCCCAACGACAGAGATACGACTATGCAGGATTTCTACCCCGTAACTCTCTTTACTAAAGTCTTGGGTGCCATAGACTGTACACACATTGAGATCAAATCACCACCTAGGTAACAGAGAAGGGTCTACATAAACAGAAAGGACTTCCACTCCATTAACTGCAAGGTCATATGTAACACCAAGGAAGTCATGCTGTATGTGTGTCCTGGCAGCCCCTAAAGGTACCATGACTCATGTATCTCAGACTACTCACAGCTCTACCAGAAGTTTTCCAGGGGGATATAGTTCACAAGTTCATTTACTCCCATTAATGGAGGATGCAGGGTATGCACTTGAACCATGGCTGATGATGCCCATCAGAAATGCACACACACCAACTGAAGAACACTATACTGAGACACATGTGCAAACAAGAAATATAATAGAGAATGTGTTTGGGCTGCTGAAGTCATGGTTCCAGTGCCTAGATACATCAGGATGAGGGGGGCCTGCATTACGATCCCAGTACTTGTGCTGAAATTTTCACTGTTTGTGCTATCCTACATTATATTATCCTGGAAAAAAAAAACTGCAACAGGAAAATGAAGGGGAAGGAGCACACATTCCATCACCATTGGCAAGGTCATCACAGCCACACACAGATAAGGAGTCAGAGGGGGAACCAACAGCTGCTGTGGGTGTCGGTAGATGTAGTTGTGAATAATATGCCTTCACCCTGGCCAAGAGACAATGGATAGCACACAAACTGACCACCTGAGGGGTGCAAAATTCCTCCTATGCACATACGTACAGTAAAATTGATGTCAGACAATGCTCACAACCTTTACTTACCCATGTAATGGCTGTGCAATGCTAGCATCAGACAGAGCCAGCCCCAAATTACAATAGTTATAAATGCATTACTATCAAGGTAAGTGTTGCACATGGAACAGGAAAACAAATGGGTAAGAATACAAGTGAATGGCAGATCCTTGCATACTGTTACTTGCAAATGTACCTAAGTAGAAGATGTGTGAGGTTTACAACAATGACATCAATATCTGACAGGACTGATGTATATCAATAGATGTCTGCTCTTTATTAACAAATATACCTCATGCTTCAATGATACACACAATACAAAAACCTATAAGAAAGCAGTACAATTTTAAAAATAGCATCACCAACACATACTGTATATACTAGGGTCTACCTGAAAACGCCAAAAGTGCACAACGCCAACGACGAGAACATCGACACCGGAAGATCGACAATGGAGAAGACTGACAGCTGAGAATCTCGACGCTGAGAACACAGACATGTTAAGGTAAGTGTGCGATAGGGACGAACGTTAGGGTCAGGGTGTGAATAAGGTAAGTGTGTGATAGTGACGGACGGGGTTAGGGTTTGGGTTAAGGTTAGTGCATAGATAGTTGTGTATGTAAGGTTTAGTGTAGGTTTGTAAGGTTTTTGGTGTGCTTGTGTTGTGTGTGTGTTTTTCGGGAAAGGTATTAGTTTTGTTGATTGTCGGGATTTTGGTTTGTCGGGCATGTGAAGTTTCATGTTTTTGAACTTTCTTTTTTTTGTCATTTTTTTCATGTCGGTTATTTCGTTGTCGGTGTTTTGGCGTATCGGTGTTATCAGGTAGACCCATATACTAAGCACTAATTCAGATATGCACCTTGTGCATCAGAACAAATATGTTTTTTCTCCTGAATCCAAAAGATAGAAACAAGGAGATAATATGGTTATCATCATTTGCACAGGGTGTTGTTTGGGGTGGCAGGATGGCAAAGCTGACACAAAAGGTAGTGAGTGAGTGTGAGTAAGAAGGACAGAAAAAGAGAAATTTAGCAAAGTATCAAATGGACAATGAGACAGAATTAGCTGCAACCTTCACAAGCAACTTATGTACCTGTTATGTATGTGTGTCTGTATGGGCATTCGAGATGAAATGTGTGTGTGAGTGTCTGCAAGAACACAGCCAAGCTCTGTGCTAGCTCTATGTCCTGGCATGTGGGACAGGTGTGAGCCATGCATGGCTGAGGTAATATTCCATTGTCATCACCCCTAACTATGAAAACTGGCTCATCCATGCCCATGGTCAGATGTACTAGTGCTACCCATATGTGAGTGATGTCTGCTGGATGAGCTCTCATCATGACTATGCCCAGGGCCATTACCCCATGGCCTATCACATCTTGGTGTGGACACCTCAAACACTGACAAAGCTGATGAAGTAGTGCCATTACAGGAGCGGGCCTGTACACAGCCACATTGGCTAACAGCAGATGATACTGCTGACCTACATCCACGTGGATGCTGTTGTCCCCAGCAGATATTCCATCACAGACACTGCCCATTCCATCATGCCATTCATCCAATCCATTAAATCAGCCACACAGCAGAGGCAGTCATGCATGTCAGCCTGTGCCACATCTACAATACAACCCTAAATATGTCCTTGGTGGCCCTAGTGGAACATGCCTGTGCCTCCATGATAGCCCTAAACATATATTGAGTTTCAGGATTAAGTGAAGGGTGGAAAGCAGGCCTCTGAGCACCCCTAACAACTGTCCTGTGAGGCACCCCACCCATGATTTGGCTATGGCCAGAGTCAACAAGCACTGAAGCCACAGTAACCACACTGCTCTGATCAAGTGTGTCACCCTCCACCTGTCCAACATCTGCAGGCTTAGTTGAATAGTTATGCATAGATATGTGTCTGATGGAAATCCAGGTAATGTCTGAATCCCAACCTCCATGTGAAATTCAACCTCTCCACCACCCCCCCAACTGTACCTCTGTGTGGCTAGCATCATCATCAGAGCCTACCGATACTCCAACATCAGCTGTTAGGAGTCCTATACTTCCTCTGTCAGGATAACCTGTGATAATAATCAACAAACACAGGAACAAAATTACTACTACACAAAATTTAAAAAAAATGTATATAATAACAAAGTAACACTGGTCCCACTGTTGGATATGGTACAGTAGTACAGACACTCATTACACCCACTTCACACATGCAGATAATGCATATATTCGCAGAATTGTCATCAATAAGCAAAAAAAAAATGCTTGCCATGTGCAGATGACTCCACACTTTGCAGGGAGGATGGTCCTGGAAGAAATGAAGCAAGGGAAGCACACAAATTAAACATCACAATGAGAATAGCATAGGGGGACAATGAATACACAATTGCGTATATGTCCTGTAAGAATAGTTGTAACTGAAACTTGGCTGAAATGTCCATCTCCAGCCCATGTCTAATGAACAACTGTGTTGTATAAGTCTATTAACTTATCAATATTTACAGAAAAAAAATTCTCCAGGAGGTATTACTCAAATCATATATTTTGTTATAAAAGCAAATATAAAACTTTACATATGTATGCTTAACTGGAAGTTGTCGTCCCAGACACATCACCAACATCAAGCACATGTTGGTGTGCAGTTTCCATTGAGCTGTCTAGATGTCTAACACTAAACAGGAGCTCTTCATTTGGTGTCAATGGGGGCTCGATAGCAGCCCCCCCCCCGCTCCATAGCCAGCTGTTCTCATGCAGCTGCAGCTGCTTTCATCTGGGCTGATGAAATCATATCAGTGGCTTGATCATACCCTGATCAGAATTCCTGGCATGACCCCCTACTGTATTGACACTGGTTCCAAATCTGCATTATGGCAGCCATATCTACACATCCTCTTTCAAGCAGAAAAGCACCATGGTGCCTGAGCACCTGGATTATTACTGTATTTTCAGAGTCACTGAATGGGGGTTTGTGTAAATTTGTAAGCTTGGGTGCCATAATCCTATGTAGCATTAAACAGAAAAGGATACAGCACTTAAATATCACCTAATTAGAGTCGTGTTTATGTACATATTTGTCAGCATTAAGCACGGGAAACACACTTTTCAGTTATTAAAACTGAAGGTTATGTGATTGTTCCACCTCACCATCACACACAAGCTGTAAAATGCAATATTACGAATTGGTGGGAAACTATTGTTGGATGACATGTGCAGACATGACAGGTGCTGGCAAGGATGGTTTGCAATTCAGGGCCCAAATATGATTAGAGGAGTCACGAATATTCATTGTACTCCTTAGTAAGCATTACTGCCGTAGGCTGCTGCAGTGGAACTATACCGGCTCTCAATATAAGACTGAGGCTTGAACACACTAGCCAAGGCTGTTTCCAGTTAAACTGGCATTCTACACACTGGGGAGCAATGCAGACATCATTATAATGACCTGAAATGGCACAACAGGTACAGCTCAACCAGTGGCTGGATGAGATTAGGACTGCTGACATCCCAGAGTTCTGTAAGTATACAGCTAAAGCAACATTAACTGATGTAGAAAGCTGGAGATAGCCAAGAATGGTATGCATAATGCTTTTGTGTCTCTTTTTCTTTCCTTCTTTATTTTTCAGCTGCTCAGGAGATTTCAATAAGAAGGGAGGCCCATGCTGAATGCTTAGAAAGACTCAGAGAAGCAAGGGGTATGTATGCAGCACAAATTAACATTATTTTATTAAAATTATTTCTCATCCATACATTAGTAGCCAATTTAGCATGCATATCTTAACTGTAAAAGTAAGCATGTATACTTTATTCTGTAGTTCAAGGTAATTGTAGGAAACAAGTGTAGTACTGTATCCAGATTTGTTGGGTTCAAACCCCATGAGTAACAAATACATTCTAATAATAAAAAATATTTAATATTGATTTAATCAAAACTGGCATAAATGCCATGTTATTAACTTAATTTGTATTATCTTTAAAAGCAGATATGCAATACATGCATATTTCAGGGATTATTTGGTACAATTCTCAGTACTTTTTTTGATTTTGAAAAACTATAGCTAATGTAAAAGTAAAAATATATTTTTATTGTACTAAATTATTGTATGTGACATATAATGGGTCTAATTTTTCTCTTATCACACCACTTATCTCGCTCTCTCTCTTTTAATTTGTATATGTGTCATCCCACATTTCTGATGTCATAATTTTCTGACAACTCTGACAACTGACAAAATGATTTCTAGCACAGGGAGGAAGGTCAACTGCTGTGGCTCAGCCTGCAACCCTTCCACTGGCTGCTGCTCCAACCCCCAGCAGATCTGGGCACACACTGGCAGTACTGCCGTTACAGCCCTTGTACTACCTGGACCCTCAACATCAGGTAGCATTGCTGTGTCTGTCTTGTTTGTCCTGTTTGTCTGCACCTGCTTCCTCACCTACCCTACTAACCTGACCGTGGCATTCCAATGTCTCTTCCCCATCATTCCTTTCATTTTGAAATAAAAACAAAAAAAAATGGGCACCTGTCCCAAAGTTCTAGTAAGGCTTCTCTAACCCTATGTCACTCATTTTCATGCTACCAGCATATAAATGTAATAATGACTACAGACAAAAACATGACTATTAGTGTTCCATTAAAACAAACACTGTTAAGTGTATGCTCATCTCTCCTTGTATTCACCCCATCCATCCAAATACCCTGTATGTGTGCGGATGTCTTAGGTTGATGGATGACATCTGAAGACTGACTCGACCGTGCTGATGCATAACGCTGCAAGTTACCTTAATACAATAGCTTATTGTTCATGTGGTTTGGAATTTTATAAAATCATCTATAGGATTCTGCTAGTGACGTCTTCCTATGAAGATGGATGAAGTCTTCATCTAATGTCATGTGCAAACTGTCCTTACTGTGACAAAGCATACAGCACACACTTTCCAAGATATATGGCCAGACACAAATAGTATCTCCTCAGTCAAAAATAATCATTTTAAAACATGTACCACTCCTTGTCATTTCAAGAAAGCTTGGCATGCTATTAAATTGTGTTTTGAAGTGAGGCCTGCAAAACAGCTAATAGTTGTAAAAATGCATAGAGGTGGGCATTAATGATAACAATTTTGGAAGGCACACACATACTTCACTGCAGTCATTACTTGTCACATTTGCAGGAATTATCATATTTACTTTGTAATGCCATCCTGACCATATCGCTCAACCGCTTAGATCAAGAAATCTGGAAAAGCCATCAATAATGGGGGGACAAAGGCCCAAAAATAGGAACACTTTTTAAATATTGCTCTTACAAACTTAGAAAATTGATAAAATAACAGGTTTTGCATTAGAATGAATTATCTGAATGATATGAAGTCTGAAACTCAAATGTATGTCATTATTTTCTGACTTTAACCCTCGATGATTTGCCAGTGATTTACCAGAAAGCCACAGTTTTATGTGAAATGGACCAAAAATATGGGACAAAAATCTGAACATTCTGAGAAAATCTGTACAGTTAAGAGGTATGAGATTCCTGACACCATCTGTAAAAAAAACTGAATCTTTTGGATTTGAACCCTGTGTTATATGTGCTCTGAACATAAGCTCACTGCTCATACACATGCTGCCACAGGGAAAGTTAGCCTTACTGTCTAGAGTGCTGACAGCCATGCCTCGCCGCTTAGTGTGTTTGTGAGAAGATTGGCAAACCAGTAGAAAGATTACTATTTTCTCATTTAAGTAGAGAACCGCATTTGTTCATTGCTTAACTCAATACAAATGGTGAAAGGAACAGCAACAGCTATTAATGTAATAAAAGTTGTGACACATTTCCAATATAACCTACAGTATGAACAAAAGAGTACTTGTCAGCTATTTCAGCCATAGCTTATATGCATAACTAATTTTCAAGTTCAAGTTTTATTAATTGAATATGAATCTCACATGTGCTATGGACAGATGTAGTCAGCATCCATTTCTATACTTATTCACAGTTATTCTTCATCCCATCAAAAAACATTTAAAAACATAACCAAAGGGATGGTACTTGTTACTGACTGACACATATTTACTCATAATCATGCGCACCTTGCCCCAATGCACTTGAAAATGGGATATGTCAGTAATAGGTCTAATGTTAACTACACTACATAAATAGACAGCACAACTGCATTGGCACATTAGTTACATCTTTATAATGACAATAGACATTGAGATTGTCTTATACATGTCTCACTGGGGAAATCAATTCATCACAATACAAACACACATACATATATCTGCACATTGCAAGCAAAACAGAGAATCCAAAGTCAACACTTTGCACACCACTCTCACAACACTATGTGTTACCTGCAACATGTAATGATGATGTCATCTTCTATAAAGACCACTATGACAAGGAAAAAGCTGACTTCGCTGATGGTGCAAAAATTAACTACTGTGTTATCCAGATGGGAAACAAATCAGTAGGGTTCAGTTAGCACAACAGACAAATTGTATGTGTGTCTATTTGTGTAAGTGTGTGTGTGTCTAGTCAGAAGAGCATGAGTCTGTGTCTTACTTTCAGCTGGAGAACAGTTGTACAGGACTACATAGCCATTTCATAAAGGTCTCCCAACATTTTCTTCCATACACAGATGATGTCATCAGCTGTAAAGTGTTCAACAGTGGAAAAGTGCCCACTTGCTTTAAGTACGGTAGATAGGCAGGCAATTGTTCTAATCTCGTTGCAGTCAATTTGTGTGTTTGTGTTCATTTAGCTGTTATTGTAGAGACCATTTTAGAGCAGCCTATGAAATGGTCCCCCTAACATCTTCTCAACACACACTGATTTCATCTGCTCTAAAGTATTCTGCAACAGTGTAAAAGTCAGACTTGTGTTATAGTGCTTGTGTTAATTCCTGTGTCCTGTAGGTAGGTAGGGGTTCTAATCTCACTTCAGTCAACGTGTGTGTGTGTGTGTGTGTGTGTGTGTGTGTGTGTGTGTGTGTGTGTGTGTGTGTGTGTGTGTGTGTGTGTGTGTGTGTTCAGTTAGCTGTTGTTGTGGAGACAATTTTAGAGCATGGTATGAGATACTTCTCCTAACATCATCTTCTCAACACACACAGATGATGTCATCTGCTATAAAGTGTTGTCTGATACTATGAAAGTCAGACTTGTGCCATGGAGCTTGTATTAAGTACCGGGACCTACAGATAGGGTTTCTCACCATAGTCAGTGTGTGTGTGTGTGTGTGTGTGTGTGTGTGTGTGTGTGTGTGTGTGTGTGTGTGTGTGTGTGTGTGTGTGTGTGTTCAGTTATCTGTTATTATGGAGACCATTTTAGAATAGTATGTGAGATGCTCCTCCTAACTTCATCTTCTCAATATACACTGATGATGTCATCCTCTATAAAGTGCTCTCTGACACTATTTAAGTCAAACTTGTGCTGTGGTGCTAATGTTAAATACCATGCTCTCCAGCTTCTATAACTAAATAGTTAGGGGTTCTAATCTCACAGCAGTCAACTTGAGTGTACATTCATCCAAATAATATTTGGGAGACAATCTTACTGTCCAAGGTGTGACTCCACATCTGTGTCAGACACTCCACCAAATATTTTCTTCTCAGTATACAATGAAGCAATCATCCTCTATAAATTGCAATGTGACACTGTTAAATCAGACATCTGTGGTGGTGCTAGTCTTACATTGTATGGGATCCAGCTTCTATACCTTCATAGGCTTAATGTTTAAATTTTACCTCAGTCAACTGCTGTGTTTAGGCTAGTCATATATTATGGTCATTGTATGATCTTTTGTATCTCTTTTCAGTTGATGCCCACTCAGGATAACCTTTTACATAGCCTCATGAATCCAACATACCCTTTTTTCCCTATGTCCACTAACATCCTTTCTGCAGAACACTGGAGAATGTCATCATCTCAAAGGTGCATACATACATACATCGTGAAGCAGAGTCCTTCCATGACTTTCTGCAAGCCATCTCCAAACCATTGGATATGTGACTGGTAATTCTGTCATGGGGTGGTGCACATGTCACATATGGACAGAGGCAGTATTATTTATTTATTTATTTGACATTTGTTTACCAGGGTGGTCTGACTGGGTCTACAGAACCCATTTTCAGCAGAGGCCCATGTAGAAAAGATCCACATACAGTACAATACAAATACAGTATAATCCAATGCAATAAAGATTACATTAGAAAGACTGTACAAAAAATAAATGGAAAGAACAAACTGCTACAAGATGCTGTAATATATTACTAT
This sequence comes from Protopterus annectens, assembly GCF_019279795.1. NCBI lineage: Eukaryota > Metazoa > Chordata > Ceratodontiformes > Protopteridae > Protopterus > Protopterus annectens. The sequence continues at coordinate 1,077,209,212 of NC_056744.1, read as the reverse complement.
ACATCTAAACAGTTTTATACAGTTAAAAACAATGCAAATGATAATAGTCACTCTCGTCATACATGATGCAGAAATAGCAGCCAGAAAGTTAGTGAAAGATATATAGTGAGAGAGAGTTAAGAAGAATAGAAGCAATAAAGCCTGAGCAGTAGCTTAAGGATATGGTATAGAAGCAGAGAAGGAGTTAGAAGAGTTAGGATCTTGCAGTCTGTGAGGGACTAAAATGTGAGAGAAGAGGAAGACCTGACCATTAGGGAGGCTTTATGCAGAAGCGGAGCCATGTATTTTTGAGATGATTTTTTTTTAAAGAGGCTTTGAAATGGGTTAGGCCAGCAATAAACCTGCTAGCTAGAGGTAGTGAATTCCAATGTATAGAGACAGTGTATGAATACAGAGAGTGACCAGGTTTTCTTATGGGTTTTGAAAACAAGGTTGTGCAAGGTGGATAGCTGAATAAAGGCAAGTTGGTTGGGTAGTTCAAGCCAGTATAATTCTAGAAGTGGTTTACAGTGGTGTGTGTGTGATATTTAGAGTTTGTGGCAAATTTTGCAACTTTGTTGTAGCACTGTTCCAACTTGCTTAGGGTAGAATTTTGTAAGTTAGTTAAGATAGGGGCACCATAAAGAAGAGAGAGAAGTAAAAATGTTTTTGCATGGGTAGTTTTGGTAGCTGCAGTAAAAAACATATTTGTTTCTGTATAAGAGTCCCAGTTTTTGATGAGTTTTCTTTATATTTACTGTATATGGGGGTCAAATGAAAGTTTATTGTCAATGATAACACCTAGAAGTTTGCTTTCCTGCACTATTTCTATGGCAGTGTTGTCAGATATAAGGATGTTGAAATGATCAGTGACAAGGGAGGTTTTTCTGGGATGAAAGCATACTAGTTTATACAATCAAACACATACTCACATATACACATGTCCTTACTATCTTCCATCATATCGATATAGCAATTTTTGTCTAAATCCCATAATAATGGCTAGAATTTTATGTGATGTTGGCCATTAGCCTATTAATGTCCTATAACCTTATGAGCATTGTACAGGTCAGTTTTACTGTCATCAACATGTGTTGTGCTGAGGTGTGGCTGTACGGTAGCCCTGCAACTCTGTATTCCAATCTGTGAGTTGAGGTAATGTATTGATGTCCACTGCTGCCATTTGATTACATCTTCCTTTCATAACAGTAGTACTAATATGCTTCTTGAAAACTGTTGACATGGAATGATGCTATGTATATTGTTGCCTCACTAAGGCATGTGTTTTTGTAGTGGAGTATATCTACGTTCTACGCAGTTCTCATTTGACCATCACAGTGACACTTCCAGTGTAGCACAGGTCTGCATGTGTGTACCTACCATCATTAAATGCTCTGTGACGTACATCATGGGCACAAATGCCTTGTTTCATCACATGTTGTAATGCTATTATATACACAAACATATAACTAGTTCAGATTCAATTGCAATGTTGGTGAATTCATTGTATGCACGATTGAGTTGCTATTCACAAGGATTATTGAGGTGGTCCCCAGCAGCATTGTGTAACTGTCAGTATTTGTGTCAGTAATTATTTTCTGCTTGAACCACATCCACCTCATTTGTAATGTGTCCATATATAGTATCAGGGCAGTCGCACACAGCTTTATAATAAAAAAGCATTTGAAGTGCAATTGATATATGTGACACAGGTAGAGTTGTAAGACTGCATGAACAGTTCCATTTTGTGGCATGTGATGCATACTCAAGGTTGTATTTGAAGGTGCTGTCACAAATCATTTTCTAAATAAGTATGAAATGTTAGGAGGAATACACAACTAAGCATAGAGCTGTTTGTGGATGGCACTCAATTATAGGAAATATACAATCTGCTAGCTGACAGCTTTGGCTCAAACTTCACCTCCCTGTCCACACTGACATCACCCAAAGTATCTCATTACATTCAAGTGATTCCTCTAGGTGCATCTGCAGTTACCTGCTACTGACACCTCGAGGTGTCAAATATTGCTTGTTCATATTTGCATCAATAATTCCAAAACCAAGCTATGTACAGAGTTTTAAAAGATTTCCTGTTAAACCATACACAATACCAAACTCAGCTGCATTAATATTTGACCTCTGTCTAGTGCAGATCAATAAATATTAACTGTTGTTTTTATTATATTAATTTATATAGCTATAATGTTCACATTTTTATAAATATCTCAACAACCAAGTAACACAGACAGCACTCCTTAGCCTCATATGAGAGCTCTCAGCTAGATGCATAAAATGCTGATAACAGTATGTATGTAAATTGAGTGGTTGCTGAGATATTGTAAGTTGTTTATAAAATATTACAATAACAATAGTTACTATCCCAAAAGCATCCAACAGACCAACCGACAGCAGAACGGCTATATAAAAAGCAATAATTTATTTGGTGAGTGCTTTCGTAGTGTAGACACACCACTTCTTCAGACCTAAAACACATCTAAAAATTCCATCATTAAATAGCAATGTTTAAAAACGTCAGCATGAATCATACTGCACAAATCATTAAGCATCAGGCCTAAAAGAGACAGTACAGACAAAAAAAATATTACTGCTTTAAGACCAATGCTTAAACCAATAATGAACAGATATAAATAGCGTTACTCATAAAAATAACACATATATAAAACATATAAAAAAATAAGTATATAAAAGTAAAAAATATATATAAAAAAATAAGCAACAAATATGAAAAATATCTCATTTAAACAGTTTTCTGCACTTTAAAAAGGGTTTTAAAGGTACCTTATCATTCAACCCCCTTCCTTTGTCTGCTTTAAAAAAACTTTTTTTAAAGTGCAGACCACGGTTTAAATGAGATATTCCCCAGGATTCATGAAACTCCATGCAAGAATAAGGCTATTCTTGCACAGAGTGGTTCGTGTCCATTTAGAATGGCAGCGCATATGCATGAAGGCACGCTGCTATTTAATCTAAATGGACACAAACCAGGAATAAGTGCAGGGGGCGTGTGTCAGCAGTGCCTGCACATTTAACACACCCCCTTCACTCAGAAAGTGCTGTATGGCACTTTGTGACACAGATGAGTGTCAATGTATATAATATTAAAGCCAGGCTCTAATATTATATACTAAACCAGTGTCCACAGACACCGAAATGTAAGTAGTTAACATTTCAGTGTCCGTGACACTGAAAAAAAAAATCAAACACCTAGAATGCACCAGCCTTCAAGTGCACACCCTCAAAATTATGCACTCTTGCCTTACATGCATGGAAGCAGTAGGGCAAGAGGAAAGCAATAAAAATACAAAAAAAATGTATTTTTTTCATCAAATAAATCCGAAGTTTAAGCAGTGCGCAGCTTGTTTGCATGGCGTGCCTCTATGCTTAGTCTGGCTGAAATCCTAAAAATGATGCACAAGTGCTACTGTGATACTAAATGGCATCAAGCATTTGTAGCATAGTGGTACTGCCATGGTTTGGCATGTAGAAAATGCTCGGTTCAAATCCCCCTCTGCCAATTTTTTTAAAAACCTTTAAGGAAAATGAATGATAGATGTCAGTCATATGGCTCATGTATAGCACAGTAGGGGTGGGAATATGTGAAATATGAATGTGAAAAGTACTTTATAAATGTAATGAAAAAAATACATTTAAGCAATGCTTTGCTAGTGTATGCATTGCTTACTGGCTTTCAGCTGTGCTTACCTGGTGTAAGCATTGGTATGCGGATTTGCATGGAGCTAAGCATAGTTTGGCATATTAAAACTGGCCAATCAAGAAAAAGTGTGGGAAAACTGCCCTATTTAAACCTCACAGGCAGGAATACAGCCATAACCATTTAGGATTGCCCACAGCAGGACCAAAATGTCTGGTGTTGATGAAGGTTGTGGTTGGTCTGATAGTAAAAAACTATGATGGCAGGCTGCTGCAGGGCCAGTACCAGGGCTTGCAGTACAAAGCGGAGGCCTGAGACCAGCATTCATGTGATCTCACCAGTGCCAATGACATACCCCAAACTGGTGAGCAGGTACATCACCACCATAGTGACCTGAAGTGGAGAAAGGGTGCACTGTTGGACCAGTGGATGCAAGAAGCCCGAGTACAAGATGTCCCACCTGTCTGTAAGTATGCAGTTTTATGTATCTCTAAGTATGGAAGAAGTTCAACTTGTGACTGTGCAGGTGTGATTAATGTGTGATGTCTCCCCATACAGCTGTTGTTGAGAGGTCCCAGAATGTTGAGGCTCATGCCCAGCGACTGGCCTGGCTACGTTGGCAGTATGGTGAGTACAGAATACCCCCTAATATTAACAGTAAGAAATCAAAATTATAGTAATGGTAGTACTGCCTGTATATATAATTGTGCTGCAAAAGTCAGGAATAAATGCATGTGTCAGTCTGCCAGCATTACAATGGAGTATTCCCAGCTGCTGTGTAATACAGATCTCAGTAGCAAACAAGGTACAATATGCAGGAGAGGAATATTAGAATCTGTATAAGTGTGTTTGAGTGAGCCTTTCAAGAAAGTGACATGTCAGGGATACTGTAACACTTAGAAATGAAAAGCATTCCCTGTGCAGATCATGCAGGAATAGTAATTGTAGATTTCTGAGTTGTACACAGATATGTATGTCAAAACTAATAAAGGTGATCCCAAACACTGGTGTGTGTCATTTCACTTGTACTTGAAAAATAGAAATGTGTGTCCTGCAGAATGCATTAACTGAGGTGAACTGATTTAGCATTGCTTGTATGCATACTTTAGAATGGGTATGTCAAATAACTTTAAAAAAGCAACAGTACATATTTCCATCAGAATGTGTTTTACTTGTTTGTCTGCCAGCATTGTCCTGTGTTAACCTTTCAATTTCAGCTGTATGTAGCTGTGAATGTACTGAAAAATGTATAAGGCTAACAGGTGCAGACTTAAAACCTACACTGTGTACTCAGGAATCTAAATTGCAGTATGCAGTTGTAAAACAGTCAAATGTGCAATCCAGCTAATGTGCATGTTTCACAAACAGTGACACCAATGTCTGTTGTGTATGCATAATTTGTACTGAAAGTGGGAAACAAATAATGCAACATGTCATAGTAAAAGTACTGTGCACAAAAATATGTACTAGATAGAAATGTCAAAAACAACACACGACACCTCCTCAGTAGCTCAGTCTGATAAGGACTAGGCCTGTAGTTCAATATTGCACACACACCGTGGTTCGAATCCAGGGACCGCCACTAACATCTCAGTCTGGTTTTACACTTGTTAACTGTAATCTGAATAGAAAAAGTAATGTACTGCAACACATACATTTTTCATACAGGGCACACAGGTAAAGAAATCTGAATAGAAATACTAGTATGATGTGTATAACTATGAAAGGTGTACAATTGCTGTGTTGATCAGCCCCAGTCCTACAAATAGATGCAAGCTAGACATCCACACTCTGCAGTGTGGCCCAGACAAGCCCCTCAAGTGTCACGCTGTCACGGATAGTTTCCCCAGTTGCCAAGAAACCTGCACATAGAGAATGTCACAGTAGATGTATGTGAAAGGCACAACACACACTCCAGGGCCTGCAACTAATATGTGAATCTGAAATATGTGTAGAAACAGAAATGTAATGTGCACACAGTTCATCTGCACATGGCCCACAGGTAAAGAAATTGGCATAGAAACAGGTCTGATGTGTATAACTAAAATAAGGGTACAATTGCTCTGTTGATATCTACAGCTGTTGGTGTGCTCTAGCGGCCCCATGGCCCAGGTAGAGTGTAAGTGTGGTGAGAATTTAGAGTAGAGAATAGTAGTGTACTGACAAATATACTTGACAGCAGTTGTCAATTAAATCTGTTCCCTTCCCCCACCACTCAAATGTTCCAATCAACACACTGAAATCAACATGGGTATGTTCCTAAACAAATCTCTACTGTTGGGACCATTGTTCAATCTGGTTTATCATTGTTTAAACTGTGTGCATACTAATATTCCCTGTTGAATAATCATTTTATTGCCTGCCTGACATACCACTAACTGGCATGTTGTTGCAACTCTGAATGCCATTCCATATATGCATGGGTTCTGTTTGCTATGGCACTGTTATAATTGCACTGTTTTGGGTAAATGGGAATATCCATGCATGCTATTTTGACTAATGTTGTAATGTGCTATGCATGACTAACCAATATTCATAGTTAATTTCCACACCATGGCACATATGGGAAGGCAGATCCCAGTGGATCCACCTCTCCCACCCCACCTGGCCGAGGCACCAACCCAGACCTCCCACATCTGCTGGTCCTGCATTACCCTCGGGTGGAACTGCTTCAGGAGCTGGGGCTCATCCCCCCCTGCAAGTGGGCACTGTAAGGATGTTGTCACCTGGGACGAGGTCTGTGGCATGGTGCGCAGTGTCCTCCAGATGGAGCTGAATGACTGCCTGCACCAGATTGAGGGCAGGCTGGCACAGCTTGAGGGGCAAGTGGCCCCTCCAGCCCAGCTCCCAGCACAGCCACCTTCTGGGCTATGAAGAAGTAGTGATGACTGCCATTGGGTGAGGACATCAGTGCCACTACTAGGCTATTTATTGCTCCAGAGACTCCCCATGCTTTGGAACAGGATTCCACTATACATCAGGCAGAGCCCTTCACTAATACTCTTCAAGAGAAACCTTGACAGGTGGATGGGAAACAAAAAATTTACCTCGGGGATCACTGCACTGGCTCTGCTGGATAGTGGCGCAGGGAACTAATGGCTCTGCTGGACAGTGGCGCAGGGAACTAATGGCTCTGATGGACAGAGGCACAGGGAACTAATCTAAGGGGGTGACAAAAGCCAATACATTCTGGCTAGGCTTATAAATACCCTTAGGCAGGTAGCCTAGTACTTACCTATGAACCTATAACCTATGAACTACCATCTGGGGGTAGCTCATGAGCCTCAGATCCCCATCCACCCACACCCATCAAGGTGTTTACTCCCACGTGTCATACACCGTCCCTGTCTGTTGTCTTGTCTGTCTTGTCTGTCTGCAAATGCAACCTCTCCTATAAAAACCTCCCTCACCACACTTACCTATAATCCTTCCTTAATATCCCACTCTCACCTTAAAAAAGGGTATCTGTCCCACAAAAAAAATCACATCCCATACATAGCTCTGCATTTCGCCCAGAGACATGTACCCATCACACAATCTAACCCTACCAATCATCCATATTGTATGATAACCACAAACCTCACTGTAGGGTGTGAGGCTCAAAATTCTAAATTGCCCACATTGAAAGAAGCTGTTACTGCCAAAGAAATGCAGAGCTATGGTCCTTTCTACACCTGTCCTGCACATCTCTACCTGTTTGTCCTCTTGTTTTTCCCCCTGTTGCCCCAATTTCACCACTTTCCTATCTCCCTTTTTTCTTTTCTTTATTTGAAACTAGCACAAATTTAAGAGGCCTGTAAGTGAAGCTGAGCTCACATAAGCGTCGCTTAGCTCCGCGCAAACCCACACAAACCTGCTTACAACTGTTTTAAAGTGCCTTAATCGCTTTGTCTCCAACAGCCTGGTTCTGCCCAGCAACAAAATAATCATCTCTTGTAAGTCTCAAACCCAGGACCCTGCACACTATAGCCAAAGTGATTTACCACTAAGCCAGTTGAGATAAAATTAATTTGATGTTTTTACAAACATATCATGCAGCACAGTCATTCTACAGTAGGGGACATGTATCTATATATGTAGATGTATGTGTATGTGTGTGTGTGTGTGTGTGTGTGTGTGTGTGTGTGTGTGTGTGTGTGTGTGTGTGTGTGTGTGTGTGTGTGTGTGTGTGTGTGTATATATATATATATATATATATATATATATATATATATATATATATATATATATACATATATATATATATATATATATATATATATATATATATATCTACATACACACACACACACATATATATATATATGTGTATATATGTATATATATATATATATATATATATGTAATGCTGTATCTGCTTACCCTTGGAGCTTTTCTCCCGGGCCTCCGCTGAAAATGGACATGCATCCAGTCGGACTATCCTGGTCAACAAATGTGAAATAAAAAATAAAATAAAATAAATATATATATATATATATATATATATATATATATATATCAAAAATATATAATATATATTAAAAATATATATATATATATATATATTTATATATACACACACACACACACACACACACACACACACACACACATATATATGTGTGTGTGTGTGTGTGTGTGTGTGTGTATACACATACATACACATACAAATATATTACTACTTATAAATATGTATAAGAAGAGTATATTTAGAGGGTGCACAGCATATCGAACAGCCAGTATTCCTACAGTTACCACCTTTTAAAATGGCCAGTGTTTGATTCTTTCATACAAAAGACAATTATTGCATGAAACACATACCACAGACAAGTCAAACGACATGACACCACACACAAGTTTGCATACATACAAATATTTATTTGTGTACTAGTTCAGTTGTATATGCCATTTCTTATAGCAGTTAGGTGTTTGAAATACAAGCAATGCAACTCTCAAACAAAACCTTTGATACAGTAAGTAGAAAACATAACATATGTTGCTGTCCAGGTTAAGGTCTTCAAGTACAATAGTAAAAAAAACCCTGCCTTGAAGATAAGAACCAATCAACACATTAATTAAAGATGTAGTTCAGCAGCCTCCAATTACACTCTGTACACAACCCCTAGGGGGAAAGAATTAAGTTGTCACAATGAAAATGTATCTGTTACATAACAATGCTTAACTTAAAACATCACTATCACACTGACAAACAGAACTGTCCATAAGACAGTAAGCTCTAGCCCACCACTGTTCCCATGGTGAAATGTATGAAAATGTACAGCCATATACCTTCATGTGTCTTACTACTGATGTCCCTCACATATTGTAACAGCCTAGGTTAAAAAACAATTTATACCCCTCCCTCATAAGCTCTCTTACAAGGGCATATAACAGTGTTTTACATACACTGACCTCTGGACTGTACAAGGTCACACACGTTTTGTCCAGCTGTAGCCCTCATATATATGGACCCTAGCCCATAACTTGTGTGGGAGTCTACAACATCACTGGAATGATAGCAGGAATGCCAGCACTAAATAATGATAGGCCACTACTTAGCAACCTATTACTACATGACATTGGACAAAGCCTGGCATACAGGTGGAGGACAGAGGGTGGAACACAGGGCCATATTTGCAATATTGCAGTTATATACCATGAAAGTTGCTGATGTTACAAGATTGCTTGCAACATACCCTTACTCAGGAATATGAAGTCAGAAACACAAATGGATGTTGCCATGTACTGATAGCACTGAAGAGAGAGGATGCCACTGATATATCAGAGACAAGATTTATGTGGTGAACAGACAAAACATAGCAGCCAATCCTCTGGCCATCATTTGGATAGGCCCACAGTTGAGAGCTATGCAGATAGACTGCATTCCATGCAAAACTAGCATGTACACACAAACCCTGTAAAACTAGCGGTATTCAATGCATATAACAGCAAAACTCACAATGTCCATAGGTCTGGAACCTTATACAAATATGTAGTTGGCTTGTGTCTGCAAGTCCTGTATAAGAGGTATGCCTACCTGCTGTCTGTAACACTGCTGCCCACACACAGGAAGGATGTCTTCCGTGCAGGAAAGGTAAAGAGACAATGCCCACATGATGTAGTAATTTATAGTAGTGGGTTGCAATGACATTGGTAATTGGAAGTAATACACACAGCTGGCTGCATGCAATTAGCAAGTAGTGAACACAGATTGGTGCAGAGGCCATCACCTGATCATGAGCATCACCTACAAAATCCAGGCTGCAACCTATTCAAACCAGCTCAATCCCTGTAGTGGACTGAGAGAGAGAGAGTGAGAGAGATAAATACTACAAAGCAAACCAAAATAAAATTAAATAAAACAAGGGACACAAAGTGTACATAGAAGAGAGGACAATACTAAAACAGGTATGTGAAACATGTATGCATGTAATTGAATGCAGTACTTGGCCTGTAATAATGGGATAGATGATGTGGAAAGATGTATATGTGCCATTAAGACTCGTTGCTGTAATGAAGTCCTGCTGAACAACTGCTATGGACATAACATCTGGCTGTGTGAACAGTGGGCCATAACTGATAACTGTGCAGATCAGCAGTGAATGACAAAATGTAAGCCATCATAGTGTGTGTTCTGTACCTCAAGACATGTATATTAGTGTGGCAAATTGCTGAATGTGAAAGTAATGAAGTCATGATAGACACAAGTTTCAGACCCCACCATCTTCAGGATAATCATGTTAACATGAAATGTATCATGCACAAACTTCATAGGTTTTGTAATAGGCTTACCAACAATCTGTCCCTATATGTACCCCCTAATGTTAGGCGGTGTCCACATGTGACACTCATCTTTTTTGTAGCAAGGCAGAACAGTACAGCTGTGTAGGAAGGAGATTTAGAGAATGTGAACCTGATGTTTGAATGCACTCTTTCTCTCTCTATATATATATATGTAGATATATACACACACACACACACACACACACGTGTATGTCTACATATATACAAACACACACACACACACACACACACACATATATATATATATATATATAAATACATTTCCCTACTGTTGAATGACTGTGTTGCTTGATATGTTTGAGAAAACATCACACATATCTATACACACACACATATATACAGTTGTAAGTGGGAGGCAAAATGGACAGTTATGTCTGGTGTGAAATCCATGTTGGGAACACATTGCCCTTTGTTTGTGAAGGTGAGAGTGGGATGTTGGGGAAGGATAGTAGGTATGTTTGTGGAGGTAGGTTGGGTTGGAAGATAGACAAGACAGCATACAGGGGCGGTATATGACACATGTGGAGGGTAAACACCTTGGATGAGGAGGGGTGTTTGTAAAGTGGAAGCCCATGAGCCCCCAAATGGAAACAGTGGGACCAAGGTCCCCACCCATGGGCAGTTACCACTGCACCTTCACAGCCCTGAAAGTGGCTGAGCTGGGGGCTGAGCAAGAGGAGCATGCGGACCCTGTAATTGTGTATCGAGGGCCTCAATCTGGTGTAGGAGATTCCCCAATTCTCTGTGGAGCTCCCTTTGCACCAGACCCTGGACCTGACTTCAGGTGACAGGATGCTGTCTGTGTGTGCTCCCAGGGAGGATGAGCACCACCCCCTGAGTTAGTTACACCTGAAGGTAGTGCAGGACCAGCAGCTGATGAGGTCCCATGGTTGGTCCCAGATGTGCTGTGGCCTGGTAACATGGCCAGATGAGGTGAGAGAGGTAGTTCTGCTGGCAACAGCCTTCCCAAATATGCTATTGTCATAGATTTAGAACATATGTGGGTAGTAATAGTCCACACAATCCAGGATTACTTCTAACAGCATGTATAGATATCCCCATTAACACAAAACACCAGATTTGGAGTCGCATAGCAAACAGAACACATGCATATATGGAACCATAGTGGCCCTTACAATGGCATGCAGGTGACATTGTTAGCAACAGGCCACCAATGATAGTGTTTCAACATGGAACATGACTAGAAACACATTTCAATATTTGTTGTACAATATGATATATGCCCCAACAGTAGGTTTGTTGTAAACATACCCATTGAGTTGTGTGTTCAGATTATTGTTGCAGATATGGTGGGGGGAGACAGAGATGTCAGTTAACAACTATTATATCCTTGCAGTATGAGGTCCTCAGACCTTTTTTTCCTCTTTATGTCTTTTAGATACCATGTCTAGGGAGCGCCTTCCAGTGTATTCCCCCCAGGAAAATTATGTTATTATTAACTACCTGTTGCAGCTCCACCAAACACTCTTTGGCCGTACAGCCTATGATCTGCAGGAGAGGACTGTCCTGTGGAATAAGCTTGTTCACAAGGTAAATGATGTTGGCCTGCATAGCCGCAGTTATAAGCAGGTTCAACATCACTGCACTGACCTCCTCCACCACACCCGTCAGCATGCTGCTGCAGTTAGGAGGGACCAGCTAGCCACAGGTGGGAGTCATGCCATCCAGCCCCCCCAACACATGCTGAGGAGTTTCTCGTCAGCCTTGGGGCACCTGCCAGCCAGCAAAGCCAAGAACCAGCTGATAGCATTGTGGAGGTGGGTGCTACCCACACAATGGATGAGGAGATGCAGGTAAGGCAACAGGGCACATCAGTAGACCACTATTGCTTTTCCATCTGCTTCTGTAAAGTTTCATCAGGCATATGTGAGATAAAATATATATAGTCTGTTCCTTCAGTGTAGTAAAGAACAGTTGTGCATAATCTGTAGTATTATGGGTTTGTTCTGTTGATGTACTGAAATGCTGCTCCCACCCTGTACCAATGCCACAGGTGTGGCTACTGACATCACATCTCTCACAAAACTATGTAGGTCCCTCTGGTAAACCTCTAGGGAATTAGCCTGTAGCTAATGAGTATGGTGTGCTTTGTTCAGGTTTGCCAATATACCGGCCATGTTATGGCTATGGTATTTGCCATGCACACATTTAACAAACCTACCCATAATGTATGCTGTACATGTTCACTTATTGTTGCTGTTAACTGCACTGCATTACAGTGGTCACTATGGTGGCATATCTGAAGGGTATGTAACAGTCCTTCAATATAACTAACAACCTGTCATTGCAAGATGTGTGCACAGAGATGAACACAATGGTGGGACAAATGGCCTACAGTAGGAACATGTCTGAAACATTACCCTTATACATTGGCTACAACAGTATATATATCACTATTACAATGGCAACTGTTACAGATCTACACAATGACATATCACAATACCACGTTCCACAACCCTTACAACCTGTAATGTGAGCCTAACATGAGCAATGAATGTATGATATGGAATCCTATGTTAGGACAGCAAATATGTGTAATACATACCTTAAACACTGGAAGCATATGTGTGCACACACTCCAAATAACATATCGTGGAAGCAGCTATTGAGGTACTGACAGCAGATACAGGTCCTCAATGTCACACCAAGAAATGGTCTGCTGTCCAAGATGTATGTCCATGACATTTGCCCACTCACCTGCAACAGAGGCAGTCATGGCTTGCACACATCTTACAAACCATGAAATGGAACCCATATCCAACAGGTAGCACTCAGAAGTGGGAGATGTAGCCTTACCTCACCATTGCATATACCATGGCAAACAGTGCAGACAGTCATGTATGTGACGAGGAAGTATGGGACAACATTAATGTACAAAATAAACAGATGGCCATCCAAGACAGATGACAACAAATACTGCAAACTGGTCATGGAGGCTGCCTAGAAACATGTTGCAACACCAAGGAAGTTGCAGGAATGTCTAGCAAGTACTGGCTGTGCAGTACTTGTATCAACAATCACCTGGACTCTGCATAAGTGTGGCCTATTGGCTAGGGTAATCAGTTGGGAAAATTGTTCTACAGGACACATCATCAAGGGCTCTCTTCAGGTAGCATATGCATAACATCAAAAGTCCCCCAAAGGCATGGGTTGCAATGTGTAATGGTGTACCAAGACCAAGTTTGAAACCTACAGACAGTATTAATAAAGATACATTCCACCTCAGGCCCACCATCCCCACCTGTACCTTGCTGGTGCCAGTGTATACCTGTATGTTTGCCGTTCATTAGCAGGGACTAGGTCAGTACACATGGTGTTCTGAATTTGAGACACTGCAAAATGACACTCATGTGTAGCCCATAGTTGTCAAGCATCTGCAAAAAGGCTGAGGATGGGGAGGGATGTCATCCTGAAACACAACAGTGAATGTCTGCTCATCTCACCAAGATGGCTGTATCGGCACTCAGTCAAGGTCATGAATTGTGGCAGACATAACCCTGACGCCACAGCAATAGTGAAGGCACTGTGTGACCTCCAAGGGCTGTGCACATGAGTTGACCATGCAATCTGGCAGAGTTGGGGGACATTTGCAGGGTGGAGTGACCAAACTCTGGCAAGTGCAGATGGGCCATGCTAGTATACCCCTTCCAGGAATAGTGACTGCTGTAGTACACTCAGCAGTTGATCCAACAAACCATCATGTTAACGATGTGCACACTTATGCACCCACATATTGTATGCATTTTAATCAGCATTTGCACAACTAACACATTTGTTTGATATCGGATTTGATTGCACAGGTCATATGTCAAATATCAGGTTTGTGTAATGTTAACATATGCAGTATTTGGCCCCATGGCATATCAGGGAAGAGGGTGCCATGTCAATAAGGGTGTGTACACTCCTCACAGCCACAGTAAGCTTTAAAGGTTGTCAGTGTAATTGTATTTTATTGCTCATACATGCACCACTGATGATGAGATCTGCAAATCATACATCAGGCATTCAATATTGACATCTGTCCTCATATCATCCCAGGTATGTGTCAGACAAACACATAGGGGTTGTGAGCAGTAGAACAAACATAACTGACACACATATACACATTCAGCAATGGCATGCACACCTGTGAGGTATGGTGCACAGTACATGCCAGGGTGCTGAACAGGTGCACAGCAATACTGTGTACATGGGTGCAGTCTGTTCCAGGGGAAGGGGCATCACCTACTAACACAACTCATGCATCACAGAGATGTATAATGTTGGTAACAGGGATTGACTATAGCTGCAGTGCATGCTGTTGAGTGTCATACGTCATGCATGTTGACAGTTGGATAATGAGAGATCTGTGTGTAATATCTTTGTGCAACCTCACCTGTAAGTGTGTGTGTGTGTGTGTGTGTGTGTGTGTGTGTGTGTGTGTGTGTGTGTGTGTGTGTGTGTGTGTAGTTAAGTAATGTACAGGTCTTAAAGTGCATTTCTTGTTTTTCCTTCACAGATGATGAGGTGGGTCAGTGTCCCTCCTGCAGGCAAACTGATGTTAGTATCCATACAGACTCTGATAATGATGATGATAGGTATGGTGAGGCACAGGCAGGGTTGTCAGGGGATTAGGCTGTGCCATCAGTTGACATCCCACTGTTATCCACCCCATCCCCGCACACAGTCAAATTGCCTATACATACCTCATCACCAGTGGCCATAGATGAGGGACAGTTGATGGGTGGTGGCATGGGACAGGACAGTATGGTGACTATGGCAAGTATATTTAGACACAGCAACCATAGCTGGATGGCCAGCGTGGTACCACACAGGCAGAAGTACATGGGTGCTTGTAGGAGGGCTGCTGGTTATCATGACCCTGGCAGAAGTGCCATAGCAGGTGTCACCAGACACATGTTTCAGGCCATCATGGAGGCCCAGGCACATATGGAACGTTATATCAGACAGGGTCTGAGGCTCAAGAGGGCTACTAATTCTGCTGTTATTAACAACATCCGTGATCTTGCAGGTGCCCACCATTATTTTGCAGAGGTCCTGGATAGATGGTTGGGTGAGATGGTGGAAATCCTCGACCGTGCAATGTCTGTGCTTGAGCATATGGTGGGAGTAGTGTGACAGCCTCGTGGACATAGTTCAGCAACACCAACAGATGGAGGTCGACATGGATGTGCAACAAGTCAGATTCGCTCCTGTAGTGGCAGTACCAGCAACAGCACTGCAGGGGGGGGTGCTGTCCACACCACAACATAGCAGGCCATGTGCACGTGGCCCTGGCCTGTCCCAAGAGGGAACCAGATCCAGCAGACATTTGTCATCTTCAGGGGAGCGTACCATATCTGACCTTGTACCTGGTAGCACCCATGGAACCCCTGGCAGGCACAGTTCTTGTGTTCATGGCCAGAGATGATGAATTGCACACCCTGTTTGGTACGGTCTTCAGCTGTCCAACAAACCCCTGTATAGGGTGACCACATGGCAGAACTGTGTGCATGCATACACATCAGCAATACAGCTAGGACATCCTCATATCTACACACACCACATCTGCACAGCCCATTTAATAAAGAAACCACCTAACACACACACACATGATGTCAACCAAACAGCTCAGGCTTGGTCTCTGGCAAACCCACAACACACCCTGTGCATATGATGATACCTGTACTGCATCCCTGTCATCCTTAACATCTATGTAGGGACAGGCTAATATGGTTCTGATGCACAGGGTGAATGTACTAAGGTGTACCAATGTAATGCTGAGTAACATGTTTTCAGCACTAAAGTTTAATGCTTACATGTCAGGATGTGTAGCTGTCCAGCCATGATGCATTATAGCTGTTATTAACACTGACTGATTGTGGTTTCCATAATGTATTCCATTTGTGTTGTAGGTGTCTGTGTCAGCAGGATGTTGGTCTGCTGTTGTTTCCTACAAGGGGTATGGCACTATGATGACACCTTGACAGTGTCATATCCAGGGTACAGCTGAACACAAGTCACAGGTCTGTATAACAGATATTGCATGTGCCACATGGCTGATAGGTCTGAGGGGTATATACACGTGAGTGCATGGAGGCTGATGTCAGCAGCCCTTCTACAGTGGACAATGGTAAGTGTACTGGGTGGTACACACCACATGTTTGTGTATAACACACACACACACACACACACACACACACACACACACACACACACACACACACACACACACACACACACACAGGCATGTACTTTTGCAAGGAACCAATTTTAGCCTATGTAATTCCACCAAGACAGAATAGGCACAACATCACATCAGTAAATAATCAGTCTGCTAGTTTAATGTCATTGACAATGGTAGTGGCAGGGTATATGTCTCCTTCCCCAACGTAGTGCAATCCTCGACTTGGTTAACATAGGTGTGCTGGTGTGGGTGGCACAGCCCTACCCTTCGGAGGGTGTGGGGTGGTGCAAAACCACAGATAGTGTGATTGACTACTTCTTAACCTGTTAACATGTACTGTACAGTATTACAGCTGACTAAGCAGGGGATACACACCAACAATAACCCCAATGATGGTGGCTGTGTCCACAAGATCCACACCCAACTATATATACCCCAGTATTGCTGTACAATTATACAGTGTGGAAGAGGGCATTTACACATCTACTACTAGTTTTGATGGAATGAATTTCCACAAGATGATACCTTTGAAATGTTAGCATTTGACAGTCAGTTCTCAGACAGATGACCTCCTGGAACATGTATTTTCTGCAAAATTAAGTAGATCCCTTCACGTACACACACACTCTTACTTGGCAACACTGAGAGTAGAACCCCTACCTATGTATTTATTGCTACTAATGTGTGTGGCCTTAATTGCACACACTAGGCTGCTTTTAGGATAAGGTGCATCCTAGGTTACTTGTTAAGTGAGGAACATCACCAGGCCTTGTACAGTATGGTAATGGGGGATGTACTAGGTGTTAATAAACAATACATAGTAGGATATAATGTCATATACACATTGACAAACACATAACAGTCATAGACACATCTGAGAGACCTGGGTTTATCAGTGCTAACTACCTTGTCAGTGAGTCCATCCTGTTACAGATAATTTGCACACAGCACATGCATCATTGGGCTGGATAGTGTAATCATTTACCTATATGGTTGATGGTGACAGTGGTCCCCATACAGTCGACCTTGGAACATGTACTGGGGGTACCATGGTGTAAAGACAGTACACCCAGCACCATGATACCATGGTGTAAAGACAGTATACCCAGCACCCACACCCCACATTGGATATTTTGCTCACTGAAACCCATGATAATACTCTGGCATACCTACAATCACACATTAACCAGGACTGCAATACAACCCCTTGTCTATCTCACAAGATCTACTACAGGGATATGCATCTATTGCACATGCCACAGGGATAGTAGGGTGATGGTTTGTCATGGCTCTCCTATGGTCAGCAACATCACTATTCCTTATATTGTATAGCAAGGTGTATTGTATTAGGAGAATGTGGCCTCAGAATGTTGTATCCTACAAATATACACACTTGCACACACACATACACACACTTGCCAGGACTCAGAGGATAACCCATGACTATCTACCCATTTGTACAACAGTAATCATAGACGTTGACCAAAAACACTGAGTCTCCAACACGTAGAAAAAGTAAAAACACAAGTTTATTGTGTTGCAAATAAAAGCAACTAACAGTAGAATATACAAGTAACGTTTAAGCGCTTTTCATCTCAATTTAACAGACTTCTTTAGACCTTAGAAAATAAACACAAGCACTCACTTAAATACAAACCACATAGTGGTTTCAAAAAATCATTTACCAATGGTATTGAACTAATAATTAAGTCTTAAACATGACGTCAGCAACAAATCAAATAACAAAATGAAACACCAGTAAAGAGGTTATGGAAGGCGTAAATAACCAAATACATTATCAGCTGTAGTGCACATACAGCATATAAAAACACACTGTCTAGCTGTTATCTAATAATCTAAAAATGACTCATCACATATAACAAATTTTAAGATGAAAATAAAGTGAATGTACATGAATAAATTATATGTACCTTGTAAATAGCATAGATACTCCTAGCAAGATGTTCAACAACACACAACACTCAAGTGGTTGTTGAAAACATTGCAATTTCAACATTAAACAGTTGTTATTGGGTAAGCATGTGATACTTTCACTATGCACCAAAGCAATAAAGAAAGCCAAGGTTTAAACTAAAAACTATATTTCCAGATTTAAACAAATGTAAAACAAATAATCTACATACTTTAACTGTACTACAAGTAGAGCCATTAAAACGCATAGCTTACCTAAAGACTTATTTAGCGCATTAAGCTCTTTCATTTTAAAATACAGGCAATGGAAGTGACTTCACTTAAACCTGGAGGATTATAAGAGTTAAGTCACAATTGCCACATCAACTCTTGTCTTTCCAAAATTAAGTGGTAAGGACCCCCTTTTATGTTAACTGCAACCTGGCAAATTACTCTGAATAGAAAGTGATGTGTTGGATGTTCAGAACAGTGCCTAGCCAAAACGTTAAAGGGTGACTTTTTCCTAATATGGTAAATGTGCTCATAAATCCTCTCTTTGAGTTTTCTGTCCATCTTCCCAACATAATATGCTGGGCAGGCTACACAACTAGCCAAATAGACAACAGATTTTGAGTTACAATTAAATCTACCCTTAGTCTTTACCTTAAAAGAACCTACTTTGAATTCTGTCCCTGTTGCAATATATCTACAATAATTGCAGCTTTCACATTTAAATGTACCATCAGATCTACTACAGGTCTGTGGTTCCATTTCAAAGATCTGTTTCAAATTTCTGTTCTTTCTGTAAATAAAGAATGGTGAATTACCCAACTTTTCCAACACATCTGGTTCCATCATAAAGATGTTCCAATTTATTTTCAATATGACTTCAATTGCTTTAACTTCTAAGCAAAATGAGGTAAGAAAACTACCTGATGTCTTCCTAATGGCTACACCTTCATTTTGTGTACTATAATAGTTTATATTGGTAGTTACTTCCAACCTCATATCCTCTTCTAAGGTCACTGACCTACTAGTAGGTCTAAGAAGTGGTTTATAAAACCCTTCTCTCCTTTTGTTTACAACTTTATCTACTAGTTCAAGAACCAATGTGTCTCAGTAACCTCTCTTTAAAAACATAAGCTTAAGTGTCTCGCATTTTTCAAAAAAAGTCACATCATCAGTCACCATCCTTGCAGCACGGACAAGTTGTCCTTTTAGCATGGATTTTTTCTGATGTATAGAGTGACAACTCATGCAGTGAAGCATGCAGTTAGAATATGTAGGTTTACGGTAGATCCTAGCAACATAACGCTGTTCTTCGATGTTCTTTTTAACTCAATGTCTAAGTATGTAATGGTGTTCTCATGGTATGTGCGGGTGAACTTGAAAAAAACAATACTGCTATTAAGTGTTGTATTGGTACTGCAAGCTCCAGGTAACCCTTAGGGTGAAGAGTGTAACAAGGGACATGTAATGTCCATTACAGTAGTAGTCATTTCTAACTATGGCAATGGGGGTGTAGTGGGTGAGAAGGCCCCCAGGGTATTATCAACTACAGGTTTACAAACACACAGATACTGTTATTCTCAGTAATGCACACTGACACATTTGTCAGTACTGGGGTCCATAGGTGTAGGTGTTCCTAGGTGTGTACCAGGATATTGTATATGGAGATATGAGAAGAGTAGGGGATGTGGGTATAGTGGTATTATGCCACCTGCCATTTGTCAGCAGGCCATTTATCAACTGATGCCATGTGAGTGATCCTCAGGGTGAGAGTTAAATGCAACATCCAATCATCTGGTTGCCTCTTGCAGTGGACCAGTGAGGTGCTCCAATTGACATGTATGCAACATAAGTTACATAACATGGTCAGTGTCTGTCTTGGAGACCTGTACCCAAGCATGTTCTGTTGACTGTGGTAGTGTAATTGAGGTATTCATGGCATGTGGTGCATACAGGGTGGGGTTTCTTAGCTGTGGCATTCATAACACAGTTGGGCAGACATGTCAGTGTCAGTCAAGCATAGATTGCCTGTAAGCAGCCAAGATGGATACCTGACATCTTCACATCTGTACAGAGGACATACAGACATCAGCTAGCCAACTGGTTATGCATTAAAATTAATGTTTTGACAGATAGATGTCTGACACTGATAGGTATGCCATTACTACATGACAGCAGCCCTTAATGACATGTCCTATACATACAGTAGTCTACAGTTAATATCTACATGTCAGATCAATATCCAGTAGCAAATATATAATGACACACAGCTCACACACCAAGAACATGATAGTCAGGACTCGGAGTCCATCTTTACATGCAGGGGTGTTTGGTTCCAGTAATACAATCTGCAATCTACTCTTACTTGGGAAAGCACTGTTAACAGAAGTAACGTAATGATACACTACATGCCAGCGTGACTGCATATAACCTGGGATACTGCCCATGTATGAAACACATTCAAATGGAAAAGAGTGTTGTACAAGCCAGATATACTCAGGTGTCCCAGACAGTACACTCACACCCCTTGCTACTGTAATGACAGCACATAGAAGCATTTTATGTACATGGAATTAAATATACTTATTAAAGATGTCATTATTCTATTTTATCAGACTGGAATGTGATCACTGGTCACCAGGGCTGAGCTATGCTTAGCATGTGTAAGCATTGCATAAATGTAAATGCTAAGCAGATTTGTACACTGGTAAGTGAAGCCTACATGGTGTAAGCACCTTTTCATTTAACTGTACGCTAGCACCGCTTAACATTGTGCAAACACACTTAAAGCTGCTCAAAACTGCCTTAACCACTCAGTATCCAACAGCACTGCCTAGCAACAAAATAAACAGCCCTTGCACTTCTTGAACCCAGGACCCTGTACACCATAGTCACAGCAGTTAACCACTAAGCCATTACAACTATGAAAAAGTTTGTTGTTTTTTCCATACATCTGTCAGTACACACACTGAATAGAAGTGAACAACTGCTTTGACTTCTACAATTGTGTAGTACTTGTTAGTGAAAATATTGTTGAATCAGTATGTTGTTATATCTATATAAACACATATCAGATAAATATGGTGGGATATGTCTGGAAAGGTAAATACAACACTCATGTTTACACAAAAGGATATGGATATATATATATATATATATATATATATATATATATATATATATATATATATGTAGATATATGTATACATGTACATACACATATATATTTATATACATCTGTATATTGCTTTATATATATATATATATATATATATATATATATATTCATATCTCTATCTGTATATATATATATATATATATATATATATATATATATATATATGTGTGTGTGTGTGTGTGTATATATATATATATATATATATATATATATATATATATATATATATATAGAGAGAGATATGCATTTATATGCATATATGTATAACATATGCCCATAACATGTAGTGCAGTCATACCTCAACACCAACAGTCACAACCTCTTAGTGCAAGGGGATGTCATCTAAGTATTGCAGGTATGAATGTAGAATGTTGCTACAGTAACAGGAGTTGTCTTAACAGAAATGTTGTGCGGGAAGTCACATCTGATACTGACATGTACACCATCAGGTACTGGCAGACATCATAAGATCATCATAGTGCAGTACCACACAACTCACAGTAATAATCCTGTAGAATTACAGCAGAGATATCACCAATAAATGTGGACAGTCTGACATACTCTGGTCAGTCCAAAGGTATACACAGAACTCCTTATTGCAAGACATGTGGACTTAGCCTGACAAAGTGGATGTTTACAGCCATGTAAATGGGGATATCACAAAAATACTGTAATATATAAGCTGACACAGTTTATGCATTCACACACACTCCGATCTGTCCTGACACATATTAACCAGAGGAGCAGAGGTCAGAAGCCCACATCCTACCCAGTAGTTAGTGACATACATCTGTACAGCATCCCACAACTTTTTCAGAAATACACAACAGATATGGTGGCCCAGCAACAGTACATCTGGCAACTATCTGGACATAACATCACACTAAGTAAATACACTGAGCTGCTAGGCATGTCACAAAGCACTGTGCAAACTACAGGCAGACTGCCACAATACTGGCCTATGTTTCTTTTGGAGGAATACACATGTACTTGCAAATATAAATTTAAACAAGAAATGTAAAATAAATAAATAAATAAATAAATATAGCAGGCTCTACAGGCATGTAACAGCACAGAGTAATAGATACCAGTGTGAAAGTGCATACCCACAACCAATCTGAACACAGCCACAGTCACATATGGTAAGCCTAATTAATATTACAATATATGGACTGTGCGGATAACACCATCCTCATGTGTGCCACTCACACACTAACCCTACATATACTGGGCCAATACACAGTGTATTCTGATGCCTGACTGTGGTATGGGACATGTGTTGGACTGGCCCTACAAACATGTACGCCGATATGGTACCATACACTGGAGCAGCATGCAA
Organism: Protopterus annectens; assembly: GCF_019279795.1. Lineage (NCBI taxonomy): Eukaryota > Metazoa > Chordata > Ceratodontiformes > Protopteridae > Protopterus > Protopterus annectens. Next base: position 1,077,186,153 of record NC_056744.1, on the reverse strand, counting down.
CATCAGATAGAACAGGACTAAGAACAATGGCATCTACCACAGTCTGTACACAGGCCAAGGTACATATTCGCAATACACACTCTGTCAACAATCACCATAAGTACACAGACCTCACTACTGTACACACTACAATAGAATGTCCAGGTTTTGTCCTCAAATATAAGGCCTATTATACAGAACATGTCTAGCAGTCTGATGTCTCATTGGCTTGTTGTCAGGTATGATGTCAGTAAATAATGATGTACTGAATATATACACCTCTTACTGCATGACATATGTACAAAGATTGACAGACTTGAGGTTCGAGGCATGAACACAGGGCCAATATTGACATGTTGCTGTGATAAACTCATACATTTACTGGTCTAAGAGGGTTTGTTGTGGCATATGTCTTGGGAGGGATATGAAGTCAGTAACTCACATGGATGTCACCATGTACTGACTACAATCATCAGAGTATGCTACTGCATTTCTAAATATAGGAAATGTGTGAGTAATACAACACATGTAAGACTCCAAACTCTGGCCAATCTGCAGATAGCCCTACAGGTGAGAGTTTCCACAACATAACACTGTCATGCCAGATATCATATAATGTAGAACAGCCATATCCACACAAATCCTATTAAACCAACATTGCTTCAACTGTAGAAGAGCAATATTTACATTCTGTCCCCATGTCTGGAACATCCCCCTCCTGTTTGCTGGCCTGTCTCCACAGTGTATGTTGTAAGAGGTATATCCAACTACCCTCTGTGATGCTGTTTGTCAAGCACCCACATGAAGTCCTGCTTACAGTGAAGGAAAGGGACCAACACCCACATGAAGTGCCTAGTTATAGGCGTGTGTTTCCATGCAATTGGCTATAGGAATGATACCACAGCTGTTCCACATGCAATTAGCAAGTGGGGGACTGCAATTCATACACAGGCCATCAGCTGATCAGCATCACTTACAAAACTTAAGCTGCTATCTAAGCAAAGTAGATGTACTTTTCCACATCCACCAGGGAGGGAGTGAGATAGAGAGAGAAAGAGACAAAGTAAGAAAGTAAGAAAAGAAGGGAGTAGGAGAGTAAGAGCCAAGCATTTTTGTGTATGATCCATGGGTGGAGAGTGGTGTCTGGGCAATATGATGGTTGCCTATATTGTGTACTAATCCATACTGTCACATGGTAATTTCACATGGCTGTACACATTTATGGCTGAGGATTGTCTACAACAATTTTTATAATGTTTGGAAAATGTTGCCCTTGTAATGTCGACAATGGGACATGTAGCTCCTCAATATAATGATGTAGCAAAACCCACACTGCAATGGATCCTGTCATTACACAAACATACCAACACCTGCACAGGGCACTGATGACACACACACTTACCAGCACTGAGTTTCAAACCCCTACCTGACTATGTATTGCTTTTAAACTGTTATGCAGTTATTGCACGTGCCACAGAGCTTACATGTTGGAGAGCTGTCCAAAGGTGTCTTTGAAGGTGAGTGACATCAGCAGCAGTGATAAAGGAGGGATAAGGGAAGTGTAGTACATGTGACTGTCCACAAAAGCAGGTGTCAAAAAAGACACACCCACACTTGTTCAGGGAATCACACACATTATCACAGTTGGCAGGGTCAAGATTAGAACTCCTAACTAACTAGTTTGCTACACTACAGTATTACACAGTTTTCACACATGCCACAGAGCTTATCAGACTGAAGAAGCATTCAGAGAAATGTGAAAGCGCTCATTGGCCATTGTTCTGTGCTCTTTGTGTGAATAAAAAGGTTTTCATTAGGTCGGCTCCATTTGTCGTGGTGTGCCTCTGGAATTTTTGCATTGGATTTGCTCCATTGCTCTTTTGTGGCACTTTATCCAGAGCTGTGTTCTGTTTGCCTTAACTCTGTATATTCCAGTCTTTACCATCAACACAGACATTTGCATAGACATGCAGTTCATACACATTTCTGCTCTTTTCCAGCAGGATGTACTATGGTTACATTCTTGAACATCAGTACAGAACATATAGTTTTCTTACATTTCTAAGGCAAGCATACAAATCATACTATTCACAAATGACATAAGAGTTATTTTCAAAATTCTAGCTGGCTGGGCTGGCAGACTTCACGGTATGGTTGAGGGAAAGACTGTGCATCCTGTCTAACTTGAAAAGGCCAAGGCATTTGAAACAAATCTGCACTCAGGTATTACAGAAAAACTATCTCACTAAGTGGATAGCCAAATGGATCAATGACAGCACACATACTGTCATCGTGTGTGAATTTACCTCTTTCAAGTGGCCAGTGACCAGGACCATCCCATGGTGTTCTGTACTAGGCCCTGTCCTGTTTATTATTTAATTCTCAGAAGTCAAGACAAACTTAGACAGCCTTGGTCTGACCAACTTTGTGGATGACTGCAAATTATGGAAGATTATTGACTCCACACACACTATTATTATACTGCAGAAAGTATTAATGCACAAAAATGTTTGGTGCCACAGCCGTGGCGACACCATATAGACACAAAAGCATAATTATTCTCATTTGGAAAGCAAATACCCAAACTAATTACAGTATATACAGCACACCACTATGAGTAGACTCAGTGGTATGTAATCAAAGTACTCAGGTAATCGGAACTTCAACCACTATATGTCTATAATGGTGATAAATCCCTTGTATGTGACACAACTCATAAGAATGGGCAGCCCATCTATATCAAAGGACATTATAATTCCATTGCAGTTGGTCCTCATCACAGCAGTATTTGAGTACAATGCATCCTTTTGCATGTACCTCACCACACATCTGCAACAGCTGGTGCAACCCCAACATTTCTGCACAATGAAGATACATGGTGTAAACAAGTCATATACAAAAAAACTGAAAGTTCTATCACTGTGTGCTATCTGTTACAGACTACTAAGGGTTGATCTGTCACCTACAGGGCAGTCTCCAATCTGGCCCTGATGAAAATGTTCCACCTTGTTAACGGAAACTGCATGAGGGTCATTTGTTCCAAGGATGTTAACTCAGCCTCTGACATAATAAATAATGTTGGAGGGAGAGATACATCAATGGATTTTTAATCGTAATTGTACTCCTGTTGTTGCACCCATGTCCCTCATGGATAGAGGCAGTTGATATTAGATAACATAGCACAGGCACATACCTGTGTGAGCATTGTTCACATCACTATTGAAAATTGTGTAACTCATGTTAAATAGGCATGGGCTTTTATGGGATCTTGGGACTTTAGCCTAGTACTCTCCTATGCACCTATAAACCTATGAAGTTTAATTGTATCTTAAGTACAGCTGTAGTGTGACTGTACAGCATTAAAGATGTACCAGTACATCATATCAATATCACCAATTGATAGTTTGCATGAATACATATACATGCATGTCAGGATTACATGATAGTATAAGATTTTTTCATGAAATGTCAGGGTGACAGTGATCATGTGGCACGTCTTGGGTTTGACATGTGCTGATATAAAGTGTACTCCATGTATTGTTTAGTATGTGATCAATATCACATTGACAGCTTCCTCACTCATTGACACTAGACTTTACAGTGTTGTAGTTTCTGTGCACAAGGGCATAACTGGGGCATTGCCATTAATCTCACATAATGCTGTACCATTCATTCTAATGGATCCCTTCTTAATTCACACATCAGTTGCAGATACTGCAGACAACATCCATTGCTATTACATGTGTCAGATGCATGCAATACACAGCTGTGTGTAGAGAAGCTTCCCATAATACTGTATTGTTTTTAAGTGTTGTTATCCATTTGGCCATACCTATGTCATCTGGGGATGCTTTACTCAAGTGTATCACTTTTGGCACAGTGAACTCCGACACATTTTGTCAGCCATGCATAACTATTCTTTGGGAGGCATAATCCTTAGGACTTGACAGCGCAGACATCCCTTTAAGGTGTTTTTACAAGATGCATGTGTGATACATGTTACTGTGATGCACCCAGTAAATACTCAGCTTACTCACAACTTTGATGGCATGGGTTAGATTCTTGAATATGTGGATTGTGGCTTATGTGTCATGCAAACCTCTCAACTGGCCAGAACTGCCCCTAATGTAAACTACAAGTGTAACACTGTCCCTGTTACCCCCCCCCCAAAAGTGATCATTTTTGAAGAAGGTGTGTTGAATTCCCCTTGTAGAATACTGACAAATCATTACAGCTATGCAAGTGTGTTCCTGCAGAACATGTATAATAACTTACAATCACATATTGTCAATGTCACAGATTAATAGTGGTATTATTTTAAAATTGTCCATGATTGTGCCTGCTCCTGTCTAATGTTGTCCATGAGTCTGTTGCTATTTGCCCCTGGTTGGTTGAGTAGTATATTGTTATTTCAGCCATATTCAAGCAAGTCATTTTGCAGACATTCACAATATGCACATACCCTGTTGTATATACTGTCCTTGCTACAGTTCCTCTTCAGTGATCACGTCTGGATGTTTACATCACAGCCATTCATCTCCAATGACATGTAATCTTATGTGACAGTCACATAATATGCTATAATGTGTGATGACATAAATATACTTGCACAGGAGGTAAAACAGCAGTATGTACTGTGTTATGTACATATGTGCTTAATTTTATGCTACTGACTTGTTTTTGGAGTGTACATACATTGACATGTCCTTTTCTTGTGTACATTACCATGTTTCTTCATTTCTACCATTCATGTCTGTGGTCCTTTTCTATACGTACACTTCCTCAGACTAGTGTTTTTGTAGTCCATTCTATTTACCCTAGATGATCACCACAACATCCTTTATTTCAGTGTGCCGAAAATATGTTGTAGTATACAATGCATTAAGTATACTTTTCTATAATGTGGTACTACTGCAGTCATTGCATTAATTTTAGCCCTGGTGATCATCGTGGTATTCCATGCAATTCCACAGAGCAAGTTTGCCCGTAGGTAAACTTGTCTGCATGTTCTATATGCCTTTTTGCTGCTCTACACGGTCTCACCTATATTCATGTAAGCATGATGCGCGGCCTGTATATGTCATGTAAGGACTGCTGCTCAATGTGTAAACATATAAAATCCATGTAGGCTTCGTGCTAAGCACATACAGAGTTTATTGAATCCTTGGGAATATCTTTATATACATTTCCTTCAATTTTTCTCTTGATCTTAACTAACACTATGATTTCAGTTTTCAAAATTATAGTTGAAGCTTGTTTCCATTTCTTATATTTTTATCTCTCACCTTAATTATGTATCTTGTTCCTATGGAAATATATCCTCCTGACCTTAAGCATTTTTTTTTGTATTCAAGAAATTTTCCTTTCAAACCATGTCACATTTCTTTGCAGTTTTTCCACTGAATGCATTATCCTAACATAGTGACTGTTTTGTTCCCGTAGAGTCTACTATTAATTGTCTGTCTATTTGTTTAGATTTCAGTTTGATAGAATTTTCTAGCAGTAGTTTAACTTTTTATAATTCCATAACAGTCATTTCTTTAGGAACACAATGTCCAGTATGTTCCATTCCCTAGTAGCTTTGTTTTGTTTTTGTTTTTTCTTTTTTTTTTGTTTGTTTTTTTACAATCTGCACCAATTGTTGTTCCTGAACATACGTTATAAATCATTTCCTCACTAATGTTGTTGAAGCAGTCTTAGAAGTTCCCCAGCCACTATGATTTTCCCACCTGTTTTTTTGCAAGAAACATAAGAATTCCTCTATGTCATCAGCACTTGGTGTTCTGTTCACTCCAGCAATTGTTATATGTTCCAGGGATGTCTTTAATGTCACAGTTACATAATCTATAGAACTGTTATCAACAGACATATAATAATCACAGGTCTGTAAGACTCTTTAATCTCTATCATAATACCACCACCTTATTAATTGTTAGAATGTCTGTGACAGTAAAAACATTTATACCCTGATAGTAGAACTGGTTTCTAGTCATTGTTCTTTAACCATGTTTCACAAACAATAGTAACATGAATCTTATGGGAATGTAGCAAAGTTTTCAATAAAAAAAACATTACCACTAATGCTCCTAGCATTAACAACCAGCACCAATACATCAAATGTTGCTATCTGTAAATGTTAATTTTCTGACCTGGCAAAAATTCTGTCTTATGTTAGTCAAATATTGCAATATATCTGCTCCAAAAATTCTCTTCTTATCTTGACAAGGACTCCAATCTCTCTAAATACAGTGCACCCAAAATTAAGCTTGTATATTCTACACATTTCCAATTTTTAAAGCAGACCATTTTTCATGACTTTGCCTACAAAATAATTTCATTCAAGCTGACATGACTCTTTCTTTGACATGTGATTTGTGAAAAATATGCCCTAACCACTGCGCAAGCTATGCTCTCTAAGAGGGCTGTATATTGACTACTAGCAGTCGATGGGTCCCTGAAGAAAAATCATTTATATTAACATGAATAAAACACTCTATACTTCCTGATATTATTGCATTCTAAGGCCCTTCTTGCACCTGACAAGCATAACACTATTCAATGCTCATTATCCTGTTTGCATATGCAAGTATCCGTTCCTCTAATAACTGAATCTCCAGTTACTAGTGAATCAGTAATATCTGCTCTATCATTTGTTATAAAGGAATAATCTTCACCATCATTGGTCTTATTATCTCCACTGTTTGTGTATTACATTTCCCAGCATGCACTTTTCATCCAGCTGGCTTTGTACTTCCACAGCTTGAGCCATGTTGTCAACTTTCCTTTTTTCCCTCTTTTTGCTCATTAATCCTTTCTAGTTCAGTTTTGATTTCTTGCATTTTGCTTGCCCTTGCCTCTTTTTTTCTACCTTCTCTGGGAAAAAATGATATCATTTTCTGTAGAAGAAATGCTTTGTCATTGAACAAAGTTATCATTCCCTGCAATCTGTGTGCTATATAATAAAACAGTGTCCCTTTTAGTATATATTCTCTTTGCATTATAGATAGTAATCAGTTTCTTTTTCTTCCTACATATTTTTGTGAACTTCTGCCTTTTTTTCATTTTCTTCTATATAACTGCTGAATACTTGTATACTTAATTCCTAAGTTGCCATCGGTAGCATCATGTTTAATGTAGGCTGAAGGATCTTTACTGACACTGGACACTTTCTTTCCTAAATGTGTTCTAGCTGGATTTTAGATAATATTATTTATCTCATCAATCCAGTCATTGGCGTATGTAACAACAGTTTTTCAAGCTGTGCTAATTGCACAAGTGCAATTGTCATCAGTAAGTCTAGATTTACTTGCAATAACAGTAAGCAAATCATCCATCCATCCATCCTTTGACATGGGAGGCACAGGTCTCCAATGTTATCAGGTATTACCGCTATATATACATATAGCATTTAATACACTGTACAAAATACCTGTGCTTTAGCAAATTTTTAATTGCATACTCATTTAAGGAATCCATTCTCAACTAGAAATGATTAAAGCATTTTAAAATAAATGAAAAATCAAAACCAGTGACCACAAAATTCAGAGAAAATAAAACAATTAGTAATTTAAGTACATTTTTTGAGGAAATCACACAAACAATATGCAACTAAATGTTAAATTAAGTACACTGAGCTAACCTTATGCAAGGGGAAATAATACATAAAGCTATCACCCTGACTTACTATGACAGTTGAACCAGTCCCACCAAAATCAGGATTTCCTTTCACCATCGCTCTCAGTCTCATCTCATTATAACAGTAAAACTCAGTGGTAACAAGTAAAAAATAAATCAGAATAAATCCTTTCTTAACAAGCAATTGTGCAATAAATCATAAACCAACACTGTAAGGTTGTAGATAGGTTGAGTCAGTCATGTCAGTCACCCTGCTAGACAGGTGTCGAGGGAAGTAAATATTGTGGGAAGAAATAGTCAAGGAATTGTTATGGCTAGGCTTGTATAGGCCCTAGGGCCGATAGCCTAGTACCAGCCTATGAACCTATTAACTGATGAACCTATGAGTGTCCTATCAAGACTCTGTATGAATTAATAGCTGACTAGACCCTTGGGATTGCTAGAGATTGCTTGTCTAAAACCTACCCCTGTCTTCCAAAACCTCTAAGGAGACTGCTGATCTTTTGACAGATTTCAGGTCACACCAGGTAGGCTATAGTGGGGGACTGCCTCTGTACTGTGCCTATTGCCTATCAGTCATGGCACGTCTGTTTTTTGTCAGGTGCTGCACAGCTGTTCAAGTGTACATCTATGGGCACAATTTCTTGCTTCTGCTATCTTGCACATAACATGTGGGACTGTAGCTTAATTGTTAAACAGTGGGCACAAGACCAGGTTTCTGCTTTTCTGCACATCAATGCAGGGCTATAGTGTAGTTGTGATATACAAGTCACACTTTCATGCTTCTACTGTTGTGTATATTCAGCTGGAGATGTAGCTTAGATGTGAAGCTATCAACACATTTTTAGAATTCTGCCATCATATACATTCATGTAGGGCTGCAACTTAGTTGTGAACCTCTGCCCACATTTCCAGCTTTTTGCTATCATATAGTTTTTGGAATATTAATGTTTGTTGAGTTTACAATTGTTCTATGAGAAGATGGTGTTATTTATACTTTTTATTTGAACATGACAGATGATCAAAAGTTTGTGTTTTGGAAGTCTTAAATAACTGGGATAGTTATGGTATTTGGGTTGCTGCTGTTGTCTGTATTATAATTAAATTCCTTTGGGAAGAAGATGTTAGAAAGATTATTGCTAATTGCAGGCCTGTTGTCTTTTACAAGAAGATAATAAATTATTGAGGAAAAGTCTCTAGTTACACTTGACACCAATATTGTCAGTTATAGAATGGAGACCCTATAGGGCAGCAGGTAAGCCATTTCTTTTTTTTTTCTCAATTGTTTTTATTAAAATTTTTAACAACAAAACATTATGATAATATAAATATTATAACATAAATAACTGTTTACAATGGTGTCTACTATAAAACAAAACCTTTTAAACAGAAAACGCAATATGAAAAGAGTAGTTGTAAATTAATTATTAAAGTCTGTTTATCCAGCAGTTCCTTGCATTTCAATCACATATTATATGAAGAGGTGATTCTAGATGTTCTTGTCTTGATCCTGATACATTTAAGATGACAAACTTCAGTTGCCAAGTGTACAAATTCCTTCATAGTAGGAGTCATCTGATTCTTCCAGTTCTTGGTGATGACTTTTCTTGCTAATGTTAAGATACTCCATAAAAGAGGGTATTTAATTTTTTTGACACCAGTGGGAATAAGCATATTAAATAAAAAATAGAAATTTGGTCAGCATAAATATCTTATTAAAAATAGACTGTAAGAGAATTCATATTATCCCAATATGTTTTAAATTTTATACAATCATAAAGCATATGCTGCCAGTCACCTTTAACATTTAGTTTACATAGGTAAGCCATTTCTGACTTTGTTTTTATTTATTAGAGAAATAGATTGGCAAATAGTGAGCACAGAGAGATGAAATGGCCTTTTATTAATTTGTGATCTTGCTAAGACTTTATATTTCTCTCTAACAACTATTAATTGCACATTTTCATATGTTATTGGTATGGCTGAAGACTCTTGCATTTTCTTCAGTCAATCCATGATTATTCTTATGCTTTCCCTTTAAATAATGGTAAACAGGGTCTCCAATTAAGATAAAAGGGTGGGGTGTAAGATTGTCTCTTAAGTAGCCTTCGCATTGCTTTAGTTATTAATGCTGTCATTTCAAAAGTGAATTTCCAATTGCAGGCAGTGGTCTGTGTAAAACACCTCAGGGCATACAAATGCCTCATTTTTTAGTTATGCCAGTGATCTTCTTTATATAGTCCTAAGAGATAGGGCATGGCTTGGTATAGTCATCCCTTTATGGCTTTGGAGACTTTTAAAAGAAGCTGGTCTCACTATAAATATGACATAGTAAGGCCTTCACCTTGGAAATTCAGTTTAACATGAAGTAGCTTATTACACCAGGAATGTTCATAGGATCATAGGTTCATAGGTTCATACTAGGCTATCTGCCCTAGGGCATTTATAAGCCTAGCCAGAGTGTGTTTGGCTTTCGCCACCCATTTTAAATTAATTTTGCTATGCCCTTTTTCAAGGTTAGTATACTGTGCCTCTGTCTAACAGTGACACAGAAGTGATACCCGGGGTAAACCTATGATCCCCCATCCACTCATCAAGATTCCTCTTGAAGAGAGTCAATGAGGGACTCTGACTAACCTGGACTGGGATTTTATTCCAGAGTGAAGGGAGCCTCTGGGTTATAAATCTGTCCCTCCAGCATGTCCTATTTATTTCAGTGCTGAGGTTCAAGTCTCTCAAGCATGTAGCTCGATGGGATTTGGATTTTCTGAGGTGCAGCATGTCCATTAATTCCGGGTTGGACATGGCTTTATACGTCAGGCACAGATTGCCTCTGAGCAGGCAGTATGCCACTGAGTAGAGTTAGAGTTTCTTTAACCGGGCAGCATATGGCATCTGTTTGAGCCCTTTGATCCTCTTGGTGAGGTACTTTTGGGGTCTTTCCAGTTGCTGCAGGTGTCTGGTAAGGTACATCCCAAAAGGGGCATTGTACTCAATTATGGGACTGATGAGGGATGAGTAAAGAGGCACGATGACCTCCCCTGATCTAGATGTGAATCCCTTCATGATTAGGTGGGCTATATAAAATGTTTTTCTAACCACTTAGGTCATGTGCTTGTCAAATGAGAGATTGCTATCAACTTGGGTCCCCAGGTCCCTAATTACTTCTTCCGTACTTAATGGATTACCACTTATGTGGTCATTTGTGGGCACTTTGTTTTTGCCAAAGGGTATGACTATACACTTTTTGGCGTTTAGCTTGAGGCCATGGCTCTAGCACCAGTTGTCTGTTTCTATGAGGCCCTTTTGGAGGATGCTTGTGTCAGCTGGAGAGTCGATTATGGTGCCCAGTTTGCAGTCATCTGCGAACTTGGTCAGCCACAGTCCTTCCATGTTGGCCTGTACCTCTGAGAAATATATACCGAACAAGAGAGGTCCCAGGACTGAGCCTTGTGGGATGCCACTTATAACTGGTTTGGAGTCTGACATGGCTCCAGCAATTCTAACCATGTGGGTTCTGAACTTGAGACAGTTTGCAACCCATCTAGTGACATAGGGGTTTATATTTAAGCTGGTGAGCTTATCTACAATGCCCGAGTGGGGTATTGTATCGAAGGCTTTTGCGAGGTCCAGGTAGGCTGTGTGGACCACCTTCCCCTCATCAATGCCCTTGGTGACTGTTTCAAAGAAATCAACCAGGTTTAAGAGGCAGGATCTGCCCTTAACAAAGCCGAACTGGGTAGGATCCAGTGTCTGTAGGTCCCCAATATCTTTATTTATAAGGTCCATGATGATCCTTTCCATAGCTTTGCAGACCAAGCTAGTCAGGCTTATGGGGTGATAGTTTCCAGAATCCGTTGAGGCACCACCTTTGTGGAGAAGGACCACTGTTGCTGTACGCCACTCTTTGGGTACATATCCTGTAGTAAGGCTGAGATTGAACAGTAGTTTTATGTTTGGGTTTAGCTCTTCTTGGAGTTCATGTAGGACGCAGCCCGGGACACCGTCTGGTCCCATTGATGCTGTGTTTTTTGCTTTGGAGAGGGCGGCTCTTACCTGAGCATCTGAGATGTCAGGGGGGCAGCACTCTGCTGGGATAGATATTTGCCCTTTTGGTGGGGAGGGGGGGGAGTTTGTGCTGAACCTGTCACCTAGGATGTTGGCAATGTCTGTGGGTTTGGTGTATTTTTTGCCATTTTGGACTAATTCTGAGCATATCTGGGAATTCCCACCCAGGTTCCTAACATAACTAAAGAAAGCCTTGTGATTATCCTTAGTGTCCTGTGCAATTTTTCTCTCAAAGCTGGCCTTAGACGATTTTATGAGTGCCCGTAGTTTTTTGCTAATACTGATCAGAGATGCCTTCCCTTTTTGGGATTTTGCTCTATCATGTAGTAGCTTCCTCCTTCTATTGTATAGTTTGTTTATGGCTGGGGTCCACCAGACAGGACGTCTGACTTTGGAGGATTGGGTCTTGGTTTTATTTGGGATTGCATGATCCATGCATTCCTGAAGGTGTTCATAGAATGCATTTATAAAGGATTCTGCTGTCTGGGCCGTATTTTCCACAGGCCCGGGGGCTTTGGAGGATTCCACCTCGGTTTTCAGGAGTGTGAAATTTGCTTTAGAGAAGTTTTTCACTGTGGCTTTCTGAGCAGGTGGTGGAGTTGGGATGTGAATATCCAGTGAGATTAGTTTATGGTCTGATCTTACATTTTTTTTTTTTTTTTGAATAGCCTGCTATAGTCCAGAAAAAAATGGAATTCTATCACTTTATGGAACATGTTTGCTTTATTATACTGGGAAAAGATACATCTTGTTAATGGTGTTCTCCTTGGGCTGGATTTCATAAAGTTCACAAAAGCTATTTGTGGCAACACAGCATACCTAAGGAAGACTTTGGTGCATCTGCTGTGGACACGATTCCAGAAGACACTCTGAAGGGAGGCCGACTACTTAAGTATTCAACTTAGAATAATTAGGAATTCTGTGTATGCCAGTGTGATTCCAAAACACATCATGTGCACACAAAGCAACTCAAATGTGGCAAACAGCCACACTGACTCAATTTCTGATTTCCTCAGTGTATACATTGAGTACAGTGAAATCCATAGCAAAACTAAAAAAAAAAAAAAACATAACAATGCAACCTGCTGTTTATATGCCACAACAGACAGCAGTTATGCAAGCCATAAATGAGGATGTGGTTGTGCATCCTAGAAGGCAGTCAGCTAAAGTGAGAGCAAGGCTACAACTAAATGAATTGTAAGAACAGCAAATAATAGACAGATAATTTCCAGACATGTCTGTGGAGACCTTGCAAGGAAACCCCATCCCCCTTGAAACTAAAGTATATCTCAGTCTGGATATATTTGCATCTGAGACATTCCAGAGACATATGAGGGATGCTGTGAGAGTATCACAGACAGCAGCCAGATGCACACTGGCAATATTTATAGAAGCAATGTGCAGCAAGGTGGATGACTACCTACACTTCCCATCCACACCCATGGAGTGGAGAAATGTAATGCACTAGTTCTACAACATCACAAACTTCCCCCATGTACTCAGTGCAATATATTGCACACACATACCTATCAAGACACCATTACATCCAGAAGCAGATCAAAACATAAATAGAGCTGGCCATCTATCAACTGCCAAGTTGTATGTGCAGCAGAGGACAACATAACAAACATCATAGCAACACACCCTGGAAGTGTCCATGTTGCTGCCATTTGAAGGGAATGTGGACTCAGGATTGCATTCCAGCAAGGTAACATTCCTGAGAGATTGGTTCTGGGTAAGTACAGGAACTCAGCTAAGATGCAAGGTAAGTATCCCCTTCTCAACAATATCCAGTGTGAACAAATGTACAACACTATCCCGTGTGAACAAAAGTGTTTTTACTCCCCACAAGAGATGACTGTAGTTATCCTCTTGGGTTGTGGCTAATGACCCTGTACCTTGGTCTATCCAGCCCTGCACAGAAGGCCTACAATAGAACACATGCAACAACCAGAAACACCATAGAGCATGGGATTGGTGTATTAAAAGCTAGGTTCAGATGTCAGAGGTCTTCCAGTTGCAGGTGTGGGTGAAGTACCCCTGGAACCACAAATGGCTGAAGAGGACATCCCACACATATCAGAGAAAGAGCAGAAGAACATAGAGGACAGCAGTCACAGGTGTAGACAATGCAGGATGTGGCCACAAGTACAGGCCTAGGCCTCACGGCAGTGTCTGACCCAAACATTTGAGTCATGACAAGCCACATGTACATGTACATCAGTCCACAGACTGAACATTGATGTTCAGGTGTTGCCCCACCACAGCAACACACATTGCATCTTATGGCAAGTACCCACTAGATGCACAATGTGCATCACACATAACATGAGCATAACATATTTCAACATGAACATATGCAAATATGTTGAAAAAAACATCATCTTAGGCCATAACTGACCCAGGTATATATACACACTCAGTTTTATTACTGTATGGTAAACAATAAGGGACACACATCAGTGTTACATATATGGACAGTATTGTAACACAAAAAGAAGAACTCACACACACCATGCAGACATTTTTATTTCAGAAATACATATCACAGCACAGTGGCATTGAAATAATATTAGTTAGCTATGTGTACTACATGGTTGGACACACTCTAATGCAGTTTTGGCTGACCTCACTGGCATCTCATACTATGGTCTGCTCTGCCACGACCATGTACAGACACATCCTGCCCTGTTAGCACCACAGAAGAGATGAATGGGTGTATACCACCATGTTGAGATGAAGAAGCATAACTGTGAAGGGAAGACCTGTTGTGACTGGTGGGACCTCAGCAGATGTGCCAGCAGTTAACATCTGTGAAGGTTGGACCATGGGCATTGATTCCCGATTGCCAATGGTGATTCTTTGGGGCAGGTGGTCTGCTTCCTACAGGTTGCAATCTGCTGTGCATAGTCATGGAATGCAAAATCCTGCTTGTAGTACAACATTGCTGCAGTACCATAGAGGCCAGGGTTTCTAGTGAAAGTGCTATACCTAGCAGACTGTCATTCTGAGGAGTCAATGCAGCCATAATATCACCATGTCTGCAGTCTTGCCCTTCATGCTTGACATGTAGATGGTGTGCCACACAGTCTGTGGCACAGGCAAGTGCAGACATCTGAACAATGTTGTAGCTGTGACTGTACATTTGCCTGCAGCAGGAGGTATACACTCCCTGATACCTGGCTATGTACAACATCTGCTCACCTACATCTACAGTGACACTGTCTGGTTGTTGTATGGATTCACCAGTAGCAATGCTCCCAGCTGTGGTGTGTTGACCAACGGCCTCACCCTGTTCAACATTCACTGTATCATCATCCTCTGAATGCATCAACAAGTTGACCAGCACATCTGAGGACACATCTGGTACATCAGTGTCAACCTCATGGATGGACTCTTCAAACAAATCAGGGTTCTCTGTGCCAGGGGCCATGCTACCAGATTGAGATATATCGAGAACAGCATCATGATCTATGTATGGGCTACTGGGTAATAAAGACAGTTGGTGTACTACAAGATACAAAGACACAGATCAGGACAGTGTGCCTACAGTACATGATGAATATAAAAAACAACTAAGATATATATTTCACTGCAATGTTACAAATACTACTGACTTCACTTGCAGTCTACTGTATGTATGTTTCATGGAATGTATATACTATAACAATATAATCTATTAACATGGTCAACATGCATGATATATGTGGTTCATTAAATCATTACAACACACCTGGCAATCACCCATGGGATGTTATTGTTGTTCCATTGTGCTGAACTTCAACTAGTGTAGGAAAAAAAAGACATTATGGATCACATCATTCACAACATTTACTGGGTGAACACAGTTAAAACATACAGAATGTGTGACATACACATATCACTCATATGTGCACCTGAGGACTCATGCTGTGTAGAGGTTGTGGTTTGTACTGTTGATCCTGCAGTGGGAAAGTAAAGAGAAAGACAGCACAGCCATGTAGTTATAAAAACTAATACTGACAACACCATATATGCAACACAGGTATATGGGCTGCAAATACTCACATGATGGATGTTGCAACTGTATACCAGAAGGGTCTGTATTGACAATGATTGACAAAGATGTCAGTCATCATGTATGCTAAACATTGTTGAAACTTCTGACAATGTTACTATAACATACCTGGTCTGTCTATACTTGATAATGAGTGGCTTCCCCTTCCACTGAATGTACCTGCAGTGTTCAATGTTAGGGAAACAGCAGTATAACAGTAAACAGCAGTGCCATAAAGTGGGGGCACTAACAAGGTAGTATGCACATCAACAGTATAGAGACACTCACCTGCTGTGCCCTACTGGAGGCCCAAAGTAACCTATGAATATTAATGTGATAGACATTACAACTGTAGTTTGCACTGTTCTGTCTGTAACTCAGATCTAGCAATACATGTAATTATATATACATTTGTCATCCTCACTCTGTGTGGAAGTGTGTTCATGGTTCAGCTCTTCTGCTGTAAATCAAACATAGGAATACATGAATATGCATGCTGAAGCAATATGCAGTGAGTGTAAAAATAATCATCCCTGTATTGAACGTGGGTACATACATGTACATCCTGAAACCCCAGCTTCAATCCCACCACCAGGGATTCATCACCCACCTCTTCCTGAATGCAGTATTGCCAAAAAATGTTGATGTCATCAGTGGGGGCCAGTAGTGGTTCACCACCGCTGGCATCTCTGGACCTCTCATAATGTATCATTGTTGGCTGCACAAAGAATCATGTCCAATCAGTGACATCTACAGGCCTTATAGGATCAGTTGTAGCCTCCAACTATATTGATCATGTTGGTGAGGACTGTTGAGAGCTCATTTCTCCAAATAGTATCCCTAAAATGGCCTAGGAGTCTTCTTCCATGTTGGCAGGGAGTATCTGTGGTGCCCCCTGCACTGGCCCAATAATCAAGAAGCCTCAGACCTCACCACTGGCAACAATGGGGGATGTACACACTGGGAGGATTACAAGTACACACACACACACACACACACACACACACACACACACACACACACACACACACACACAGTAAAGTACAATTTCCCTCAAGAGCACACAGAGATCACAGTCAGTCTGGGGCTGGCTTCTCCCTCTTTCTCCAGATCCCCAATAAGATCACCTAATGGCACAGCTATAGGGTTGAGATCTCAGCTGAGTGGCCAAACCAAGATCTTCAGTACCCTCTCTGCCCAACCAGTGCTTTGTGTCCCTGCCCAAGTAGCTGACACACACACTCTTTGAGATTTTATATATATATATATACAAACACACACACACACACTACTGGGAAAGGCTTGCACATATTTATTAGCTATGCTCCCTTCTGCCCAGACTATAAGGCAGTTCTGACTGCCACTAGCCACTCTTTATCAGCTACATTAAGGCCCTTAACAAAGGGTGTCCAGTCCTACTGTGTAATGTTACTATTAATCCAAATGGTAGTTTGATCAAGCATCAGACTATTATGAATGGCCTGTACAGTGTCACCAAATAGATATGCAAGTAGTATAAAAGCTTAAATATCTCTAAACAGACCAGCCACAACTGAAAGGTACAAATATATTTAATAATAAATAATAAAAGAGCAAGACAATACTCAGTAAACAAACACTGTTATTTCAGAGTTCAAAATCAGAGGAAATATTTAAAACAACATTGCAAGACAGTCTCAAATAAATAAAGAAAACATCTAAGCTATACTTTACTACATTCCTATATAAATCTAAAAGAGTTACTATGCTCTAAAACTTACTTACAGCAAGGCAGGTGCAGAAGGTGGTGATGAGTGGATGTTGTCAGGTCAAAGACAAGTACAAAATGTATTTTTTTCTCTCTCTCAGAGAATTCTTAAATTAATATCAAATATTACTTTTGGGTTAGCTTGATTGACATCACCTTTTGTCACTTGACTTTAGTTCCCAAGCTAAACCCACAGTGTCAGAAACTATCTACATTTAACATCTCTCTGTGAAAATACATAACCTTCAGATATTTACAACTGCTAGAGGACATAAAAACAATAAAACACTTACAAAACAACACAGAGAGTCCTGTAGTGTAGACATCCTGTCTCCTGTTAACTGAAACTGAAAGATAACTTTTATAGGACAATTGTAAAACAATTTAATTTCAACTATGTTCTAGTTTCCACTATTAAAATATATATATGTTTACACAATTATACAATAGTTTATATCCATTTATTTTCTAAGCCAGCAGGACATGCTGTGTTTACATTTTAGCTCAGTACAGAACATACAGTTTCAACATAGTTGTAGCACAAGCATCTTACATGAAGCATGTTGGCATTCACAAATGACCCATAACCACTTATAAAATTCCAGATAGCTGGGCTGGCAGTATTTCCTTCTGTCACACTTCTATATAAATCACATTAATATTCACAAATAACATAGAATTATTTAAAAAATTTCAGATAGCTGGGCTGACAATAGTTCCTTCTGTCACACTTTGATATAAATAATATTAATATTCACAAATGACACAGAATTGTTTACAAAATTCCAGGTCGCTGGGCTGGCAGTATATACCTTTGTCACAGCATCAATTATGATGTCATTTTCCTGGGGGGGGTTGTCACACCCTAGGATGGTTAGTCATCTGGAAAGCATTGATATGCACATGATAAGAATCATGAATGAGCACATTTATGCATTTGATTCTGTGAACAGCATATGTAGTCTTGTGCAACGCAAACATCTGTATAGCACTTTTATGAGAAATACTAACATGACGTAAAAACAATAAACAGTGACCTCGTACATCTGTAAAATCAATGTAACTTGTAATATTGGTACAGTCCCTGAGTGGAATTAGAACTCCTCACATTGCATATATGTTAAAAGAAGATCTAAAGACAACAACATTATACCAACAGTCTGCTTGCATTTTACATTAAAATACTACATCACTTAACAATTAACCAACTTATAAAAAATGTTAGAATATCCTATAATCTGTCAGTAGTAGAGAGCCATAGTAAATTAAGACAGTAGTGATAAAAACTTTGTTAAGAAGCATCACTGAAGGAATATCTGTAACAGCAACAACACATTATAACACACTGTTTTAAGAAACATGATTTAAGAAATATCTGTAATGTCAACATCACATACTACATACAGATATTATAGTAATCTGCAGGTTTCTTTAGTTAGCCAACAGGCTGCAAGGAAACCCCATCCCCCTTGAAACTAAAGTATATCTCAGTCTGGATATATTCGCATCTGAGACATTCCAGAGACATATGAGGGATGCTGTGAGAGTATCACAGACAGCAGCCAGATGCACACTGGCAATATTTATGGAAGCAATGTGCAGCAAGGTGGATGACTACCTACACTTCCCATCCACACCCATGGAGTGGAGAAATGTAATGCACTAGTTCTACAACATCACAAACTTCCCCCATGTACTCAGTGCAATATATTGCACACACATACCTATCAAGACACCATTACATCCAGAAGCAGATCAAAACATAAATAGAGCTGGCCATCTATCAACTGCCAAGTTATATGTGCAGCAGAGGACAACATAACAAACAGCATAGCAACACACCCTGGAAGTGTCCATGTTGCTGCCATTTGAAGGGAATGTGGACTCAGGATTGCATTCCAGCAAGGTAACATTCCTGAGAGAGTGGTTCTGGGTAAGTACAGGAACTCAGCTAAGATGCAAGGTAAGTATCCCCTTCTCAACAATATCCAGTGTGAACAAATGTACAACACTATCCCGTGTGAACAAAAGTGTTTTTACTCCCCACAAGAGATGACTGTAGTTATCCTCTTGGGTTGTGGCTAATGACCCTGTACCATGGTCTATCCAGCCCTGCACAGAAGGCCTACAATAGAACACATGCAACAACCAGAAACACCATAGAGCATGGGATTGGTGTATTAAAAGCTAGGTTCAGATGTCAGAGGTCTTCCAGTTGCAGGTGTGGGTGAAGTACCCCTGGAACCACAAATGGCTGAAGAGGACATCCCACACATATCAGAGAAGGAGCAGAAGAACATAGAGGACAGCAGTCACAGGCGTAGACAATGCAGGATGTGACCACAAGTACAGGCCTAGGCCTCACGGCAGTGTCTGACCCAAACATTTGAGTCATGACAAGCCACATGTACATGTACATCAGTCCACAAACTGAACATTGATGTTCAGGTGTTGCCCCACCACAGCAACACACATTGCATCTAATGGCAAGTACCCACTAGATGCACAATGTGCATCACACATAACATGAGCATAACATATTTCAACATGAACATATGCAAATATGTTGAAAAAAAACATCATCTTAGGCCATAACTGACCCAGGTATGCATACACACTCAGTTTTATTACTGTATGGTAAACAATAAGGGACACACATCAGTGTTACATATATGGACAGTATTGTAACACAAAAAGAAGAACTCACACACGCCATGCAGACATTTTTATTTCAGAAATACATATCACAGTACAGTGGCATTGAAATAATATTAGTTAGCTATGTGTACTACATGGTTGGACACACTCTAATGCAGTTTTGGCTGACCTCACTGGCATCTCATACTATGGTCTGCTCTGCCACGACCATGTACAGACACATCCTGCCCTGTTAGCACCACAGAAGAGATGAATGGGTGTATACCACCATGTTGAGATGAAGAAGTATAACTGTGAAGGGAAGACCTGTTGTGACTGGTGGGACCTCAGCAGATGTGCCAGCAGTTAACATATGTGAAGGTTGGACCATGGGCATTGATTCCCGATTGCCAATGGTGATTCTTTGGGGCAGGTGGTCTGCTTCCTACAGGTTGCAATCTGCTGTGCATAGTCATGGAATGCAAAATCCTGCTTGTAGTACAACATTGCTGCAGTACCATAGAGGCCAGGGTTTCTAGTGAAAGTGCTATACCTAGCAGACTGTCATTCTGAGGAGTCAATGCAGCCATAATATCACCATGTCTGCAGTCTTGCCCTTCATGCTTGACATGTAGATGGTGTGCCACACAGTCTGTGGCACAGGCAAGTGCAGACATCTGAACAATGTTGTAGCTGTGACTGTACATTTGCCTGCAGCAGGAGGTATACACTCCCTGATACCTGGCTATGTACGACATCTGCTCACCTACATCTACAGTGACACTGTCTGGTTGTTGTATGGATTCACCAGTAGCAATGCTCCCAGCTGTGGTGTGTTGACAAACGGCCTCACCTTGTTCAACATTCACTGTATCATCATCCTCTGAATGCATCAACAAGTTGACCAGCACATCTGAGGACACATCTGGTACATCAGTGTCAACCTCATGGATGAACTCTTCAAACAAATTAGGGTTCTCTGTGCCAGGGGCCATGCTACCAGATTGAGATACATCGAGAACAGCATCATGATCTATGTATGGGCTACTGGATAATAAAGACAGTTGGTGTACTACAAGATACAAAGACACAGATCAGGACAGTGTGCCTACAGTACATGATGAATATAAAAAACAACTAAGATATATATTTCACTGCAATGTTACAAATACTACTGACTTCACTTGCAGTCTACTGTATGTATGTTTCATGGAATGTATATACTATAACAATATAATCTATTAACATGGTCAACATGCATGATATATGTGGTTCATTAAATCACTACAACACACCTGGCAATCACCCATGGGATGTTATTGTTGTTCCATTGTGCTGAACTTCAACTA
This sequence comes from Protopterus annectens, assembly GCF_019279795.1. Taxonomy (NCBI): domain Eukaryota; kingdom Metazoa; phylum Chordata; order Ceratodontiformes; family Protopteridae; genus Protopterus; species Protopterus annectens. Next base: position 1,077,164,702 of record NC_056744.1, on the reverse strand, counting down.
GTGTAGGAAAAAAAAGACATTATGGATCACATCATTCACAACATTTACTGGGTGAACACAGTTAAAACATACAGAATGTGTGACATACACATATCACTCATACGTGCACCTGAGGACTCATGCTGTGTAGAGGTTGTGGTTTGTACTGTTGATCCTGCAGTGGGAAAGTAAAGAGAAAGACAGCACAGCCATGTAGTTATAAAAACTAATACTGACAACACCATATATGCAACACAGTTATAAGGGCTGCAAATACTCACATGATGGATGTTGCAACTGTATACCAGAAGGGTCTGTATTGACAATGATTGACAAAGATGTCAGTCATCATGTATGCTAAACATTGCTGAAACTTCTGACAATGTTACTATAACATACCTGGTCTGTCTATACTTGATAATGAGTGGCTTCCCCTTCCACTGAATGTACCTGCAGTGTTCAATGTTAGGGAAACAGCAGTATAACAGTAAACAGCAGTGTCATAAAGTGGGGTCACTAACAAGGTAGTATGCACATCAACAGTATAGAGACACTCACCTGCTGTGCCCTACTGGAGGCCCAAAGTAACCTATGAATATTAATGTGATAGACATTACAACTGTAGTTTGCACTGTTCTGTCTGTAACTCAGATCTAGCAATACATGTAATTATATATACATTTGTCATCCTCACTCTGTGTGGAAGTGTGTTCATGGTTCAGCTCTTCTGCTGTAAATCAAACATAGGACTACATGAATATGCATGCTGAAGCAATATGCAGTGAATGTCAAAATAATCATCCCTGTATTGAACGTGGGTACATACATGTACATCCTGAAACCCCAGCTTCAATCCCACCACCAGGGATTCATCACCCACCTCTTCCTGAATGCAGTATTGCCAAAAAATGTTGATGTCATCAGTGGGAGCCAGTAGTGGTTCACCACCGCAGGCATCTCTGGACCTCTCATAATGTATCATTGTTGGCTGCACAAAGAATCATGTCCAATCAGTGACATCTACAGGCCTTATAGGATCAGTTGTAGCCTCCAACTATATTGATCATGTTGGTGAGGACTGTTGAGAGCTCATTTCTCCAAATAGTATCCCAAAAATGGCCTAGGAGTCTTCTTCCATGTTGGCAGAGAGTATTTGTGATGCCCCCTGCACTGGCCCAATAATCAAGAAGCCTCAGATCTCACCACTGGCAACAATGGGGGACGTACACACTGGGAGGATTACAAGTACACACACACACACACACACACACACACACACACACACACACACACACACACAGTAAAGTACAATTTCCCTCAAGAGCACACAGAGATCACAGTCAGTCTGGGGCTGGCTTCTCCCTCTTTCTCCAGATCCCCAATAAGATCACCTAATGGCACAGCTATAGAGTTGAGATCTCAGCTGAGTGGCCAAACCAAGATCTCCAGTACACACTCTGCCCAACCAGTGCTTTGTGTCCCTGCCCAAGTAGCTGACACACACACACTCTTTGAGATTTGATATATATATATACAAACACACACACACACACACACACACACACGCGCACACACACACACACACACACACACACACACACACACACACACACACACACACACACACACACTACTGGGAAAGGCTTGCACATATTTACTAGCTATGCTCCCTTCTGCCCAGAATATAAGGTAGTTCTGACTGCCACCAGCCACTCTTTATCAGCTACATTAAGGCCCTTAACAAAGGGTGCCCAGTCCTACTGTGTAATGTTACTATTAATCCACATGGTAGTTTGATCAAGCATCAGACTATTACGAATGGCCTGTACAGTGTCACCAAATAGATATGCAAGTAGTATAAAAGCTTAAATATCTCTAAACAGACCAGCCACAACTGAAAGGTACAAATATATTTAATAATAAATAATAAAAGAACAAGACAATACTCAGTAAACAAACTGTTATTTCAGAGTTCAAAATCAGAGGAAATATTTAAAACAACATTGCAGGACAGTCTCAAATAAATAAAGAAAACATCTAAGCTATACTTTACTATATTCCTATATAAATCTAAAAGAGTTACTATGCTCTAAAACTTACTTACAGCAAGGCAGGTGCAGAAGGTGGTGATGAGTGGATGTTGTCAGGTCAAAGACAAGTACAAAATGTATTTTTTTCTCTCTCTCAGAGAATTCTTAAATTAATATCAAATATTACTGTTGGGTTAGCTTGATTGACATCACCTTTTGTCACTTGACTTTAGTTCCCAAGCTAAACCCACAGTGTCAGAAACTATCTACATTTAACATCTCTCTGTGAAAATACATAACCTTCAGATATTTACAACTGCTAGAGGACATAAAAAAAAATAAAACACTTACAAAACAACACAGATAGTCCTGTAGTGTAGACATCCTGTCTCCTGTTAACTGAAACTGAAAGATAACTTTTATAGGACAATTGTAAAACAATTTAATTTCAACTATGTTCTAGTTTCCACTATTAAAACATATACGTTTACACAATTATACAATAGTTTATATCCATTTATCTTCTAAGCCAGCAGGGCATACTGTGGTTACATTTTAGCTCAGTACAGAACATACAGTTCTAACACAGTTGTAGCACAAGCATCTTACATGAAGCATGTTGGCATTCACAAATGACCCATAACCACTTATAAAATTCCAGATAGCTGGGCTGGCAGTATTTCCTTCTGTCACACTTCTATATAAATCACATTAATATTCACAAATAACATAGAATTATTTAAAAAAATTCAGATAGCTGGGCTGACAATAGTTCCTTCTGTCACACTTTGATATAAATAATATTAATATTCACAAATGACACAGAATTGTTTACAAAATTCCAGCTCGCTGGGCTGGCAGTATATACCTTTGTCACAGCATCAATTATGATGTCATTTTCCTGGGGGGGTTGTCACACCCTAGGATGGTTAGTCATCTGGAAAACATTGATATGCACATGATAAGAATCATGAATGAGCACATTTATGCATTTGATTCTGTGAACAGCATATGTAGTCTTGTGCAATGCAAACATCTGTATAGCACTTTTATGAGAAATACTAACATGACGTAAAAACAATAAACAGTGACCTCGTACATCTGTAAAATCAATGTAACTTGTAATATTGGTACAGTCCCTGAGTGGAATTAGAACTCCTCACATTGCATATATGTTAAAAGAAGATCTAAAGACAACAACATTATACCAACAGTCTGCTTGCATTTCACATTAAAATACTACATCACTTAACAATTAACCAACTTATAAAAAATGTTGGAATATCCTATAATCTGTCAGTAGTAGAGAGCCATAGTAAATTAAGACAGTAGTGATAACAACTTTGTTAAGAAGCATTACTGAAGGAATATCTGTAACAGCAACAACACGTTATAACACACTGTTTTAGGAAACATGATTTAAGAAATATCTGTAATGTCAACATCACATACTACATACAGATATTATAGTAATCTGCAGGTTTCTTTAGTTAGCCAACAGGCTGCAAGGAATTGGCAGTAACAACTGGAGATGGTCTTTAAATCCTCCTCCATATACTATTATCATGTGTAGTGGAAATCTAGGCCACTGAACCAAACTATTTGAAGAACAATACCTGTATGCATAAACTTCCAGACAACATGACTCCAGGAACTTATAACTTCTTTTAAACTTAACATTTTGAGTAAATATGACTTTAAACATATACCCTTTGAAATGATTGCCTTTAACAGATTTAATAATTACCACTGCAGAATTTCCAACAATTGCCAATGAATCTCTCACTCAGATTCACAGAATCAAAGTGCACCTTGTGTGCACACAGCTTTAAATACCATTTGCTCCATACATAATTAATGAGATTAATTAAAATTCAAGTTTTTGTAATAACATTTAACACATCTGCGTAAATTGCTGTTATGCACCAAAACACCCAGGTGTACCGAGTAAACACCCAATAGCTATTGATAAATGGTACCATGTGTAGCATGTGCGCATTATCTTCAAATAATCTTAGAACATGACGTCAGTGCTACTTTCAAATATTGATTTTTGATACATTTACTGATCAGAACATTGCTACCTCAGTCAGAATTTCTGTGTTTTTCTGTTTTTCAGATATCTACTATTTGAAAATCACAATGGCAACTTTGCAGAGGCTGCAACGTGCCCATGCACCCAACTGGACGAAGAAGGAGAAAACACAGACGTTGATATATGCCAGACTGGAGCAGAGCATGAGAGCCAGGCCCAGGAACTTCACTGTGATCAATGTGTGGATTTACCACAATGGAGTGCAGGTTTGTCACCACTACAATGACCTGCATCGCAGGGACGCAGCCGAGCTTCGAAGCAGGGTCGATGAGGTGTGGAGACAGTCTGTAGATCCCTACAGTAAGTACTAATATTCTATGTACTCCTTAGTATTCCTATGGACTTTACAGATATTTATTTGACCTATATATATATATATATATATATATATCACCTTTCAAATATCAAAAGGCCAGGGAAAAAGTACTTGAAGTCAGGATTTTAACTTACGTTATTTTCCTCTCATGAAAATAACATTCGGGATTCTGGCCTTTTGATATCTGAAAGGGAATCTATATATATATATATATATATATATATATATATATATATATATAATATATATACAGTATTTTTAGCTGCTGCAAATAAGCTTGTGGGGAGGACTTTGTACTTACTCCCTCTTGACTATGGGTTCAATACCCATGTTGTTATTTTATTTAATAATTTAATAATGACCTTAACTATGTCCTTTGAAGATGTACATATGTTTTACAACATCTAACTACATAATTTCACATAGCCGCTGTCCTCATGCATCACTAACTCCTATAGTGCCTAGGCCATGGATGACTGGGCATTTCGTAGTTTTCTATTATAGTCCCATTGTATCCCCTATTAAACCATTACAAGGTGGAAGACAAATATGTATTTAACTCACATATCATTTTTCCTACACAAGTACACAGACACGTTTATTTAATGTAAAAATGAATGCCTGTAGCATTATTTAAACATATTTTGTTATGTATTTGTTGACAGCTGTTATGTCTTCAGTCTAAGAGGTTTTAAAATTGTATGCATTTCTTAAACTGTTACGCTGATTTCATATACCCATAGCATTCTTTTAACAAAGCATTTTACACTTATAGATACTAAGGCATACTTTGAAGGTTGTTGCAAATAGTTAAACAGTAAAATTTAGTTTATAAGTGAAAGTTGGGAAAAAAAATAAGGAGGTTGTTGAGGTAGTAATAGATAATTTCAGTCAGGAAGGACACACAATAGCCATTGAGTTGTTTTTTTTTGAGTGATATGTTGTCTTTTTTTTGGGAGTCTAGGTAGAGGGTTTTTAGGTTTTTTCTGATTTAGTTTGATCCATTCAGATTTTGCAAATGAAAATAATAATCCCAGCTTTATTCTGATTTGCTGGTTGGCTTTGAGTTTATTAGCTGATCTGATCTTAGCTAGGTTTTTAGTTTTTATAAGTCCAGATTTGTAAGGCTAGGCTGAGGGGTAAAAGCTGGGTCTTATGAATTATAATAAATAATTGATATAGATAATAGTAGTTTGTAGAGTTCTAGCCTGTCAACCAATCTGGTTGAGGGTTAGTACAGTGATGGGTTCTAAAAATGGTGGAAATGAATCTAAGTATTACTAAAGGTAGAGAGTAGAGAAAGTTTGGTGATGTTTGTTTTTGTAGAGTTATATAATAGAGGGCAGGCATAGAAAGAAAGGTCAGGGATCAGGTGGCTCTCAGGGTTTAGGCAGATAGCAGGGTTAAGGGTTTAATTCTGTAAGGTTTGTGTTAATGGACTGATTTTTTTGTTAACTTGTTAATGTATATTTAAATTAAGATTCAAATCAATTGTTATTGCACATAGAATCATATCTGGTAATTGGAGGTAGGCATTGGGCCAATTTGTTTAGCATTGTTGTGAAGAAAAGGGTTGAAGGGATTGTTTTTTTAGTTAGGGAGAAGTTTTGTTTTTGGGATTGAAAGGAGGGACAGTTCCATAGGAACTGTTTTCAACATTATGGAAGACTATGAAGGTGGTTTGGACTGAAGGGAGGAGGGAGGAAACATTATTGGCAGCACAAATAAGTGTTGAGTCATCAGCATATTGAATGCAGATGGCTTGGGTTTCAAATTAAGGTCATTCTTAAATAAAAGAGAAAGAAGGGGACTATGATTGATCCTTGTCCCTCTTTAATAAGGAGTAGGAGTTGGGAGTTGTTTGTGCCATAGCACTGCTTGTTGTGTTGCTACTGTTGGACCACTCCTCAAGGATTGGAAGTATGAAGGCCAAGTGAATAGAGATTTAGTTAGAGAAGTATATTATGGTTAACCATGTCAAAGGCCTTGATTAAGGCAAGGAATAAAGCTGATGAGAAAAGATATTTGTTCCTATTTTTATTTGCATAATCAGTAGAGGAGAAGAGGGCAGGCTTAGTACTTGTTTAGCAGAAGGGCCTTGTTGGAAGTTTGTTTGATGCTTGTTTGTAGAGAAGTTGATTTTTTGTTTATGCATCTTTCATGGATCTTTCATAATGGGGATTATGCAGAAGGCGAAAGGAAGCGAGCTCGGTTATTAGTTATCATATATTTATAGAGAGGCATTCCTATATTAATTAGATTATTTATGGAATAATAATATTAATGGGAATGGATATGATAGTAGCAATAATATTTGTGGGTGAGTTTTAATGGTAAGCTTTCAACAGAAGTTGTAGGGCTTTTAAGTGAGTTAAGTTTTTATAAGAGAAGTTAAAGAAGTAGGTAGGAAGGTTAAGTTAGAGGAGTGGATGAGGCATGAGAAGTGTTGTAGTAAATTAGGAAGGAGGGGAAAGAGGTAGGAATGAGGGTTTGAGAGAGGCAAATGGCTTCAGTAGGGTGCCCCAGTAAAATAGTTCAGTAAGGGTTAAAGAGTATTGAGATGGATGTGGTAGAAGAATGTCCTAAGTTATTGAATGTAATGGGATAAGGATAATAAGAAGGTTGCAGAACCTTGTTTTTAGATTGTGCCTAAATTGTTGGCATCTTAGATAATCCTTTTTATATGCAACTTTTGTAGCTTTTCTGGCATTTCTTAATTGCTTAAGGGTAGGTTTTCAGATATTTTTTTGTTAGTAAATTTTGCTTTTTTATTTTTAGACAGCCCAGCATTTTTTGGATGAGCATTTTTTAGTAGTGGCTTTGCTGGTTGGTCCTTATTGTAGTAGAATATATAGGAGTTTGATAGTCAAGTTGTAAGAAGTTAGTATGTGATGAAACCACTTAAGTGGTGCCACTGCTTGTGGGTTTCATAATCTTATCTTGATGCTTTCAGTTTTGCCATAATCTTATCACATAAACTTCATTTGCTTAAGAGATTACTCTTGTGCAGATGGTGTATGCATATTATAGTTAAGAGTCTGCTTTTAGTCTAGCAAATATATTATGCAATATTATCTTCAGGAAGAGTTCTGGAAAGGTTTTTATTAATTATTTTAGAGTGGGTTTAATTTGGTTGTTTATTTATTTGTTTTTTGGGTGGTAGATTTATGGGTGGTGGTGTGGTTGTCAGAAACAGATTTGAAGTCAGTTGGAAAGGTGTTGGGATGAATTAGGGTTTCCAGTCAGTTGTTGAAAGTAGGAAGTGTTGAAGTCAGCTGGGGTAGTGGGCTAGATGTTAACTAAGTAAGTTTTGTGAGATATGGTATGATTATTTGATATTAGTTCGATTTTATAAATTGATAGAAAGCAACTGATAGTAGTTTTTATAGATAAGATTTAGATTAGGAATGGATATTTCTTTAGTTTTGGCTAGAGTGATTTGGAGAGTAGATTAGGTAGATTTAGTGATTAGATTATAGTTTATATTTATGTTTTGCATCTTTTTCTATCTATAGAATGGAGGGCTAGGCCATGTTCTTGAATGGAGGTTTGGCCATGTTATTCTGTCTATAGTATTTGATAGCATGTAGGTCATGAGTTAAGTTCTTGTATGATGTGTAATTCATGTTTTTAAACTTAATGAGTTATTAGTTGTGCTAAACTTGCTAAGTAAAGGTGTTTGAGTCATTGATTATATTTACGTTGTATATTTAATGTGGAGATTAATATTAATTTATTAATGTAAATTGTCATGTTAGAACGATGGGGTTAGTATAGGGAATTAGGGATGAATTGGGGGTATTGTGGGAGTAAGTGTTTTTGGTGAGTTGTGAGGAGTTCTTTTCTTTGAGATTGTTAAAGTAATTGTTTTGTTCTATGGTGTATTTTGGTATTTGGTAAGTGATATTTTCAAAGAAAACTTATGTCAATTGGGTGTGGATAGATGGAAAATAATAAAGTGAAAGAGGGGTTGTTTGAGGTGAAGGTTTTGTTCAATATTGAGATGTCACAGGTCAGTTTGTATATATGTATATGATAGTAGTGGTAAAATAGAGGAAATAGAAGGAATAAATGTGGAAGTTTATTAACATGATGGAGAAAGTAAGGTGCAGGTGAGGGAGTAGGGGTGTTGAGGGTAGCAGAGAATGTGGGAGAAGGTCAGGAAGGTGTGACAGGGAGAAGGAGAAGGTTATAGGGGTAATAAAAAGAGGCGGGAGAAAAGGGGAAAAGGGGTTATATGAGAGGCTATAGAATAGGTATAGTGTGAGTAAGGGTTGGCAAAGGTAAGGTTATAGGAGTAGAGAAGTAGTAAAGAATAACTCAGTTATTCATCGTATTCCTACTGATACATCCATATTCTGTTAACATCAGCCATTTAACAGTGGGGGCAGTACATCTTGATAAATCCTGTTATATGTCTAAGCAATTTTTAGGTTAATATTATATATTTTTACAATGCCATGCAGGACTGTTTTGTCATGAAATACTGAAGTCAATAGTAGAACAGATTCAACTTCTAAGTTTTGACGAGACAGTGATGGGCACACTAACAATTGCAATGAAGGGCAAGGAAGATGTATGCATATAACTACTGATGTGCAATTTCACGAGAAGCAATGGTCCCCACACATAGAATAATGTACAGTAACAGGTGTGGTTCTGTTCACAGAAGCTGCACGTCACATGACTCTGTCAGACTGAGGAATGGATTATCTTAATTACTGTTAATTTCGCTGAACGCAGTGCTGACAGGAATGTCATTTAAAAATAGTTTAGGTGCATAAGCAGCACATGTTCATAGTTTGCAATCCTAGGCCAAGATAATTCTTAGTAGACCACCCCCATCAGGATGATGTCATAACATTAACTCTTTAGACTGCTTGGAAAATGTGTTTTCATGGTTAAGATGTGTTTTCATGGTTAAGATGTGTTAGGTAGGCAGATAGGTCTCAAGGTTAGAGTTTGCACGTAGGCTATATCTGCAGGTTTACATCTCATGTTCTCCAATATGTGCTTAAAGATATTAACAACCGAATGATACAGTGCCAACTGAGTATAGTGCTTATCTAATGTTCTTCTGAATAACAGTCTACAAAGTGGGTTGGGAAATGTTTAGCCTTGTTATCTGATGAATAATTTTTAATTTTTTAAAAATTTCAGACGATGAGGATCGCAGTTGAAACAGAGCGATGTGCATCAAGCGGATGTACAGGCTTGAATAGCAGCAGAGGGAGAGCATGCCTCTCACCCTCTTACTGCAAGGAATCTGGACAAAGCCTGATAAAACGGGAGGACAAAGGCCCAAAAATAGGGACAGCTTTTAAATATTGCTCTTTCCAACTTAAAAAGTTGAATAACAGGATTCATGTTACCATACATTTTCTGAAGGATATAAAGTCTGAAACTCAAATGGTTGTCATTATTTACTGACTTTAATCTTTAAATAATCACAGTAATTTGTCAAAAAACACAATTTCTATGAGGAATAGACCAAAAGTATGAGGCAAAAATCTGGACATTCTGCAGAAATCTGCATGGTTGAGAGGTATTGAGAGAGGTATGTTGAATATTTTACTTATACCATGAACAGAGATGCATATTCCACTGTTTTCAGGCCTGTATTGTAACAAATTACACATGTATTGTTTAGAATGCAGGATTACCCGTCATGCATCAGTAAAGTAAGTGAAATCAGAAAAAGGAAGCAACTATGTATAGGGCTTATAGTGTTGATGTATTTTGTATTTTGGATCCATTTTGTCAAATCAAATGTTTTAACAAAACATCCACAACCTAAATGACAGCTTATTGTATGCATCTGACACACAGGTTTTAAGGTGAATGTTTTCCATACAAGTGTTAAATGCTGTGAATATTGTTTATAATGGTTTGTTACGCTTGTATGTCTGGCTGCGTTTACTAATGATTGATCTGTTGTGCATAGCCTGTCTATTCACAGAGGGAATGGGAGTCTGTGGTGACAGTGTTAGTGCTAAGCTAGGTTGACTGACACTTCAACAGGTACCCATTTGATAGCAGCAGTTCATAAACAGCACACCCTACAGGTCATAATCGGTTCTGTTTCTGTCTCCAGCCCCTTGGTTGTTTTATTTAAAAAACACTGCTATAGCCTACGATGACTGTTATTTATGTAGGTACCCATTTGATAGCAGCAGTTCATAGTGAGCACAACCATCAGGTCAACATCGGTATTGTTTCTGTCTCCAACCCCTTGTTTTTTTTTTTGTGTTTTTTTATAAACACTGCTATAGCCTAAGTTGACTGTCACTTGAGTGGGCATTCATTTGATAGCAGCAGTTCATAGTCAGCAAGCATGTTCCAAAATATTTGTTTTGTAAGCCTTCTGATTCCTGATTATTTCTGAAGAGAATGCATACAGTTGTACACATGCAATACTACTATTTAACAGATCTCATATACTCATTATATTGATGTGTATTCAGCCAAATATCATGCTGCCTGTCTCAGAATGTTATCATATGGTGTGCCTATTGTCCACAATAGTGTCTGATAACTTTCTCCTCATTTATAGAATGGCATGTTGTGTCCATTTATATGCATCATTGAATGTAGACAGTAAAATATGTTTTTGACCATTCATACATTTTACAAAGCTAATGACGTGTGTGTGTGTGTGTGTGTGTGTGTGTGTGTGTGTGTGTGTGTGTGTGTGTGTGTGTGTGTGCATGCATCTAAGCATATGGAATTGTTCAGCAAAGAATACTGTTGTCCCTTTTTAGGAGTACAACATATAGGGCCATGGGTAACTCTGTCCACAAAAGATGTGTCTCAGTACCTATGTACATTTTAATCATAATGATTTTGCATTGTGCTCTGATTTTCATGGGAGTGTTCTGCATGACAGACATTTTGTTTTCTTTTCTGTTTTTTACTTAGCATGGTACCCAAGGATGGTTGCCAATGTGAAGACAATGATGTCCACGTGCGAGACTACTGCCCAAATCATCCGAGGAACATGGTGACAATGATGATAATGAGCTTGAACCTGCCCAAGACATCCTGCCTGCACCCCAGAGGAGAAGTCACCACGGCCATGATGGAGACATTTTTTGGGAAGAGATCAGGGAGGTCATGACTGATGTGTGCTGAACACAGATGAGATAGCATGGGCTATGCAGGATTTGTTCAGAATGATAGTTCATGAGATCATTTGGGAGTCTGATCCACATCAGCCTGGTCCTCCAAGTTTATAGGTATTGTCTGTGTGCGCCACTTGTGTTCTGCTGCCAACATTATGATTGACATTTAATTGATTGGACTGCATATGCACTCTTGTGTATGTATACCATGTATCTGTCATGCTTATGTGTTATTATCATGTGACATTTCTTTGGTTTCAATGTGTGCATGACACATATTAATACATTACCCTGTCCACACACATTCAACTGCCCATGCATTGTGGCAGTTAGCCTATTGATAGTTCTGCAACAGGAAGCCTGTAACATGTGTCTTTCTGGGATGACCGACAGACAACATATGTTGTCCATAGTCCAAAACGAACAGTGTCATATGCCTTGGATGTCTGTTATGCTATATCAGGTATGTGCAACAGACAGGCAAGTCATTCCACATGTATTGGATGATAGTTGTCATGATGTCCCACTCACATGAGATGGTATTGTGTCATGGTTTGACAATACTGATGTAATGTGGGATCAGATACGGGTATATCCTGTGTAGGTGCATTATTACAGATTACACATTCTTTCACAGAACATTACAACATGCTTGTTGTTTGTAGCATTTCCACACCCATGATGTAGTGACATTGGTGTACACCTTCCATAAATAGTTGTACACTTTAGGATTGTATGTGTTTGTGCACATCATATACATACTGCCACAAAAATGTATCTTTGACAAGTGAGCATTCAGTGATGTACTGTTGATGTGCTGTTATGATGTTCCCAGGGGTGGGTGTGCTCTGCAATGTAATGAGCAGTGTGGTTGACATACACATGCATTTCTTTGACATTTGCATTACAGTATAAGTGTGTGCGATTTAAAATTTTAACTTACTTATCTATGCATGTTGATGTGCATGATTTCACATTACTGTGTATGTGTGTTTTATATGTGTCCAGGTTTGTTCATAGGTTCATAGGTTGGTACTAGGCTATTGGCCCTAGGGCCTATACAAGCCTAACCATAACAATTCCCTGGATATTTTTTCCCATAATATTTACTTCCCCTGGATCCCTGTCTAGCAGGGTGACTGACGTGATCCCCGGGGTGAATTTCCTATCTCCCATCCAATCATCAAGGTTCCTTTTGAAGGGGACCACCAGATTGGCTTTCTTTTTTTGGAGGAGAGCATCTTGGTTCTCTTTGGGATGGCACGATTCATGCACAAGTGGATGTGCTCATACAGTGCCTTAGTGGAGGATTCAGCAGTCGAACTTTCAGCTCCCGTCTGCATGGGTGTCATGAAGTTTGTCACTAATGACTTGAGTAGCATGAAGGTGGCTTTGGAGAAGTTTTTACGGAGGTTTCCTAACTGGGGGGTGGAGGTGGGATGTGGATGTCAAGGGTGATTTGCTTATGGTCAGACCTGACCAATGAGGGGGTGATCACTGGTGTGGAGCATCTATCTCCCATGTTGGTAATGACCAGGTCTAGGATATTGGAGCCTCTGGTGGGACAATGGATTAGTTGATCCAGGGCACTGGAATTTATCAATTCCAAGAACAGTTGGGAAAAGGTGTTGGTACTCAAGTAGTTTTCCCCGTTAATGGCAGGGTAGGTGAAATCACCCAGTATTAGTGTGTTTGGTTGTATCTTAATATTTTCCAGTATGTTTAAAAGGTGTAGTGAGAATCTTGGGGCATGGTGAGGGATCTGTAGCAAGCTTCAATTTGGATTGCAGTCTTACCTAGTGTTAGTTGCACCTGGAGAATTTCAGATGCATTGTGTTGGGCAACTAGTCTGGAGGTGTGAATATCCTTGGTGAATATGGACACTCCTCCACCTTTAGTGTTTCGGTCTTGGTTAGGTGTCCAGAAAGTGTGGTAAGAGTTGTAGCCTGGTATTGCAGGGGTGCTCTCTGGAGTCTTGAACCAGGTCTCAGTTACTGCACAAATATCAATGTTCTCCATTTTTAGGAGTGCCTCGAGAGACTGCATTTTGAGATTTAGATTTCTAGCATTGAGTAGCATTACCTTCAGATTTTGCATGCTTGTATCTGTTATGGTGGTGGTTTTGTCCTTTGAACCTTGCCTGAAAAAGACAAGAGCTTTAGCCAGTAACCTGAATCCTAGGGGTGACAAATGCAGACCATCTCTGGCAAAGCATCGTAGTTTGTTGATCATGTCGTCCCAGGCAGACAGATACTGGATCCCCATTGAATGACACAAGAAGCTTAGCCAATTGTTGAAGTCAATCATTTTGTTCTTATACTGTGGTATCATTCTGGGTGAAGGCAGGATGCTACTCAGGGCTAGGGTCATACCTGCCTAGGCCACATGATCCGAGAGATCTTCCATGTCTCTTTTCATGCAGTCCAGGGAGGTACATCTCAAGTCATTCACTCCAACATGGACAATGACAGAGTCGTATTTGTACTTGTTGTGGAGTGACTTGAGTGCATGTGTTATGTGGTGGATCCTGGCACCTGACAGGCAGCTGACTGTAATTTTCTCCTTGTTCAGCCTGGTGAGTGGGACATCAGTGTGCCTGACTGTAGAGTCACCTATGACTAAAGTGTTCGGTACATTGTCTTGCTTTAGGGGCTGTTGTTGGGTGGCACACTGGTGTTGTGAGCTATGTGTCTCTTTGGTTGTGACTGGTGTTTATTTGCGTTTCAGCTTCGGAGGCCCTTGTTGCTTGGGCAGATCAATGTTAAGGGCCTCCGCATATGTGAGTTTAGTGTTGCTATGTGTGGGTGTTTATGGTGTGGGTTTTGAAGGGCTATGTGTTGCTTGAGGTAGTGCAGGTGTTAACCTTCTCCTCTTGACTGTCTAGCACAATCTTGGCTGGAGAGAGCTTTTCTTACAGTTTGGCTATGTAAGTGCATCTCTCGCAGGTTGTAGTGTTGGATGGTAGGAGGAGAGGGTTGTCTGTGTACATGAGGCAGTAGCTGCATTGCCCCAGTATGCCCAGATTCACCAGGTGGACAGGAGAAATCGCCGGAAGCTGACCCTTAGACATGCCTGTTTAGGTGCTTTTTTGTAAAGTACAAGAGCTGTTTTCTCTTACCTTTGCAAGGTAATTTGCAGTTATAGGCTGTTTAGTGCCTACGATTAATTTCTCCTTATTAACAAGGAGAGCTGAGTGCTTGTATCAGTTTAGGGCTTCCTAGTGTTTTCCAGCAGGTTCTAAAGCAAGTGCTAGTCACAGGGGTTCAAATTGTAGTGCTACTACTGAGAAACCAGCTAGTTCTAAGGGAGAATTTGAAGAGCAGACTTTCTGGCACCTGGAATAGTTTAACCATAGCCCAGAGGTGCTGCACAATGTGAGAAATGTGCAAACATGTGCATTTTTAAGCCAGAAAGTTGAAAGGGATAGAAATCATCCCAAAATGGCTAAAATTACAATATCAGAGCTGGAAACCACTCCTCTAGTGTTAGACAGGCAGTACAATGCTCACCACTCCCACTGGTAAGCAGTAGGACTTCCCTCTACCACATCAAGGTCTGGATAGCTCTGAACACAGAAAATAAAGTCCAGGAACCAGCAATGCCTGGGATCTAGACTATACTAGCTAGGAAAGGTGGGAAAAGAGCAAACTAGAAAGTATTTTTTTTGGTTAAAACAGGCTAAACAATGCAATAATACACTAAACACAGAAAAGGCTAACGCACTTGTGTAGTCCTAAACAGTAAATACTATTAAAACTCTACAAAATTAGCAATGTAAAACTTTTTAAATGAAGCAAGGCAAGTGTACAACTGAAAAGCGATTTAAGATGCAGTAATACAGTAGAATAAGTAGCTAGTCTACATATACACAAAAGTCTATATGTACAGAAAAGCAGCTAAATAGTCCATCTGGCCGTTTGACATACCTTTTCCATTTGTTTACATGTATGTCTGTGTGTCTTTTATGGCACCCTGTGTTCTTTACACATGCATTTGCATTGTGTCAACTTACTGTGTCCTGCTTTACTATGATGTGGTCCCAGCCTGTCCACCTCCCTCACACTCTAATATTTACCTAGTATTTTTTTGCATCTATGTTTGCCTTTGTTAAAGCTACTGTTCATTGTCATTTATTAACCTGACACAGTGAACATGTGCCAAATGTATGGCCATTTTACAATGCAGGACATCTGCACATGAGTTGCTGGCTAATGCTTGCAATAAGTCCTTGGTCTCATTCTACTTGTGTGTTACCCAGTGTAGTTTTTCTACATCCATGTGCACAACCTACTAAAATCATTCTTCTGTTTGGTTATATATTTTTTAAATGCTATTATATATCATTTGTGTATGTATGTGCATTGTTTTGACCTTGATTTCCTGTACATTCCATCTATACCACTGACACACATACTACACTTGTGTGTTGCCTTTGACATGGCATGTGTGTGTAACACACACACACATTCCAATATACATTTATTTTGGTTGTGTACATCTACTTGTGTATGTAGCAGCCTTTGATGATGTTCTGCAGTACTTCTGTTTGGTATTGTGCTTGGTTGTTTGCCTTTCATAAGCAAATTCATAGTTTAGGTTCTGTCCTCCATAGTTATGTACTGTTGCTTGACCTGCATATGCTCATCTGTGATGTGGCTTGGTTAAAACCTGCTCTGCTGACAGACTATTTGGATATTTATTTATTCATCTAGTTTGTACTGTGATCCTTATTCATTACCCTTCAACACACATTTACGTTGGTCTTACACATCCAGATATGACTGCCATACAGTTTGCAACATGTACTAACCTGTTAGTGTATAAGTATATTTGTTTCACCATGGCTGGTATGCATCTCAAAAAAGTCCAACTGGGTACTTTCCATTGCTCATGTCATGCAGTGTGCTGGCTGTGTAACTTACCTGTCCTTAACTCTTTTTCCAACCTTTGTCTGCCTTGTGTTGTGTTATTTGTTCTTTGGGTATGCCTGCTGTGATTAACTTCACCTCCTCTCTCCCTAAGTTAACCTTTCCTTCCATTCTTTAAAAGAAACGGGCCTATTCCCACAATACATATATATATATATATATATATATATATATATATATATATATATATATGGGTCTACTTCAGAACAACGAAACCTCACAACACCGAAGACCAAAACACCGAGACCAAAACAACGAAACCCAAAAACACTGAAAACCACGTAATTATAACACACACAAAAAACATACACAAATACCTACAGAACTGCCTCAAACTACCAACCACACCACCCTACAGTACAAATAGGTGGGGGGGGGGCCTGCACCCCCACATCCCCCTACTTTAATATTCTAACTCAGAGATTGCACAAACAGACACACAAGGCAAACTCACACCCACACACAACAGTCCCTCACACACACACACACACACTCACACACACACACACACACACACACACACACACACACACACACACACACACACACACTTACACATAGCACTACCCCTTACAAATACACTTACACATGCATACTCACCCACAGCAGAACACCAAAAGCCCTAATTCAAAATCCTGTAACACCGGGATTTTTTCGCGCTTTTCGGTGTTCTGCAGTTTCTTTATTTTGGTCTCCTGCAAAACACTGTCGATGTTCTGGTATTTCGGTGTTTTGAAGGAGACCTATATATATATATATATATATATATATATATATATATATATATATATATATATATATATATATACATATTGCCAGTGCCCCTCTGACTTTCCATCAAACTTTCCTATTCCAACATCCCTCTTGTTTGTCCATCTTCTTCACCTATATCACATATCTTCTTTTCTATCTCCAATGTTTCTTGTGTGTGTGTGTGTGTGTGTGTGTGTGTGTGTGTGTGTGTGTGTGTGTGTGTGTGTGTGTGTGTGTGTGTGTGTGTGTGTGTGTGTGTGTTACTTGTGTTCCCCACACAGGTCCCGAACCCGTTGTTAGCAACTGTTAGCTATGGAGATGTGGCCATGATTGCCCTTTGCCTTTAATTTTCTTTTTTTATTAGGAAATGTACAGATTCCATCAGAATCCATAAGTCCAAGCCAATATTTTTTTAAATGTTATATGTATTATGTAGATATCTGTAGTTGTCTCTGATTTTAATGTAATGAGTGATATGAGTATATATGTATTATAAATAGCCTTGTAGCTTTGAAACATTTATTATAAGTTTCTAAACAACTATCAGGATTATTGATTTGTGATCATCGTTCCATTTGTTTGATAATGCAGAACTTTCCGCCTCGTGGTTATTTTGATAATGCAGAATGTTATTGGACAACCATTTCTTGTAATTACAGATTACTTGCACATTTCCATAGTGTACCATTGGAACTGCGGAACTCCATTGTCCACTGAGGTATTCTGAGTTTCTTGTCATACATTAGCTTATTATAACATTATCTGCAAGTTTTACTCTGATATCAGAGTGATGCATTGGATTCTGTGAGTTTTACAGAATCCAGACCCTTGACTTAGGAAGTTATTTTGCTGGAATGTATTTAACTGATAGGGCACAGAAAAGATTTTATTACAACTGTTTTGCTTTCTTAAGTGATTTTCCAGTTAAAAGAAGCATTCTGTATAATGTGATTGAGTATAGGGGGTTGATAAAACACCCATACATTTTCTTAGTGTCCTTACATTTACATTTTATATTAGTACATACCTGACATAAAGAACAATCACTTTGTGTTACTGTATTGTATTCTGTTTATAACAAATTTTGGAAAAAACAGTGATGTTTGAATGCTACTGAATTGAAGGAATTACAATATTAATATGACATTAAATATGACACTCTGCAGCCTCATAGCAATTTCCTTTATGATGTTATACTACCCAATTTTTTAGAAGATGTCTTTAAAGCAAGGGCTACTTTAATATAAACATAAAATACTAAACTTTCCAGAAAGAGTATAATAGAGAACTATGTGCAGTGGAGACAGATGTCAAACATGATGTTTTTTCCTCCACTATAAAGGGTTCGTGCCTTTTGAGGTAGACTTCATCAACTTTATCCTTGTCGTTTCTTATAAAATGTTACTTTATTAATGATGGCACTTTCACTCAACTAGAAGAGAGCCAGAATTAACTAATCTATCCGCTATGTAAGCACACCCAGCGACAGATACAAGACATTTAATAAAAATAAAAGACAACAAATGGGACTGCATGAACTCCTGCAACCCTGTGGTACATCAGTTTCACTCAACTAGAAGGGAACCAAAATAAACTAAGCAGGTCTTTCCCCTATGTAAGCAGACCCGGTGACACATACAAGACATTTAATAAAAACAATAAAGACAACAAATGGAACTGCACAAGCACCTCCAACCCTGTGGCGCAGCAGTCTCACCCAACTTGATAGGAACCAGAATTAACTAAGTAGGGTTATTATCATTATCATTACTTGTATGAACTAATCATAGTGCAGCAACCCATCTCTCTCCTAATTTATTGTTTTTGTCATTACATTACTCGCATGCATGCAGCACGAGGACCCCCCCCCCCCATAGAAGCACAGTGTCCTTTCCATATTTTGCATTGAATTTGACTTCTTAATTTAACCTAATTTAGTTTTACCTTATACCTTTGTATTTCCTCCTGTGTCAGACCCTGTAGAGGAGCCCACTAAATCCATCAAGTTCCACCAAAGCATAATGAACAAACTAAAAGAAGTTACTTAAATACACAGTGAAAGAAAGGAAGCAATACTATTTTCTGTGATAGCATTTAAATGATTGGCTTCTTTTGTACCACAGAATTCAGGCTCACCTGGAACCATCACTGATTGTTTTTCATGTGCTTCATTTTAGTAGAGTCAGCCCACCCCCTGGTCTGGCTGAATTATTTCCACATTCCCTCTTGCAACTTTGAAAAACATTACACATAGTCATCTGTGCCATATAAAAACTACAGCCCCAAAACATATCTTCCTTTTCCCACTTTGCCCCCAGTAGTGCTATTTCACCTTTATAGATTCTGCTAGTGCTGCATGTATGTTCAGGATGCAATGTATAAATGAGATTGCTTCTACTGTAATTGGTAGCAGATTGCTGGTGACTTCTTGCTTAGTCTACATTTGTGTTCTGAAGTAAAATACTATGGATTAGGTAGAAGTGTATGTCTTGAAGTCGACCTGCTATTTCATTTTTTAAAGTAGCCTATTGTGAAACATAAGTAATGCTATCTAATTAAGTGCTGAACTATATTAGGCATTAGCAGACATTTGTTAAAACAAATCATTTGTATCAATTTAAGTGAGTGTTCTAAGTCACCTGCCATTGATATATTGCCTGTTTTTGTTATATGTGCTATGCCGAAGATATTATATGCCTATGCTGCTAAGCTATTATTGTGTCTTAATGCCTGACTATTATCTTGGTTTTATAAAATAAACACAGTGCACTAGAAGAATCTTAATTATATAAATTCAGACTTCTTTTAGGCGTAGTAATTAATACTGAGCTAGTAGAAAGGAAATAAAAACTCAGACACTGAATAGATGATTAAGCTTTCGCTCTTATTCAGGTGGAAGAGCTTCATCAGAATAACCTGTAGTCAACAATACTTACATTATATGTAACTAGAGTCACATGTAAACAAAAAACAATGAACTACTTATAACTTATTAGTACAGTAACCAATAGTACAACCAGACAATATTTAAACTGTGCCAGTCATCTAAACACAATAACCATGAACATACATATGAATGACAGGGGCATGAATATTAAATAAACACTCCCTTGTGTTAGCTAATCATTGAACAAATGTACAGTGTGCACACTAAATATGCATGTAGGAGACATGAATATTCATATAACTGTGCAAATGGTGATTAACAAGTGTGTCAAAGGTCATGGATGGATGCAAACACATTTTGTAGAAAGAAAGCAACTGTCAAAATAGAACAACTGCCAAAATAGAATTAAATTTTCCATTTTAAAGCACATTTAATATTAACGCTTTCATTCAGACTGAGTTTTTATTTCCTTTCTACTAGCTCAGTATTAATTACTACACCTAAAAGAAGTCTGAATTTATATTATCTTGGTTTTGTTGAGCTAAAGGCTCCTCTCCTTCTAGGTGCTATCTAGTTTACACTTAGCTATTTAATGTACAGTATTTCCATTTACCATTACTGTAGTCTAACCCTCCTGTACTCATACTACTAATCTATCCTTTGTCACAGGAAGCAGTGAAATGTATTGTCTTCATGCATAATCACTGACACCATTTTAATTATTTCTCTTTACACTCTTAGTCTATTCCCTATGTATGCACACCCAGTGACAGATGCACATAATTTAATAATAATAAAAAATACAACAAATAGGACTGCATGAATACCTGCAACCCTGCAAGGTGGCAGTTTCACCCAACTAGAAGGCCACAAGAATTAACTAAGTAGGGTTATTATCATTGTCATTACCTGTATGAACTAATTATAGTGCAGCAACCTAGCTCTCTCTTAATTTCTTGTTTTTGTCATTAGATTACATGCATGCATGCAGCACAAGGACCTACACCCCTTTCATAACAGCACAGCATCCTTTTCACATTTTGCATTGAATTTGACTTCTTTACTTTAGCCTAATTTCGTTTTACCTTACCCTTCTGTATTTTCTCCTGTATCAGACCCTGTAAAAGAGGACACTAAACCTAGCTAGTTCTACCAAAACATAATGAACAAACTAAAATAAATTACATAAATAGTGAAAGAAAGGAAGAAATACTATTACTGGGGCAGCATTTAATGACTGGCTGCTTTTGTACCTCAGAATTCAGGCTCACCTGGAACCATCACTGATTGTTTTTCATTTGCTTCACTTTTGTGGGGTCAGCCTGTTCTGTTCTTCCCTTGCACTCCCCTACCCTACCCCCATTTCCCACCCACACCCACTACAACTATATTTATACTAACCATAACCATACCGCCTGCAATACTCCCACCAATCAAACATATTTTCCACTCATCCTCATAATCTACCCCACCCCTAATCAACTAACCCAACTCAATCAGTACACTTGGCCCATCCCTCTGACATACCTCATCAACCCCCCTTACCAATCCCACTCGTTCTAGATGTCTTCTCTCTTTTTTTTCATTCCTATTAGCTACTCTAAAATGTCATACCCCATCCAACCATAATCCACCTCTTTTGCCTCACACTAACTCTTTCACTCCTAACATATTGCACGGCACTCAACAACCATAAAATCAATGTAATCAAAAAATCTATCACATCTGACACAAGCTTTGTAAAACAAACAGTTACTCTAGCATGTCAGCCAGCCTTTTTAAGTTACACACCATTCTATTAACAATATATAAAATGTTGCAACCCTGCTTTAATTTTAAACTATCGCTCCTCTTAAAATCAGAATCAAACAGAAAGCCAATCAGCACCAGCCATTATCCCTCCCACTTCTCACATTTGCATAATGCAGCGACATCTACCCAACCCAGGAACTACTTCAAATTCCATGTCTTATAATAGATCATCCTCTAACACTCTGTTCCTAGTCACACCAAACCTACACAGCATCTGTAACAAAATAACATACTTCCATGTCTGGCTGTCTCAACATACCCCTGATATACCTACAATCACAGAGACATGGCTAAAGCCAAATATACAAGACATCAAGCTGCTCCCTCCAGGCTATAATATAATAAGATCATATAGAACTAATAAAAAAGCTTTAATCTACCTCAACACATATACACTAATTTCCTATTCCAAGCCCATCCAAACACTTAGTAATACTGAAGTCCTCATAGTCTTCTTAAAAAGTAACAAAATTAAACCACTTTGTATTGCAGTTCTGTACACACACACACACACACACACACACACACACACACACACACACACACACACACACACACACACACACACACACACACACACACACACACGCACACACACACACTCTCACACACACACACACACACACACAAACACACACACATATGCCCTGGTCACAACACTCCTATACTAGAAGATATCCTGTCCTGAATGTCACAAAACATATCCAATGAAACAATAATCATGGATGATGTCAATATCAACTGGCAAAACTTAATCTCTAACTTCCCAGTCAACAGTATACATTTTTTTGGATTCATACAATTTATTACAATTCCAACTAGAATTCTTAAAAGCAACAGCCAATGATCAATTCTAGACTATATCTTAGTCACAAATCCTAATGAATATTCTAACTTTAGGTGACCACCTACCTGCTTATACTTAGAGGGCAACCACCCAGTCACCCAAAGGCCATAATTATAAAACATCCCATAACCTATTTTCAACCAGCAACTGTTTATTAAAACACTAAAATCCTTAAACTGGTCCATGCTGAAAACACTACCCTTAGACAACACAGTTAATTACTTCAACAAAATATTTATATATGCCTTTAATAGCCTAGCTCCACTTCAGACAAAAATAAATAAAATCAATCATGCATTTGATTAACAAAATCCACAAAAAATCTATTAGTAACTATAGACAAAGTTTAGAAGGAATGGCAGAAGAACAGAAATATTTATTTATACATGTTTTATTTTTTTAAATTTTAAGGCTCAATTATAGGGTTAATATTTTATCCCATCTCTGGCCTTACTTTATTCTTCTTATTCCATCGACATCAAGTAAAGCACTTGTTTAAGTTATTTTAATATCTTAATATTTGACTGTAAGGGTTCAACTTCCTTCATGGGTTTTTAGGAAGTCAATTTATATCAATTTTAATCAAATGTTATTGAGTTCTTACTTCTTCAAAATGTTCTTATGTATTATTTAACATAAAAGAAAAGTCCCAAGAATATTTTACATATATTTCAGTTTTAATAGGGTGTAATGAAGTTTAATGATCACTAGATGGCATTATACATATTTGAATGAGCAAAAGCTGCTTTTAAAATGAAATGTTCAAAAGCAATGTCTTTAATAATGTCTTCATGAATATTTTTTTATTATGGTTTTATGCATTATTTATAAGGATTTTAAGATTTTAATACCAAACAAATCTGTTTTGATGAAAGCTGTAATGTTTTTTATTTAGCTTTATTCATGTTCATATACACACTTAATACATTACCATACCATAGTTTTTGGTATCATGGTCGCTTTAACAATCAATTAACATGTCAATAGTTCATTGCTGTTCTATTAGTATAAAAAGGATTTAATTCTTGCAAACAACCCACATCTGAAGAAGTGTTACAAATGAAAATGTATGTTCTTAGCGTTAATGTGCTTCGTGTTTTGGATTTTATTACTTTATGTTTATGTGAAAATAAAAACCATTTGTGAATGGTCCTCTTGTCTTGAACTTTGTTGTTCATCTAAAGAGTCTTCTTCGTTGTAGAAGAACAGAAATCTACAACACTAGAGATAGCTACACAGTCAGGCAAAAAACCTTATAACTAGTGATAAGTAACTATATTTTACATAACAACTAACCAACCAGAAAAACAACCCCAAAAAGTTTTGGTCTGCTATTTTGTCACTACTCACCCCTGGGTCCAAACAAAACCGTACCCTGTTCACAGACAAATCTCCCTCTCAAATTGCAAAATTGTTTAACACTAACTTTAAAAAAGTATAGTTAGCTTGGTCAATGATCCTAGCAAGCCCCTCAGTCCCATTTACACAAAAGATCTCAACCCACCTTTTTCTCAAAAGTCATCCAAACACAGTGCACTTCCATCCCTCTCATCATAAAACATTTCAGCTACAGCCTCTCACCCTCCAAGCCTCTTACAGCAACCTGTACCCACTAGCTATATATCTAACCTACTACATAAAATAAAACTCTGCTCTCTTTCTGTTGACATCCTCCAAGCCAAATACTTGAAGCTTGCTGCTGACGCCATTGCCTATCCAGTCAGTATTCTTATAAAAAGATCTATCATAGAATCCTGGGTCCCCTCCATCTGGAAAAAAATCTATTATAACTCCATTACACAAAAGAGGAAAATCTAATGACTTGTCTAACTACTGGACCATCATCATCCTATCTCCTCTCTCCAAACTCTTAGAAAAATGCATATATAAACAACTCCTTGACCACCTTGTCCACAACAAACTACTAACACCCACCCAACATGTCTTTTGTCCAGCACACAGTACAACAACCTCAATAATATATTCTTCATGGACAAAATTAACAAAGCAAGAGACTCCAGCCAACTAACCTCAGCCCTATTTCTTGATCTATTAAAGGCTTTTGATACAGTCTCAAAGCCTAAACTCTTACAGCAACTTTCTTCCCTTGGCCTTTCTCGACCCTCTCTACAGTGGTTTTCTAGCTACCTATCCAGTAAACAACAATGCATAAAATAGCAAGGTTATCTCTCTCAATATCTAACCAATAAAACAGGAGTCCCACAGGGATCCATCCTTGGACCCCTTCCTCTATAATACCTTTATAAATAATCCCCATACTGCCGCCTGCCAAAGTTCACTAATCCAATACACAGATGACTCAACTCTCGCCTGCTCTTTGAACAACATAGTACACCTTAGACAAATAACCCAAACTGCCTTCTCCACCATTGAATCCTGTCTCAGTAATGCACAACTATTACTCAACCCCAACAAAACCAAACTCCTCCTTCTTACACCAAGGATACCCCCAACCGACATTAAGATATTTTCAATAAATAACACAGAAATCAAAGTGGTCCCATACACACCAAATTATTAGGAGTAATTATAAACAATAAACTTGCCTTTGACCTTCAGATACATAACACTATCAAGAAAACTCACCACACATGAGGGATGCTCTATTCACACAAAACTTTCATGGATACAGCGACCAAAACAACACTAGCCACCATCTACCTGCTACCCTCCTTAGTTTATGCTGCCCCCATTTTAACCAACCTTCAGAATTCACTAAAAAAATAAGCTTGAATCCTGCTTTAATAAAATTGCAAAATTTGCAGCATTGTATCATACTATAAACACCACTGTTCTGCTCTTACCCCCCTTAACTGGCTAGAACTCCCGCAACAACTAAATTACCTCAAACAAACAATTGCCTATAATATTATCTATAAACCTGGAATCTGTCCTGCCATAAATTTGTTACTTCAAATCCACAACTAGTTTAGTTCTCCTTTCTGAAGACAAGCAGATTCTAACGCTATATAAACCAAACAAAACTTCTGGATAATATCTATACTCCTACTCTCTGGCCAAATTATGGAATGCACTACCCTGAGATACCAGAACTACCTTATATCTCAATAACTTCAAGCTTAAACTAAAAGACTTCCTACTCAGGTGGCATTCCAAACCAAGTTAACTCTCACCCCCATTTTATTTTTACCCTAGTCCAATTACTCCACTTCTACTTCCTCCCCTCTTGCCTTTTTCCTCCACCTTTACTTGTATTGCTACTACCACCTCCACTAACTCTCACCTTCCCTCTTCCATCTTAGATCCCCTTAGTCTACTCTGTCTAATCACTAACTCATCTTCTTATTGAATCCTTACCTTAATTTTTCCATTCTTCCTCATACTACCAACCTACACCGTCCATATCTCCTGTTCTAATTATGTTTCTCTTTTAGTTCTATTAACAAGTGGGAATCTCTGTATTATACTTAAATACATAAACTGACCACTTATACAGTCACTTTCTATTGTTACCACATCTGTCTATACAATTGCTTCATGATGCAACCATGCTTCCTACACAAATATCCTATCCACCATGTTTTGTTAAACTTCCAGTTTAAAATGTTATATCTATAGATAGTTATTAATCTTCTCTGTAACATTTAAGCTTGTTTGATATGCTTAGATATGCTTATCTTCTCACATAAAAATATATGTACATGGCTTTTTGGTTCTTCTGCAAATTGGCTTTTTTTCTCTGTTTTGTTTTTGTTGTTAATTATGTAAAAGCTATACTTTTTCTCCTTTTTGTTTGTGTTGGAGCTTTTCTCCCCAGGCCTCTGCTGAAAATGGGTTTCTTACCCAGTTGGACTTTCTCAGTAACCAAATGTCAAATAAATAAAATTTTGTTTCAAGACTAAGGGTGACATTTGATCCAGTTTACATATGTAACAGACAAAATTTTCATTGCTGCAGCCTGGCCTATTTGGACTGACAGACATACTTATGTGTTTATAATAAACTGTGTTGCTTATCTGGTAATTTAAATGACATACAGTTCTTGTTATGTCATAAAGAATGTGTTGGGTAAATTGGTTGTTTATTGTATGTGATGATATTTTTCTGTAGTTTACTCCTGTTTTTGGCCTGTATTTATATGTAGTTTTTGACTGTGCATTTTATTTGCTGCACGATATTTTTTTCGTCCCATTTTGTGTAGTTTATTCCTGTTTTTGGCCTGTATTTATATATAATTTTTGATTTTGCGTTTTTATTTGCTGTATGATGTGTTTCTGTCCTATTTTATGCTATATTCATATTAATGTCTACGTTTATATAAATAAATATCCTTATTATTGTCTTTATGATCAGTGCCATAGGATCTTTTACATCCACCTGACCTACCATCAGCTCAGACATATGAAAGAGCAACAGATGATACAGGATGAAACTGAGGAGAATGTGGCCCAGGAAGATGCTATGGAACTTTCTATAGAATGCCTGCAGGAGATGGAGAAGAAAGAATGCGCCCTCAGTTTAGAAGAAAATTATGTAAGAGAAGAGTTGCTTGATTTAATAGAAATGGACAGACATATTAAGATTAATGAAATAAATAGACTACAGAAAGTCAGTAAAATCCAAAAGGTTAGAATTTTGATAAAACAAATGAACACAATAATTAGAACTGTCCATAGAGATTCATGTGATCTAACAAAAGTAAATATGATCTATTACTGTACAGCTAAATTAATAACAGATAAAGTCTTATCACAAAAACATAGGGTAGTAAGGGAAAGGAAGGGGAGAAATCAAATGCTACAATGGAAGTATCGAATAGAGAAAACTATAAAGCAATTAAGACAAGAACTGCCACTGTTAGAAAAGTATAGACGAGGGAAAAGATCAACTAAGATACTCAGGAGGATAAACATGATAAAAGCAATGCACAGTATCAGAACAGATCGGGATCTATTATTCACTATCGCAAATAATAAACTAATAATGTCAGCACATGCAGAAAACCTTCGAAGATACACTGATAAATAAGTTTTAAAGAGAATTGGGAAACAAGGCAAAAGGAATTGAAACAACACCAAAAAAAGAAGAAATAGATACATTTTTGGAGAAATATCTATGAAGATCCTGTGGAACATAACAAGATGCTGAATAGATAGAAGAAGAAGTAAAAAAAGAATAAGAAGTTCAAATGTACAGGATATGAAATGGGATGAAGTAACGGCCAGACATACTGAAGCAAAGTTAAGAATGCAGTACCTACCTTCTGGCTAAAAGTATTAACATCTTTACATGAAGACTTAAATACATAAAATAAATGAGTAGGAACTATTTATATGTGCATCCCGAAAGACAACAGCCTGATTAACAAGAGGATAAACAATACTCCTATTAAGATTGCACCTGCAAGCTATCCTAAAAACTCTAGACCAGTAACTTGCCTTATGACAACATATAAACTATACACTGGAATTGATGCTGACAGAGTTTATAATCATTTAGAAGACAACTCAGTCGTGGCAATAGAACAAAAGGGTTATAAAAAGAAAGTTGTATGGAACAAAGCATCATTTGCTGTTAAATAAAGGCATATAATGGAGAAATGTAAAAAGGGGAAGAATCTAAGTATGGCATGGGTAGACTAATAAAAAGTATTTGACAGTATCTCACATTCATGGATAAAAGAGTGCTTAAAATTGTACAAGATACTTCCCACACTGATAAATTACATTACAGCAACCATGAAACAGTGGCAAACCACTCTGCAGCTAAACATGGTAAAGAATAAATTATTATTCCAGGGATAAAAATTCAAAGAGGAATATTCCTGGGGTGACTCTCTGTCACCGCTGCTCTTTTGTCTTACACTTAACCCATTAAATTGTCTACTTGTCCCCCCCCCCCCATAACCACACTACCTTATTGCAGTCACTTCAAGACTGCACTGAAAACTCACTTAAAAAGTCTCTGGTTATGCCCATGCACCAATTCTGACTAGTAATCCCCCTTTTTACCACCCCTTCCTTTCCCCTCCCCTAGAAACCCTGCCTCACACTGTCTGATCATTGCATTCTTTCCTTTGCAGGCTCTGGCTCACCCTTTACCCTCCCCTTCCCTCCTCACTCAATCTCTCAGACCTGTTATAACATGCTTAACTACCGCACTTGATCTCAACTCCAAATACATATCCAACTGACTTACACCTAGCTTTCTCTCACTACCACATAATACTACTCACTCAGTCTCCTCTCTTACTCCTCTATCTTCCCCTTCCATCCCATTAGGCCTTCTAGCTTGTTCCACCTTCATGTGGAGCATCTGATTTATATCTGCTTGAGTTTAGTGTAATATTTGTATATACGATTTAGGTATATGAGTTTAGAACAGTATCTGTTTGAGCTTAGTACTATCTGTATATACATCCTACCTTTATTCATAGCCTCTAGCTAGATATTGGTATATCTGTTCATTACTATGTTTCTTATTGTATGTATAGCTAATGTTTGCTGCAATATGTGTTATTTGCTATTGTATGTATATACAATTGTTCTTCATGTACTCTGCTGCTCATTTGTTGTTCTGTGGAGCTTTTCTCCCCAGGCCTCCACTGAAAAAGGACCTGTGTCCAGTTGGAATTTCCCGGTAAGCAAACATAAATAAATAAATAAACTTAACAGATTAGGTCATGGCTACAATTTGGCTCCCAGAAAACAACAAAGTGTAAAGACTTATCTTCATTTTGCAGATGATTTAAAACTGTATACTTCATTAGCTGAGGAAATGAAAGCACAACTGCAAGCGGTCAAAACTTTTTCAGATGACATAAGAATGACATTTGGTCTTAATAAATATGCAAAGGTACCTTTTAAAGTAGGAAAGCTGCAACACCAAGAAAATATCAGCCTGGGACAGGAAAGTGATATAAAAGAAAGTGATATTAAAGAACTTGAGCAAGAGGGAGTGCATAAATATTTGGGAAATGATGAAGGATCAACAATAAAACATGAACAAATGCAAATAAAACTGCATATGTAGAAAACTCCTGAAACAACCTCATGTTGATCAGGATCGAATACAGGAATGACTAAGGAGACGTGCATTTAAACCAAAAGAAAAAAGGTTAATTTTGGTGGCTCAAGAAAATGAACTACATTCACACTGGTTTACAAAGTCCATTGAACATGTGGAAGAAAAAGACAAATGTAGGTTTTGTAAAACAGATTTGGAAACAGTCGCACATCTTGTTGCTGGTTGTGATATAGTAATGGCAGAAAGACTGTATACTGAAAGGCATAATAATGTGGCTAGACTGTTGCATTGGGAATTGTGCAAACATTATAATATTGAAGTAGCTGAAAAACACTGGAAACATGGGCCACAAAGATGAAGTTTATATCACATGCGATCATCCATTGCCAACAGTTCAAAAATAAATGCGAGAAAAACAGATATAGTAGTCCATGAAAAGAAGACAAAAGTAGCTTTGATTACTGAAATTGCTACA
Source organism: Protopterus annectens (assembly GCF_019279795.1). Classification (NCBI taxonomy): domain Eukaryota; kingdom Metazoa; phylum Chordata; order Ceratodontiformes; family Protopteridae; genus Protopterus; species Protopterus annectens. The sequence goes on along the minus strand of NC_056744.1, from coordinate 1,077,134,451 downwards.
CACTGTGACTACAGTGTCTAATGTACAGAGAGACACAAAGTCATAAAATATCAGGATTTGAAGGCAGAAATGAGGGCAGATTTGGAAGAAAGAGACTCAGACTGTTTCAGTAGTAGTAAGAGCAACAATGCTTACAAAAAAGAATTTATAATCATACTTAGATATGTTAAGATATGAATTGTAGTAGGAGTCATTACTGGGCACATTGTGGTTGCTGCGAAGAGCACTTCTGGCCAACATCAAAGTTTAAAACAATACTAATTTCATGAATTTTAATTCTACTTTGACTTAGGAATGTGGTCTATTCCCATCATGGTATTAGAAACTTAAAAGACTTGGAGAAATTAAAAAAAAGACAGACCTCATATATTATTAGGGGTCAGAACGGAGAGATGATAAATCAGCAAGCAAAGGAGAATAGTATTGCTGGAAATAAATTAATCCTCAAGTCTTGGTGAGTACCTTCATGAGGTGGACCAAGTTTTTCAGAAAATCTCACCAATACAACACTGATGTATAGACTGTATTTTATATATCATATATCATGGACAGAAGTAGGTTAAAAATAAAGAAGACATCTGGGTGTACAAGTCCCAGGATGAAAACGTACAAAATCCTGGTAGGCACACTGGTGTGCCAGGACTGGAAAAAAATGAAAAGAAATACAAGGGTGAATGGTTAAAAAAGCGGTTTAATCAATAAATGAAACACATAAGCACTTTTGTTTTAGAAAACTTCTTCAGATAAAAACACTGTATAACAATATAGTTTAAAAATATTTTGTAATCCAATCTAAAAAAAAGAGGACAAAAGAGTTTATGTGTTTTAATTATTGATTAAAACATTTTTTAACCATTCCACCTTGTATTTCTTTCTTTTTGCTGTGTTGAGTGTATTTACAAGTTGTTGTAGAACTAGAAAAAATGACAGTGTAGAATCCTCAAAACACAGAAATATTCCTACAATGAGGTTAGACCAGTCTCAGAGGGAGGATGCCCTCCCTCCCCCCATTGTAGAAAGTGCAGTACTTCACAAAATTAACAAAAACTGGTAGGCCAAAAAAGAGCCATAAAGATGATAGTGTGGACTATTGACGATAAGAAATAAATTATGTATTGTTACTATTATGCAAGAAGTCCATCATTTCCAAACAGAAGATATACAAAAATATTAAGAGAGAAATTAGACAAAGAAAAATACTTGCACAAGAAAAACTGTCAAAAGCTTAATGCAAAATTCGGGTTCATTAATACAATAGATTTATGAAAAACACTATATAGACCAAGAAACCTTGGGCCGTTTGGAAAAAGAAGCGACTGAGGAAGTGTGAAAATACAAAGAACAAAATCTAAAGATTTTTGAAAGGTATAAAAAAGAAATATGGGCATGGGAAAAAAAGATAGATCTGCTATGTTGCAATATTTATGCAAAGGAGAAAGCCAAATTAATCAATACAAAAATGCAGCCCCAAAGGTAGTCGAAGAAAAATATAGGCAAAGATATCCAGATATGGAAAATTTCGCAATACAAAAATTAAGATCTTAAAGAGGGAACATAGAACAGAAGATTAATAAAGTAGAAGTCAGTAAAATAGAATCTGAAGTTATGGAATACCTGAAAAGTGAAGGATTTGGTGTATAGAGTCTAACACAGGTTATATCACAGCATGATGGAACAACAAGTCCCCTGAGTAAGGAGAAACAGGAGGAGCAGCAGAAGGAAATGTGGACATAGTAAAAAAAAAGAGATTTAATATGATGCAATATTTATGCAAAGGAGAAAGCAAAACTAATCAATACAAAAAGAGCAGCACCAAAGATATTTGAAGAGAAATACAGACAGAGATATTTGAAGAGAAATACAGGCAAAGGCATCCATTGCCTTGCAACGATGTATAAACTATACACTGGAATTGATGCTGACACAGTTTATAGTCATTTAGAGGAAAACTCAATCATGGCAATAGAACAAAAGGTTAATAAAAGAAAGTCATATGCAACAAAGGATCATTTGTTGTTAAATAAAGTCATAACGGAGAATTGTAAAAAGGGGAGGAATCTAAGTATGGCATGGATAGACTACAAAAAAGCATTTGACAGCATCCCACATTCATGAGTAAAATAGTGCTTACAAATGTATAAGATACATCCTACCTTAATTGATTACATTACAGAGACTATGAAACAGTGACAAAAAAACTATGCAGCTAAGCCATGATAAATGACAAATTATTATCCCAGGGATAAAATTTCAAAGAGGGATATTCCAGGTTGATGCTTTGTCACTGCTGCTTTTTTGTCTTGCCTTAATCCATTAAGCTGTCTACTTAACATATTAGATCATGGCTACAATTTGGCTCCCAGAAAACAATAAAGTGTAAAGACTTCTCATCTTCTTTTTGTGGATGATTTAAAACTGTATAGTTCATCATCTGATGAACTGAAAGTACAACTGCAAGCGGTCAAAACTTTCTCAGATGATATAAGAATGACACTTGGTCTTGATAAATGGGCAAAAGAAACCTTAAAAGCAGGAAAGCTGTAGCACCAGGAAAATGTCAATCTGGGACAGGACTTGGGAATTGACGAAGGATCAATAATAAAATATAAACAAATGTGAATAAAACTTAGTAACGAATATTTTAGATGGCAAAAATTAATACTAAAACAGCCCTGACATCTAGAAACAAAGTCTAAGCTATAAACCAATTTGCTCTTCCTGTTCTAACTTACAGTTTTGGGGTGATTGACTGGCTCCAACAGGTACTGGATCAGCTGGACAGGAAAACAAGAAAAATGCTTCATGCTTATCAAATAATTTATAAAAATCAGTTTATACCAAGATTATATATTCCTGATTCTGAAGAAGGTATGGGCCTCCTTGAAATTGATTACATGTAAAGATCTGCAATTATAGAGCTGCATACAGATCTGCTGACCTCACAAGATCCAAACATAGTGAAAGTTTTAAAACATGAGGAGAACAAGTCTAAGATGGCTTCCCTGCTTAGTTTAGCAGAAGCATATCAGTGACAAGTGAGAATGGAAATCAAACCAGAAGTAGATAAAAATCAGGCAGCAACTGAATGTGCCAAAAAAACAAAAGGAAGAATATAAGGCGAAGGATCAGATAAGAAGGCAATAAATGTGGATAATGCATAAGTACAGCTGCAAGTATAGAAAACTCTTGGAACAACCTCATGTTGATCAGGATCAAATGCAGGAATGGTTAAAGAGAAGTGAATTTAAACCAAAAGACAAAAGGTTAATATTGGCGGCTCAAGAAAGTGGAATGTGCCAAAAAACAAAAGAAAGAATATAAGGTGAAGGATCAGCTAAGAAGGCAAGAAATGTGAATGCATAACAACCTCATGTTAGTCAAGATCTAATGCAGGAATGGTTAAGGAGAGGTGAATTTAAACCAAATGACAAAAGGTTAATATTGGCAGCCCAGGATAGCAGACTATATACATGCTGATTTACAAACTCCATAAACATGTTGGAGAAACAGACAAATGCAAGTTTTGTAAAACAGAATTGGAAACAGTTGTATGTCTTGTTTCTGGGTATTTTACTGAAAGGCATAATAATGTGGCAAGACTGTTGCACTGGGAATATTGCATGCATTATAATAACAAAATAGCTGAGAAGCATTGGAAACATGAGCCACAAAGCATTATAGAAAATTATATCACTTGGGATCATCCATTACCAACAGTTCAAAAATAGGTATAAGAAAACCAGATATAGTAGTACATGAAAAGAAAAGTAGCAGTGATCATTGAAATTGCTAAATCCAGTGATTACAGGGGTTCATATTATATGATCGAATGCTAGAAATAGCGAACTATCTATTACTGAACCCAAATGCACGAAACCACAAAATGTCGAAGGAACGGATCAGTGAATTTTTTCCCAGGAAAAAAATTTGCTAATCCAAAAAAAAAAAAATGTACAGGCAACATGAATATACTAATCCCCCACCTTGAATATACCAACTCTGGGATCACAACACAGTGAAGAAAACAGCAAATTCCAGAGAACGGCCCAGCGAATTTATTCCTGCGGTTTCGTGCATTTGGGTTTGACAAATGAGCGTTCGCTATTTCTAGCATTCAATCATGTAATAGGAACCCGATTACAGTGTCTTATGTACAGAGAGAGACACAGAGTCATAAATTACCCAGATTTGCAGGCAGAAATGAGGTCAATGTGGATGAAGGATACCCAGGCAGTTCTAGTAGGAGTAGGAGTAATCAGTCTTATAAAAATTTACAGTCATGTGCAGATATGTTACTGATACATGTAACTCCATATGAATTGCAGAAGGAGTAATTTCTGAAATCATTGCGAGTGCTGCGAAGAGCACCTTTGCCTAACATCAAAGATTGAATCTATACTAATTTCATGAACATTAACCATACTTTGACTTAGGAATGGGGTCCATTCCTGCCATGGTATTAGAAACCCAAAAAAACTTGGAGAAATTAAAACAGGCTAGAACCAAAGATCTAGAAGAAGTTGTTATATGAAGAATTTCTTATTACTGGCCCTGAAAGTCAGAACTTTGCCAGAGAGTTGAACAGTGGTGATACATTTGTGAGGGTGTGAAATCCAGGAAATAAAGTGCATACATAATAATGCCATAAATTATATGTAAGCCTCCTTAATATGTGATGCTTTATGGGCAGTTAACTGCTAAGCATTTTTTTTACATAGAATTTACAACCCAATTTGAAAAGGTTTGTGATATCATAAAAGTCAACTGTCAAAGAAATAGCCTTAGAAGATGCTGTCATACAGTTTAAAAATGTTATTTAAATTCCATAATTCTGTGATGTGGCAGTACAAAGGTGCTTCTTCTACTGACTGTCTAGTTACCCAGTGGTTAAGCACCCTGTTACTATAGTTGTTCAGGGGAAAACTTGCTATTGCCTTTGCACGTCTGATCATGCTCATATGTTTGACTTGCAAAGTTCTGATTAGTTAAAAAAATGAGTTGCGAGCTGGTGATATATCAAGCTAAAACCCAAGAAGTAAACATTAATATGTTTCAGCCTCACAAAACCCATTGAGTCATTGGTGAATTGCTTGCTATATGCTTTTAATGGAAATTAGAACTGTGCTGAAAGAAATTATTCCCTTGTTTTATTTCAGTTGCTGTTTTTCACAAAACAATGACAGTCACACAGTTGTATATCTGCCTTAAGAAAATCTGTTGTTTTAAGACAATCATAACCCTGGTTGTATTATTTAATAAAAGCCTACTTCATCTATGAGTGGTCTACCTTCCACAAAGCAGAGAAATATTAACTTTGTGGTTAAATAGTACGTACCCCCCTACAAAAGGTCTAAGGAAGTAGTATATTGTTGCTGGTCCAGAAAAAAATAGCCGCAGGAGAGAGAGAAATGGAGGTATGGTCCACCAAGGGATCGTTGCTGGGTTAAGAAAATTTTAAAAGGAGTGGTTTATTTTCTTACACCTAAAATAAGAAAAACAACATTTTAGTTTTCTTTATGTCAGGAAGGAGACACTGGGTTTCTGGGTATGTGTCAAACACCTGAAAATGTCACATTGTTGCAAGGAAAGTGAGCATCCTCCAATGACACTTAAAATGAATAAATATGAGGATGGTTATTTCATTCACTATGACATTTTTCTTTATCGTTAAGCTAGTCATTTTTTACCTGTACCTCTGCTGAGCACTCCTGTACCCTATGATTGTGATTTAGAAACAAAGATTGCCATGCTGTTTGGTCATCTTCTCACCTTTTTCTGCTTCACTGTATACCTAAGAAATCATATATCTAAAGAGGTACATCCTCCCTAGTAGTCTAGAGATTTTAATCTTGACTATGATTCCACTGACCCAAGATCAGTCACTGCAAAGATAAGTTCCATCAGCCGAAGAGATTTCACCACAGTTTAGTGGGAAGTGGTAACTTTTTCACTCTGAGGCTGCCCACTGGTAGTGACTGGTGATTGTGTAGCCATATCAAAAGGCTCAGTGACTGAGAGTGGGTAGCTGTGCACAGATTTCTTGATACATCAGAGTGCCAGGTAAGAATAGGATAAGTCTCCAGAGAAATGTTCTTCTGTGTAAATATTGTGCGGTATATGGTCTGCATCTGGCCTTGCTGGTGCTATTGACCAGCTCCTGACAAGCCAAGCAGAAAAAATTGTTACCACATATTTCAAATCTAATAATCACATATACTGCATTGGTATAATTATAGGTGTTAGTCTGGTCAGGCACCAGTTATATGATGTAGCCTAAAAATGTATAGTAATAGCAAACAAAGAAAAGGTGACTACATAAATAAATAAATAAGCAACTCACGAAAAAGAAAAAAAGTGGTGGGTATGCAACTATGCTGAACACAGCAAAACCTTTTCAGTGTGGTATGCCTGCCACACAACACAGTTACTAGAAAAAAAAATGAGGTCCTGGATAATGACCTGATGAAACCATTACATATTCATCCATTTCTCTGGACAAAAAAACTGGCAAATTGTTCAGCACCCATTAGAATGCATGATGCACTTTATTAGAGAATATGCAACATTAATAGATTATACAGCCCGTGGAACTTTCAAACAACGTGAATTAAAATGAGAACATTTTAAGTATGTTCCTGGAGGTGTGGTCCCATTTGATAGGTGTTGAGAACAGCCACATAATGTACATGTAGAAACAATTCCATTAGTTATCCTGCAAAATTCCTTTTATGGAAGGAGTTAATGAAAGTAGTTCCAAGTGTGCCAAACTATGGGTAATTCCAAAGTAAGTGGAGGAAAGTAATGTACTGTGCAATGGTTTTCTCTTTTATAGCAATATAAGATAGCTTAGTTGTGTGTGGCAAACTGCTTGGAGCAGTTTTGGAAATGTACAGTAAAACCGACGTGTTTATGAATGAAAGGGGAACCCATGTGAAAGAACATTTAGATAACCAATAACTATAAAGCTAACTTTTTCTAAGACAGCTAACCTCAAAAAAAGACTACAGGCTAAATGGAAGTTAACCTATAATTTATTTACCTGTGTTTAGGATTCAACAAGAAGCCAAAACTGTTTAGTTACAAGATAACTGACCGTGAACTCATTATTTTCCTGTAATATATAACCAAATCTCTTTTAAATAAATTTCCCACAGCATGTTTATGAAAAATCCTGAATTGTCCAAAAGATTTCAAAGATTATCCTGGCATAATGCTGACTTATGCCTTTAGTAAAAATCCAGCTGGGGACAACAGAATTGAATCTCCAAAATGTGCTCAAGTGAAGGTGATATCTGCAAGAGGGCTTTGAAAAACAACTACAGTGATAGAGATTTGACTATATTTTATAAGCACTCCCCAATTGGCATACTTTCACATCTGAAAAAATATGTATGTACATTGCTTTGTTACAATATTAGCCCCCTCCCCCCAAACACACAGTAGCAAGCAGCACTTTTACGCCTTAGGATTGCCAAATCAAGTTTCACATCTTGACTGGATGATGTTCTCAAGGGTGTCAAATTACAAACTGCTTTGTCCAGTGTCCCCAGACACTTTTCATGTATCCAGTGAATAACACACACATAAATCACACTGACTCAACCCCCCTAGGGTTACAAAGAACTGACCATGTGAATCAGGTGTATGTAAAGTAATCTAATTGTAGCAGTGTTACTATTTCAGGCAACTGATAGTGTATCATACACATTCAGACAAAAATCTGTATTACATATCCTCAGTCTGTGCCAATAAGAGAGTTTGTGTCCCCTATTTTTAGCATTGCCACATTTAATAAAACTGATATATTTTTCTTCCCATACTCTCTGTGACATATCATTCTCTTCTAAATATATTGCATCTCCTCTCCTTAGCTCTCCTTTGAAAAAAAAATATCAGTAAAGTATCTTGACCTCATCATGGCCCACCCATTCATAAAAATGTTATAAAAAGCAAATTTGTGCTAGGCTTGTCTCTTACCACTGCCTTACTTAAAGACGCAACGCTCAGGAAAAATAATCACTTGCCATCCCATAGCCATAATATTTTGTGATTGGTTGGAGGATGCAAAACAGAGAACGTATATGGAGACAGACAAAGAGCATAGAACTTTCCTATTGTCAGCAACCTGTGTGGTATGTCTAGCACATACAGTACATACATAGTAGGTTGTATAGGCATATTATTTATCACATATTTAATTTTATATGGAATGTGTTTACAATTTATTAAGCTTATATTTTACTTTATTAAAGGAATAGAATAATTTGTAAATTCACAAGTTCATGGGTGGATAATAGGTAATCAGTTGTCAGACCATTTGTAGACTAGCCCAGAACAGCAAACATCAGGAGTTAATTCCTGCCTTAAGGAGAGATACACACATAGACCAAGGGAGAATTTTTGACTGCCCTTCCACTTGTCCTGGTTAGTCTTCAAAGTACCTGGGCTACTGTTCTGCTTAAAATGCAAGTATAGTTCAGCACAGACAGTAACAAACACAAAGCTTTGCAATTTAAGAGTGTTAAATTAAGTTTTACATCAAGACTTACTGGGGTTCCCGGGAAGACTGGTATAGATAGGTGAAGGCTGCCAGCCTAGCCAGATAGAATTGTGCAGATAATTCTATCATTTGTAAATACTGTGAAATGTTGAACTTAAAACAATGTGGCAACATTCCCTCTGCTGTAAAGAAAGCTAAGTCAAGCATTTCTTGTTGGTCCTTTGAAATTAAAATTAATTTATGTCTGTTCCTTTGAAGTTAGAATTTGGAGTCGATGAGTCTGGAGTAAGCATCCTGCCTATTGTTTTAACTTAAGGAATAATTACTAGAATTTACATGTGGAATGTCCTTTATTGCTGTAAGTGTAAAGGAATGCAAATGTCAGCCTGGGAACTCCAGGAAAGTGTAAAAGAGATGACGTAATGTTTATCAGAACTGCAATAGCAATTTAAAAAGTGGGAACCAGAGATTATTACACATTTTTGTACATTTTTGTCTTGACATCCAACTCACAGCATTGCCTTATGCTCTATGTAAGTAAGTTATCTTAGAAGTGTGTTTTTTGTAGAAATAGCTAGAATTAGAAAGATTAGACTATGTGCTTTTCTGTATTCATATCAGAACTTTCCTACTGTATTGTTTTAAGTATTTCTCTGTGATCTCTGAACTCTTGACTAGCGCTGTGCTGTAGTGGTATTGTGTTATGTTTTTAGTATTTATTATTAAATAGTTTTAAACCCTTTTAACTGTGGCTGTTTTGTGTAGAGATAAGTTAAGCTCTAAGAGTACATTGCATGTATATAAGGATCCTGTACCAGGTCACTCTAATAAGCCTTGAGACTGTTTAGTCACATCTACCAATTGGATAATAATATTGCACAGTAATAATTGGACACCCTTTTAAGGGCCTTTGAGCAGCTGATAATTATTAGTGGGTGGTGGCAGCTGGTACTACCATATAGTCTGGGTAAAAAGGGGCACAGCTGGAGAACCTGTGCCAGCCTACCCCAGAAGTGTCTGTGTGGTTGTGTAAACTCTTATCTCAAAGTGTGTGTGTGTCAGCTACTTGGGCAGGGACACAAAGCACTGGTTGGACAGAGAGGGTGCTGGAGATTTTAGCTTGCCCACTAGGCTGAGATCTGGACCCTATAGCTGTGCCAGTGGAGAGACTTATTGGGGACCTGGGGAGCAAGGGAGCAACCAGCCCTGGACCGACTGTGATCTCTGTGTGCTCTTAAGGGAACTTGCACTTTACTGTGTGTATTTGTTATCCTTTCCTCATATATGAGATGCCCTCTCTGGTGTTAGTGGTGAGAATTGAGGCTCCTTGGATTGCTGGGCCAGGGCACGGGCATCACATTTGTGGTGGCAGGGGTGGAATATCCACATCACATATTAATTAGTTGGCAAATACTAATTGGCTTGTAGTGGTGTGGGTAGAGTGAATCCTGTAGCTTGTGTACAGTGAGATTTGAAGGTGCGTTGTACTCTAAAACAGCCACACAGTGAATACTCAAGAGTTCAGATCACAATTGTTTTATTTCTTTTGTTAGCTTAGTTAGTCAGGGTGAGCAGGCAGCATGTCAGCAGAGGAGTATGGAAAGCTGACAAGGAGCCAGCTAGTGGAGATGTACCAGGCTAGGGGACTGGTGCATGGAAACCTGACTAAGGCAGACCTGATTGCAGCCTTGGTTACAGCTGCATCAGAAAGCAGCAACCAGGAAGATAATCAGACTGGCAATGGAGATATAATTCCCTTGGAGAATGGACAGCTCAACATTTCTGCAGTGGACTTAAAAATCCAGCTGGAGCTAAAAAGACTTGAGTTGGAGGCCAGGCATCTGGAATAAGAAGCAAATGAGAGACTACAACATTTGCAGGCTGAGGAGAATGAGAAACTGTTACGTCTGCAAGCTGAGGAACAACAGAGGCAGAGGCAGCATGAGAAGGAGATGCTGACTCTTTGCCAGAGTCATGGAGGTAATGGGGAAGGGAGTAACTGGACCCCAGAAGCACAAAAGGTTGGTAAATTTCTTCTGCAGTTTAAAGAGGGGGATAATTTTGATAGTTTCATTCATATGTTTGAGAGGGTATGTAAACAGTATGAAGTTGACCAAGGGCTCTGGGTATGGTTCCTGACCCCTTTACTCCATGGTAAAGCTGCAATTGTTTGTTCCAAAATGTCTGACATTGCATGTTTTGATTATACTGCTGTAAAAATAGTCTTTTAGAATGGTTTAAGCTAACACCTAAAACGTATAGGAAAACATTTTGTGAGCATAGATGCAAGGCAGATGAAAGTGTGTGTGAATATGTTGCTGAATTGAGCACTTATTTCCATAGGTGAGTGAGTGGATGTCAGGTCATCACTTTTGAAGGGCTGGCAGACTTTTGGTAAGGGAACAAGCCCTTAGCACTTTGCCTGAGGACATGAGGATCTGGTTAGCTGATAGATAGTGCGGCACTTCAGATGAGTTGGGGAAGAAGGGAGACCTATACCTAGCAAGCAGGGCAGCCCTGCACAGGAAGGGGACCCCCAGTACTGCTCATGGGTCTAAAGGAACCCATGGTAGGCAGCACATACTGCCCCAAATGAATCTGCCAGTAGCCGGGGAAGCCACTAGTCCAAGTACACGTCCAGGAGCTAGAGTTAAATGTTTTGAATGCAACCAGTGGGGCCATGTGGCATACAAGTGTCCACACAGGCAAGGTGGGGAACCAAAGGTGAGGGAGCCAGTAAGTGGGAAAGACAAAATGCCAATAATAGGTTGTCTTGAGACAACAGGGGTACTAAAATACCATCCTGCAGATGGCCTGATAGGGAAGGATTTGGATGAGGCAGTACCATGTGCTTATGCAGTTACACCCAGTCAGGCTACGAGACAAGCATGTGGGTCTGGTAGCCTGCGGGAGACCCAGACAGACTACATACTTGCAGCCCAGACTGCTGAGGTGGTTATTTTAGGGAGTGAGCTACACTGTAGCAGTGAAACTGAAGGTGAGCCACAGCTGCTTGTGGGTATTGATGGTCCCTTGGACAGAATGACTGCAAAGGTAGAGGTGAGTAGTAGTACCCAGGCTGACAGTGAGGCACCACTGTCAGAGGATGCCAGACATCCTGTGGAAGGGGAGCTTGGAAGGGTTACAAGGAGAGAGTTGAGACAGGCTCAGCTCTCAGACCCTACATTGCAAGGCCTGAGGCAGGTAGCTAGGGAGGCACTTGATTCTCAAGGAAAGGGGGAATCTGTATACTGGGAAAAAGGGTTACTGTACAGAGAGTGGACCCCTGAGGGAGGGCTAGAAGGTGGGAGAGTACAGCAGTTGGTAATGGCTAGAGCCTACATCTATCACTTCTAGCCATAGCCCATGATATTCCCTTTGCAGGTCATATGGGCATAAAACGTACAAAGAGGCATATTATGCAGAACTTCTATTGGCCTGGAATTTCCAGAGATGTAACAGGGTACTGCAGGACCTTTGAGCAGTGCCAAAAGGTAGGCAAGGCAGGAGACAAGGTGAGAGCTCCATTGATGTCTTTGCCTGTAATTGAGGAGCCATTTCAGAGAGTAGCTATGGATATTGTGGGTCCTCTGAGTACCCCAAGTTCTACAGGGAACAAGTATATCCTAGTGGTAGTGGAATATGCTACACAATACCCTGAGGCAGTGGCTTTGTCCTCCATTGAGGCAGAGAAGGTAGGAAATGCTTTGTTAGAGATTTTCAGCAGGGTAGGTTTCCCAAAAGAAATACTGATTGACAGAGGTGCCAATTTCCTGTCAGATCTGCTGGCTTGTCTGTGGAAGTCCTGTGGGGTTAAGCACATGAAGACCACTTCCTACTATCCCGAGACTGATGGTCTTGATGAGAAGTTAAGCTCTACAATCAAGTCCATGCTACTGGAATTTGCAGATCAGTTTAACAGGGAGTGGAACAAATATTTGCCCCATCTGTTGTTTGCTTACAGAGAGGTTCCCCAGGAATCCATAGGTTTTTCACCCTTTGAGTTGCTGTATGGGCATAGGGTGAGGAGACCTCTAGATTTAATTCAAGATGAGTGGGAAGGTGAGTGCGAGTTTCACAAGGAGTCTGTTGTGGCATATGTTCTAAACATCAGGACAAGGCTCAGGGAACTCATGGGCTTGGCCCAAAAGAACCTGGCAGAATCCCAACAACAGAAAAAGGTATGGTATGACAGGAATGCTCGAGCTAGAGAGTATGCTGTGGGGAAGCAGGTAATAGTTCTCATTCTTGTCAGACGCAACAAGCTGCAAGCAGCTTGGGAGGGACCCTACAAGGTGGTAAGAAAGGTAAGTGATGTTAACTACATGGTGGAACTGCTAGGCAGATGACAGGGACACAAATTGTACCATGTTAACATGATGAAACTTTACCATGCTAGGGAGGCCCCTGTGCTGAGCATTTGCAGTGGATTGCAAGAGGAGTCTAAGGGAGATCTGGGGATGGATCTCCTCAGTGAAGCTCAGGCTGACACATCAAAGGAAGGGGTAGCAATGTCCCAGCAGCTATCTCCTACTCAGGTTTGAGAAATCTGAGCAGTGCTGCAGGAATTTGGGGACATTTTCACTGGGAAACCAGGGTGCACCCACCTAGTGCAGCACCAGGTAGCTACAGGACCTTAAAGGCCTATTAGGCAGGCCCCTTTTAGGGTGGCTGAGAGAGTCAGACAGACTCTGAGGGAGGAGGTACAGGAGATGTTGGAACTAGGGGTGATTCAAGGGTCCAACGGTCCCTGGGCATCCATAGTGGTGCTGGTGCCAAAGAAGGATGGCAGCACTAGATTCTGTGTGTACTACAGGAAATTAAATACTCACACTGAGACTGATGCTTACCCCATGCCGAGGACAGATGAGGCCCTAGATCAGCTGGGTGGGGCTAAGTATCTTACAACCATTGCTTTTACCAAGGGTTACTAGCAGGTGTCCTTGACTCCCAGTGCTAGAGAGAAGTCAGCCTTTGTGACTCCTTTTGGCTTGTATGAGTTCACAAAAATGCCCTTTGGGATGAAGGATGCCCCATCGACTTTCCTGAGGCTGGCAGATAATATCCTAGCAGGAGCAGGAGGGTTTGCCCTTGCTTACCTAGATGATATTGCCATCTACAGCCATTCCTGGCCAGAGCACCTTCAGCATGTCAGGGAGGTGCTGGGCAGACTACAGATGGCAGGGTTGACCATTAAGCCGAGCAAATGTCAAGTGGGTATAGCGGAGGTCTCCTACATAGGACATAGAGTGGGGAGTGGTAAGCTAAAGCCAGAACCTGCCAAAGCAGAAGCTATTCAGGCATGGCCTGCACCTGTTACTAAAAAGCAGGTGAGGGCATTTTTGGGACACCAGAGGACTACAGAAATTTGTCCCCTGTTAAAGTACCATAGCTGCTCCCCTCACAAACCTGACAAGGAAGAACTGGCCAGATAAGTAGTGTGAACCCCAGCATGTGAGCAGGCATTCCAGAAGCTTAAAGAAGCTTTGGGAGGACCCCCTGTGTTAGCCAGTCCAGACTACAGCAAAAAATTGTTGTACAGGTGGATGCTTCAAACTATGGGGTTAGGGCTGTACTTAGCCAGATTTCTTCACAGGGAGAAGAGCACCCAGTGGTTTATTTCAGTCATAGGCTCCAACCCAGGGAGGAATGCTATGCAGCTGTAGAAAAGGAATGTCTAGCCATAGTGTGGGCACTGCAGAAACTTCAGCCTTATCTGTATGGAGGAAAACTCACTGTTATGACAGATTGCAACCCTCTAACATGGTTAAGCAGAGCCAGTCAGCAAAATGCCAAGTTGCTAAGATGGAGCCTGGGGTTGCAAGCATATGACATGTCAGTGCAGCACTGCAGTGGGAGAAGAAATGTCAATGCAGATGGGCACTCAAGATAGGGAATAGGGTAGGTATACTCATGTAAACCTAACCCTCTCAAGTGGCGTTTCTCAAGGGTCACTTGAAAAACTAGCTTGAGTTCTCGGGGGGGGGGGAGAAATGTGAAGACTGGTAGAGATGAGTGAGGGCTACCAGCTTAGCCAGATAGAATTGTGCAGATAATTCTATCATTTGTAAATACTATGAAATGTTGAACTTAAAACAATGTGGCAACATTGCCCTCTGCTGTAAAGAAAGCTAAGTCAAGCATTTCTTGTTGGTCCTTTGAAATTAAAATTACTTTATGTCTGTTCCTTTGAAGTTAGAATTTGGAGTCGATGAGTCTGGAGTAATCATCCTGCCTATTGTTTTAACTTAAGGAATAATTACTAGAATTTACATGTGGAATGTCCTTTATTGCTCTAAGTGTAAAATAATGTAAATGCAGTTTCTATTAGCCTGGAAACTCCATGAAAGTGTAAAAGAGATGATGTAATGATGATGTAATATTTATCAGAACTGCAATAGCAATTTAAACAGTGAAAACCAGAGATTATTACATATTTTTGTCTTAACATCCATCTCACAGCATTGCCTTATGCTCTATGTAAGTAAGTTATCTTAGAAGTGTGTTTTCTTGTAGAACTAGCTAGAATTAGAAAGATTAGACTAAGTGTTTTTCTATATTTATATCAGAACTTTTCTACTGTATTGTTTTAAATATTTC
The DNA here is from genome assembly GCF_019279795.1 of Protopterus annectens. Classification (NCBI taxonomy): domain Eukaryota; kingdom Metazoa; phylum Chordata; order Ceratodontiformes; family Protopteridae; genus Protopterus; species Protopterus annectens. Next base: position 1,077,119,351 of record NC_056744.1, on the reverse strand, counting down.
TCTGTGATCTCTGAACGCTTGACTAGCGCTGTGTTGTAGTAGTATTGTCTTGTGTTTTTAGTATTTATTATTAAATATTTTTAAACCCTTTCAACTATGGCTGTTTTGTGTAGAGATAAGTTAAGCACCAAGAGTACATTGCATGTATATAAGGATCCTGTACCAGGTCACTCTAATAAGCCTTGGGACTGTTTAGTCACATCTACCAATTGGGTAATAATATTGCACAGTAATAATTGGGCACCCTTTTAAGGGCCTTTGAGTAGCTGATAATTATTAGTGGGTGGTGGCAACTGGTACTACCGTATAGTCTGGGTAAAAAGGAGCACAGATGGAGAATCTGTACCAGCCTTCCCCAGAAGTGTCTGTGTGGTTGTGTAAACTCTTATCTGAAAGTATGTGTGTGTCAGCTACTTGGGCAGGGACATGGAGCACTGGTTTGACAGAAAGGATGCTGGAGATTTTAGCTTGCCTACTAGGCTGCGATCTGGACCCTATAGCTGTGCCAGTGGAGAGTCATATTGAGGACCTGGGGAGCAAGGGAGCGACCAGCCCTGGACTGACTGTGATCTCTGTGTGCTCTTAAGGGAAATTGCACTTTACTGTGTGTATGTGTTATCCTTTCCTCATATATGGTGGTAGTGGTGAGGATTGTGGCTCTTTGATTGCTGGGCGAGGGCTAGGGTGTTACAGTTCTCATATTTGTATTTTAACAGCATTACACATCAAACTTTATGGCCAAATCTGTATGCAGCCCTGACTTCTGGCAGCAGAATGGAATTCAGGATACAGCTCTCAGCAACAAATCTCTGTATTCATCTTTCATACACATGGATAATCAGAAATTAACCCCACATCTGGCACCTTTATCTCAGATAGGCAGAAGCAGCAGTAAATCACCCCCTATAAATCAAATTTGTGGGTCACATTTGGGTTGCACAGCTAGGCTCATAAAGGTCTTAGTGGATATTAATATAGTATACAACTATGAACCTATAAACCTATGAACAAAGATGAAGAGCATTACAATTCTGAAAATTATTTATAATGATTCTGTTGGTACAGAAATACTTTTCTTGTAGGGATGCCAACACTGGCTTGAAAGACCTAACAGAAAATAATTACATTCTTTGTTGTGCTTTTAAACTTCTAGATTATTTCTCCATCCTTTTTTCTAATGTTAAATGAAGTTTGGCAACAAACCATGTTGTCCTGGGACATCTTCATGGGTGGGTTAGGTTGTTATTAGGGGGGAGTTAAGTGGATTGAGGAGGTGAAATGATTAAGTGAAGGCAGGGATGGTTGGAAGGAAATGAGATAGGGATGTGGAGGGGCTTAAGAGGTTTAGTCCATTGTAGCAGCACATTTTGGCGTGAACTTGCTACAATGCAGGTTTACGTCCATGACGACAGGGTGGTATTAAGGGATCAGGTAGGCCTTGGATTAATAATGTGTGCAGGGAGGAGAGTGGGTAAGGTTAATTTATTATTTCTGCTTTCCTAGTTGGTTAGTATTAAAGCATGGGAGGGGTTGAGTATTTTGGGCAGTGGAATGGGTACTTTGGTAGTTGTATTCCAGGAGGGTTCTTTGTGGTAAAACAATATAATGATGATATACCAAAAAAAAATAAAATAAAAAAAAAAATATATATATATATATATATATATATATATATATATATATATATATATATATATATATATATATATATATATATATATATATATATATATATATATATAGAGAGAGAGAGAGAGAGAGAGTAAGTCGGCTGGATGATAGAGACTTGGTAGGGCATTATGTGCCCAATATACAGTGTGCCGCTCGTTTTCTGACTTGTTTTCTAACTCTGTTTTCTAACTCAAAAAAAGAAAAAAAAAGGGTAGTCATTGCTGGTGATAGGGTTTCCATAGAATTCCCTGTGTTGTGGGCTTTGTTCCCCCAGTATACAGTGTGAATTTTGTTTTTTCGAACTCCTTGCCCGGCAAAGTAGTCATTGGTGGTGACAGGGCTCTGTATTGCTTGGCTCCATTTAAGCCGCAAGTAGTTTTTGCAGGCTGGGAGATTTTGTGTTCCTAGATGCCCCTGCACATGTGTGGTTGCATGGTGCAAGAATTCTTCTATTTTTTTTTTTTTTTTTTTTTTCCGTAGTCTGTAAAGATACTGGGTAATACATCCGTAGTCCAGTAGTCCATACAGACACACATCAGGGCTAGGCACTGATCTTTTCAGCAAATGATACAGCAATTTGAGATCTTTCTGTTCGTTACAGAGTTACAGAGTTACAGTCCATTCATTGATATGGGAAAGAGCTGGACTTAGGGTGCATATTTCTAAACTGTGAAAGAAACAATGCTTATTTACACAGGAATGGAATGAAGGAGGTTTGCCAATTATGGCTGTGGTACACAATTTTAGAAAAATTCTTCATTTGCTTGTAACAACCCTGCCTTGCATTGTAGTGCTGAAAGAACTGTTCACAGCTTAGACATAGCTGCAGGTAATTCTCATTGATGAACATGCGCAGTAACAACCCAGGCCATTACCTGTGCAGGAGGGGGGGGGATCGGGGGTTTAATGGATGAGTCGGTAGTTCAGGGGAGGCTTCCATTACTCCTGATTACAATAGAAGGGCTTGTGTGGGCTGCAGCTTGTTTTATTTTAACACACCAGGCATGTTACGAAGGGGCTGGGTCATTTCACGCAGATATTGGCACCTTCTACAAGAGATGTAGGCAATGAAGTTGGCTTGGTTTCTACAGCTCTATATTAAAATAAAAAAAAAAAGTTTCCCATGCCAATACGTGAGGCTAAGCAATTCTGCCTGTGCTACTTGATTGTCAAGATATTTAGAAATACATGAAATTCATGACAACATAAATAAAACATGAACAATAATTCATTTCCCACATTAGATAGAAGTCAAATATCAACACAGTGTGTTTGCCATTGTGTAAGTTTTAAGGTGAAATATTTTAATATTTTGTAGGTAGCATGGTTTTGAAATTAGTTTTCAGTTTCTTGATTGTGGGGGGTGCTTTTTGGTTTTTGACTTTGTGCTTGACTGTGGTGGACACTGAATGCTTTGCCCATTTGAAGAACCATGAATTTCTTTCACAGGCTTTAGGCTCAGAGTGTGGAGTTGGCTTGAGGTAGTGTGGTAGGCTGCGCAGGCTGAGTTGTGTGAACGTGGGGCTGTTTAAAATGTCCTTGCGAGCTGTCGCTGTATATCCACCATACCTCTCAACTATGCAGGTTATTTTGCAGGATGTCCAGATTCTGCCTCATATTTGATGTGTTCCTCCTAAAACAGGTGCTTTCTGGCAAACAGGGTTGAAGTTAGTAAATAATGACAAAATTTGAGTTTGAGACTCCACATCCTTCAGAGGATTCATGCTAACACAAAGCCCATTATTCGGTCAATTTGCTAAGTTGCTACGGACAATGTTTAAAAACTGTTCCTATCTATCCCCACATCATTTTAGGCTTTGTTCAAATTTGGCTCTAAGAGGTTGAGAGGTATGATATCCACTCTGGCATTTTTCGGCAAGTCAGTTTATTCATTTTACAAGAACTTTGTAGTCAGCTACATAAGCGTTGTCGCAAGGCTACCCAGGTAGTGGATAGTGATAGGTCTCTTTATGTGTGGGGTTTAGTAGTAATGTACTCGACTGGTAGTTAAAATGATCATGGGTATTTGATAGAGTCATTGGAGGCATAGCTTCAGTTATGGTTGCTTTGTCATATATGTGAGTGGCGGTGGTACATTCCTTCCCGGGTTGGCAGGATAGGTCATCCTTGAAGATGTCTTGGAATGTGTGTTATGCAGTTTGGATGATTTTCATGTCTTTTTCTTTCTTGCAGATGGGGTCTTGGAATGCTGTGGCTGTAATTTAGAATAGGTGGGTATAAGGTGGAGCTTTCTCTTTACATATTAGAGGGCTTACTTTTCTCCTTTTCTTTGTAGATGATGGTATGCCAAGTACCAGTTGTGGCGATACACAGTGAATTCACAGTTGATGGAAGCAGTGGTGAGCGAGGAGGTTACACATGGGGAGCACATGTGGGCAACAGTTACTGACGGAGGTAAGTGGTTTTCAAGTGGTTGAGTTCTTGGTAGAGTATACACTGCTAGTCAGAGAAGGACAGGCATTTGAGTTTTGATCTCAGGGTTGATTGGTTGTACAATTTGTTCTGTTAACTGATCAGTATGCTAGATTAAGGTTGAAAGTTGTCCCTGTTTTGGGCATTTACAGTCAATAGTAAAAGGGCCACGGCCTTAGGTAAGAGTTGGGGTTCTGCACAGGGCTTGAGGTTACAGGTAATGCATTTTATTTAGTGCTCATTTAGGCACGTTAATGTGGACGGGGTTCAGGTAGTTGGAGGATAATGACAGCACTCTTAATATCATAAGAAGTTATTAGGCTACTGGCTCGGGATGGTTATAAGTAGGGTAGCACTTATCACTCCTGCGCAAGGTGATATGAGTTATAGTATTATAACAAAAAAAAAAAAAAAATGCTTGTACCATATTTTGGTGCAGAGTTTGGCAAACACTTGAAGGGTGGCAGTGGTCCTTGTCAGTGCCTCCATGTTAAGTAATTATTGGTATGTGTGCACATAGAATTTATTGTTGTCTTTTCTTTGCAGATTGCTGAAGTGCGGATTGCAGAAGTGCAGAAGGCATCATGCGGTGGCTTGAAAGGAGATTTGAAAGGGGAAGTTTTGATAGGATGGATGTTGCCACTGGAATGGGGTACAAGGAGGGTCTGAGTAATCACCTTAGTAAGGCATGTTAGAGCTCTGTGTTTGATTAGTGGGAGCCGATTATTGCATTGGTATAGGGTGCAAGCAAGGAAGAGGTAGGTAGTGGGGCCAAAGGGAAAACTTGGGGATGGTTTATGGGGAGTGTGGGGATCCCACGGGATGAGTAGAGTCATAATATTCATAGATTCATAGGTTCATAGGTTCATACTAGGCTATCTGCCCTAGGGCATTTATAAGCCTAGCCAGAGTGTGTTTGGCTCTCGCCACCCATTTTAAATGAATTTTGCTATGCCCTTTTTTGAGGTTAGTATACTGTGCCTCTGTCTAACAGTGACACAGAAGTGATACCCAGGGTAAACCTACTATCTCCCATCCACTCATCAAGATTCCTCTTGAAGAGAGTCAATGAGGGACTCTGCCTAACCTGGACTGGGATTTTATTCCAGAATGAAGGGAGCCTCTGGGTTATGAATCTGTCCCTCCAGCATGTCCTATTTATTTCAGTGCTGAGGTTCAAGTCTCTTGAGCGCGTAGCTCGATAGGATTTGGATTTTCTGAGGTGTAGCATGTCCATTTATTCCGGGTTGGACATGGCTTTATATGTCAGGCACAGATCGCCTCTGAGCAGGCGGTATGCCACTGAGTAGAGCTGGCATTTCTTTAACCGGGCAGCATATGGCATCTGTTTGAGCCCTTTGATCCTCTTGGTGAGGTACTTTTGGGGTCTTTCCAGTTGCTGCAGGTGTCTGGTAAGGTACATCCCAAAAGGGGCATTGTACTCAATTATGGGCCTGATGAGGGATGAGTAAAGAGGCATGATGACCTCCCCTGATCTAGATGTGAATCCCTTCATGATTAGGTGGGCTATATAAAATGTTTTTCTAACCACTTTGGCCACGTGGTTGTCAAATGAGAGATTGCTATCAACTTGGATCCCTAATTACTTTTTCCGTACTTAATGGATTACCACCTATGTGGTAATTTGTGGGCACTTTGTTTTTGCCAACGGGGATGACTATACACTTTTTGGCGTTTAGCTTGAGGCCATGGCTCTGGCACCAGTTGTCTGTTTCTATGAGGCCCTTTTGTAGGATGCTTGTGTCGGCTGGAGAGTCGATTATGGCGCCCAGTTTGCAGTCATCTGTGAACTTGGTCAGCCACAGTCCTTCCGTGTTAGCCTGTACCTCCAAGAAATATATACCGAACAAGAGAGGTCCAGGACTGAGCCTTGTGGGATGCCACTTGTAACTGGTTTGGAGTCTGATATGGCTCCAGCAATTCTAACCATGTGGGTTCTGTCCTTGAGCCAGTCTGCAACCCATCTAGTGACATAGGGGTTTATATTTAAGCTGGTGAATTTATCTATAATGCCTGAGTGGGGTATTGTATCGAAGGCTTTTGCAAGGTCCGGGTAGGCTGTGTGGACCACCTTCCCCTCATCAATGGCCTTGGTGACTGTTTCAAAGAAATCAACCAGGTTTAAGAGGCAGGATCTGCCCTTAACAAAGCCGAACTGGGTAGGATCCAGTGTCTGTAGGTCAAATAAACAGCCTCTGCAAGGCTAGAACTCAGGACCCTGTACATCACAGTCACAGTAGTTAACCACTACACCACAATAGCAATCCTGTCCATCACCTAGGAGCACAGGAACTTATTCTGCTACAGCCATATGGCTTTTGCAAGTTAGTGAAGTTCAATCTTTGTTTTTTGGGAGCCTTGGGGTGGTTATATTCACTAAGCCAGTTGTTTGAAGTGTATGTGGGGGAAGGGCCAATGAGGTGATGGACAGGATGCTGGAGTTTGTTTCTCATGGGTGATATCTTTGGGGGGATGAAATTGTCTCCTGAGTAGTTAGTGTTAATGTTACATACCAGGTTAAGGTTTACAGAATAGCACAAGGAGCATTTCACTTGGGATTTGGGTGAATTTTGTAGATAGGGTTTTATGAAGCGTGGTAGGTAGGTGGCTGTGTTGGGGTAGTTGTAGAAAATGGGTGCATTGTTATGGGGGAGTTAGAAGGTTTAAAGGAAGCTTGGTTGCAGGATAAGGCAATTGTAAGACATGTCTTAATTACATTCTACTGGTATAGGTAACATAAAGAAAGAGAGATTTCGAGGGGAGAGGCTAGGGACAAACAGGGATTAAGATGGTTTGGTAATGAATGAATTGGGTGCGTTATGGCTGGGCACATAGAGTACTCATGGTTGAATATAGGCAAGTTTTCAGGAAATGGGTCAAGGGGTGCTGATTTTCCGACATCTAAGGTTATGCTACAATCGACAGGGTCCTGGGTGTGAGACTTGATACTAGTTTTGTCTGGATGCCAATTTGAGTTCAAGGGGTTACAGTTTATGGTTTGTTGTGGTTATAGGTTGTCATTCCGTTCAGGTTGTGCCATGATTTCAGCTTTGAAGGAAGTGGGATAAAAGGGTATGTATTCTCTTGGATGTTCTGGTGGTACAGTGTGGTCACGGTAATTCCACTTCAGGTAGTTTCATTAGGGTCTGTTTCATTGATGGTATGGCAAGGTGGGTATGACAGGATTCCAAGGTGTTTTACAGATGATGGGTACACCAAATGATGTTTGGCTTGACCCTTCTCTTTATGGGAAGTAGTGGGTTGAACAATTTTGGGTAGAAGGGAGGGGGAACAACCTGATCAGGCTGGTTGGTGGAGAAGAGGGATAGGCTTGCCCTCTTCTGTTCCCCCTCTGGTGTCTGGATGTCCATTTCAAGGATCTGGGGAAAGGAAAATGAGTACTTGAAGGAAGCTTGCTGAATAGATAAGCAAGCTGAGGTAAGGATGCTGCTTATTTGGTGGAAGGTATTTCAATGGATGGTGTATGAAGTGAGATGGGACACTGCTTCATAAGTAAAGTAAGTGAGCAGAGGTGTGGACCCTGCTTGTTGTGCAGGGTGAGTAGGTATGCTGCCCTGATTAACATTACAAGGATGGTGCTTCATAAGTAAAGTAAGCGAGCAGAGGTATGGATGCTGCTTACTGGGGCAGGGTGAGTAGGTACGCTGCCCTGATTAACATTACAAGGATGTTATGCTATGTTTAGAATCAATTATATTATGAATAGTGTAATTAATGAATTTGGTGAACAAAGCTATGTTATGGAAATGTAATAAAGGTCGTCAAATGTCATTTGGTGTGATATGTTTATTGAAAGGGACCGAGACAAATGGACTTAATTTACGTACAAGTTCATTCATAAAGTGCTCTTGTAGAAATATGCAAACAAAGCACTAGTGTTCATTATTAATCAATTATTATTTAGGTATCTTGTCATAAACAAATACTTTCCTATAATGACATGTTATCCCTGGTGAGAAAATAAAGCAACATTCTTATAGTACCTTGATTTTGAGCCAGTATTTAAGCACTCACAGACAGAATCTAAGCATTATTTTCTGGTATTCTTTCATTACCATGGCAATAAGGGCAAAGCGACAATGAAGCAATTGTAAAGCTATTTGAATGTGTCATAAAACATTATAAAACCCTGACACTGACATGTGTAATTCCAATAAGGATTAACATTCTTTTGTACACAAAGAACAAAACTGAAGGATACCATGCAGACCATATATGGTGAGCCTCTGTTAAAAGCAGTAGATTTATTTTTTTGCTATTCTGTTAGCACCCAGAGAAACCAATCAGAGCTGTGACAATTTAGAGGTCACTGAGTTTTGAAAGCTTACATGAGAATTTATTGATTTTTAGTTTTTTAGTATCATAATGCATTCTTAGTATTTACTCAGCTTTTAAGACATTTCTGTAAGATCATTTTTGTACTATCATTCAAAAACCTTTAATGAAATATGGCTATGAGTGGAGTACATAGTACCAAATGTTGACTACAGTTGAGGACTGACAAACCTTACATCAGAAAAATACATTCTATATAAGAAATAAAATGATACATAAAATCATGAGTTATTTCTATTCAGTCCAATAAGTGTATAGTGAAAAGAGTATAGGCTATTGTTATGTTTTCATTTTTTTTAAATATTAAAGAGTTAGTTATCAGCTGCATTTGCAGAAATTTCACCAAATATTTAATGTTTTATATGTTTGTGGTACTCAACAATGAAAATAAGTGAGGATGTTTAAGCTCTTGCATAAATAACAAGTTGATACCATGTCTACAAAAGCAGATTTCAAAATATAAAATAATGATTCAACTAGCATATGTGATAAATGTATTTCTAATAAGGATTTTGTGATACACTTGCATAAGATAGTAATTCAAACGCATCTATAATCTAAAAAATGAATTAGAATTGCAAATAAAATGTATATTCTTAACAGAGAGCAAACACTCTCCACAATCCCCAGACGGAGAGCTTTGCGCATTGCACCCCTTGTTTAATCTAATCATCAAGACTGATGCTCATTAGAGAAGGTAGAATTGGCCCACATTTGGTGAAGCCCTGTTCAAGTGCCTTTTTTGCTCTCAGTGCTGTTTGCATGCAAAGCAGTCTCACTGAGGGCCTACTCCTGATAATAACTTGTATGAAGTGAGGATTCTGTGCTGTCATGAAATCAGTGCAAAAATATTGAAAATATACTAAATGGATAATTCTATTTCATGGTGAGTACATATTAACAATTTGCCAGAAATGTAATATTTTAGCATTAATCTTCAGCATAGCCATTTTCTAATCTTATTTCTTTAACAATGGCATACTTTTTTTATTTATTTTAAAGGTTTAGTCAGATGTGGTCCACAAAAGCTTTTCAAAGACATTCTTCCAACACAAAAAATAACAACTGTCATATTTCTAAAGTGCATTATAATATTTTTTAATCAAACTGTAGGCGCTTATTGAAGAAAAAAATACCAAGGTTATGAGCCTACAACTACATTCACTTATACTGTTTTTTTTTTCATTAAATGTTCAGGCTAATCACCTTGGAACATATTTCCATAAGTACAAAACTGTTAAGTACCTCATTGAAATGTGATTTTGTTCTCCATGTAACAATCATTTTTTTCATAATTCATCAGCTTTCTGTAATCACATTGCTCATAAATTTAGGTTCCCAAGTGGAATGCTTAAATCACATTACTATTACAGCTGTGGTAAGAGGTTAAAGCCCACAAGGAAATATTTTGCAGAGTGTGTGTCATCCTTCTATTCTGCTAGACAAGGTAAGGACTATGCTAACCAACTTCCAGAGATAATTAATAGTCTTCTGACATGGATGCAGATCTGCTGCTAGACTTCATATTACATAGTGTAAACATTAACTAAAAAATAATAAATGAAGCTGAAATAATCATTAAAGCATTGTCCACTAAATCCTCCCATATGATTGTCCTAGTGTCCACATTCTCCTTCCTTTAGATACCTACTTGTCAAAGCATTGCACACCCAAAGTAGCTCATTATACCCTACTGCAGGGTAAAAAGTACTGCCATTGATGTTTTAGTGTTGTTCTAAATATAAAAAAAAATAGTGTAGAGCATTATGTAATAATCTGTGACTGATATTTTCTTAAATGAGATCTGATGACCGTGCTTCCTTCTGCAAATGAAGAATCACGGAAGGTTTATAATTGTTCTGGGAAATAATTGTTTCCTAAGAAATGCATTGGTTCTTAGTGATTGGTCAAAGGCATGAGCATACAATGGCCATTGATCAAGGATGAATCATACAGGAAATCCATGAAGTAAAGCTGAATCACGTACGCATGCACTGAATCATGTGGCTGCTAGTAGTTTTTTTTTGTTGTTGTTCTTTATATGACTTTGAACTTCTATTGAAAGCTGTTTCTAAAAAGCAAGCAGCCTTCAGGTTGGATCACTGCGGAGATATATTTTTGTGTATAAGACAGGTGATCACCAGTAACCTGACATTTGGATGTTGACTCTGTCCTATCTTGTTGCTTTATCTGTATGCTGAAAGGACTAAGCCATGCCCATCTGTATACTGACCCCAGTGTACATACGAGTATATATATATATATATATATATATATATATATATATATATATATATATATATATATAAAATATATATATATATATATATATATATATATAATGGACTCTTATTAAATCTACTCACATTTTTTGCAGATAGTATACCATAGCAGTGGCTGAGAAACAGTATCTGATTGATAATTATGGGCCAGAATAAAACAGCACATATAAAATAAAAAATAAAATGCCACTTGATTCCACTTAATTAATAATTATTTTCAGCGATGTTGCACAAGTCTACATGACTGCAGTAAAAGCATGTTTCTAAATACTATAGCAAATTTGAATAAGTTAAATGCTTTCATCCAATTAAAACAAGTTACAAAACCACTGAATTTTTAAAGGTTTCCACCCTCACATGATAAAAAAGCAACATAAAATCAATCAAGTAAAAAACAGAAAATGTCTAGACACACCATTTAAACATAATAGATAACATTTAAAATACAAAAAAAAAATGTATATATATTTTTAAAACACAACATCAGCAAGTACACAAGAACATACATTTGCAAAGAAAGGCATAGTGTCTCCCATAGTGCTGTGACTTGCATGTCACCCCCAGTGGTGGGACACCAACAAAGGTACAAGTAACCATCATGTCTATCGGAATGATGGCCCCATGAATGACTCTGAAAGATGAGCTCAAGTCTTACCTGGAGGATTAATGGTCAGCAAGTACAACAGCAATAAGCATAAAAAACAAAACGTACTACCTCTTATATGTTCACCTTCAGAGTATAGTATTACCTATGTAATTTTATACACTCGTGCCATTAAACAAATGTATGTTTTCATTGTATATATATTGAGTCATGGCAGAACCAGAAGACAGAGCCTAAGGCAGGTCAGACAAGCTAAATAGCCACTATGAAGCCAAGAAAAATAACAGCTATGATATGTGTAAGTTTGAAAGAGCAAGTCTGAGGGAAGCAGAGTCCACATTAAAGTATTGTACTAGAATAAGGGCACTGTCTTGAAACCATGACCTCAAAGGCATTAAACAGAAACCAAAGGATACAGATAATATTTTTGTAGTAGTGACAGAGTAAAGAGGAAAGCACTGGCTTGACCATATGTTACCCAAATTAAGCTACTAGAGACCTATGGATCCCTTGACATTTCATAAAATCAGGCAGAAAACTGGTTAGATAAGAGAAACTAGTTAAGAGACATATGGTTAATGATAAGACAAAGTAAACTGACAGAAGCAAACAGAAAAAAAATGAACACACAGACAAACGTATGTGTATATAAATGCCAATTAAAGCAGCATTACAAAAGGCAGAGCAGATGCTTTCAAGTAGAATTTTCTTATAAGAGCCTGTGCCCAGAGACAAATGATGTGTGAAAAATGGAGTAAAAGAATAATTTTGCTAAAATAAGCAGGCATAGAAGTATAAGTGAGCAATACAGAGAAAGTTATTTTTAGGATAGAGACAGACCCCAGGATTAAATAAACTCTGTGCAGGAATAGTGTTATTCGCACACAGAGTGAATAGTGTTCATGCCGCATCCCCTTCTCAGCAGCACACCTTTCATATTAATGAAGGAGCGCTACTGAGATGGATCTGTGGACACGAACACTGAATGAGTGCAGGGGGTGTGTTGCAATAGTGCTCACAGATCTATAACATGCCACCTGCACTCTCAAAGTGCCATACAGCACTTTACAATGCTGTCAGTGTCCACGGACACTGAAAGCAGGATTGGCAATGGGAAGCAATGCAGAGGGTTTGTGACAAATACTGTCACACACCCCCTGAATTGTGAAAGTGTCGTATGGCACTTTACAATGCTTTCAGTGTCTGCGGACACTGAAAGCTGGAGTGTGAATGGGAAGCAATGCAGGGGGAACTTTAACACACACCCTGCATTGTCAAAGTGCTGTATGGCATTTTACAATGCTTTCATGTCTGCGAACACTGAAAGCCAGGAGTGTGAATGGGAAGAAATGCAGGGAGTGTGTGACAGGAACTGTAACACACCTCCTGCATTGTGAAAGTGCAATACGGCACATTACAGTGCAAGTGTGTCCTCGGACACACAGCCATACCGGTTAACCTCTTAGTGCCCAAAATCAGGACAAAGCCAACAAAATGAGGGAACAAAGGTCCAAAAATATGGACATATTTTAAGTATGCTCTTATAAACTTAGCAAGTTGAGTAACAGGGTTTGTTTTAACATACATTTTTCTGAAGGATTAGAAGTCTGAAACTCAAATGTATGCCATTATTTAGTGACTTCAATCCTGAGATCATCCCATTGATTTGCAGAAAACTATGAATTTTATGATGAACAAAACAAAAATATGAGCCAAACATCTTGGACAGTCTGCAAAAATCTGGACAGATGAGAGGTATGCACATACCTCAATCTCTTCCACCAAGAAATCTGGATAAAGCCATAAAATAAACATGGGACAAAGGTCCTAAAATAGGTCAAATTTAAAAACATTGTTCGTACAGACTTAGAAAGTTGATAGAATGACAGGTACTGCATTACCAAATATGAATCAGCATTAGAATTAATATATGTAATTAAAGTGGTTGTATTAATTTTTTTTCCATTATACATGATGTTTAAGCATAGCTGAGCAGGTTTGTGCATTGTGGCGCATTGCTCATCACTGGTTAAACATCTTATAGGAGCTACATACAAAGGCATAGCTAAAATATTCAATAGTGAGAAAGTGTAGTGGTTAGAAGTTTGGCTTTGCATGCAGCAGTTCACTGTTTGAGTACCAAGACAGGCCCTTCACTTTTACATGGGAAAGCATTGTTAAAATTATTTTTTGTTGTTTAAATGATGTAGTAATTGATATATGTCAACCAGGGTAGTGTAGCTGGTCCAAAATTGAAGTGTCAGTGGATATAACATGTGAAATCGCCCATGTAAACACAAGTGTCCCATACAGTATAGTCACACCCCAAGGTAATGTAATGAAAGCACATAGGGGGATGTCATGTAAAGTAAATTATATACACTTAATATGTCAGTAATGATTAATTAATTTGCAATTCTGAAATATTTTTTAAAATGAAAACTAAGCAATGCTTAGCAATGCTTAGCTCTGCTTAGCCAGTATGAGCATTGCTTAGAAGTCTCATTCTAAGCAGTATTCAGCCAGCTGAGTTGATCTGCACACCACTAAGCACTGCTCAGCATTTGCCCCTTTAAGCACTGCTCAACTCGGCTTAGTGGGTTTGCGCACCACTGAGCTGTGCTCAGCATTTTCTAAAATGGTCCAATGACAGCAAAGGGTGGGAATATGGCCTTATTTAAACCACACAGGTGGGAATACAGCCAGAACCTGTTGTAGTTTGATCTGTACAGGAGCTATGACTGGCATTGGAGAGGGAGCGCACTTTCATGTGCAATGCTGGGGCATCCTGGAGTACAGGGTCATGGCTGGGCTCCTTGTTAAAGTGCATGACCACAGACTGCTGCAGGGCCAGTGCCAGTGCTCACAGTACAAAACAAAAGCCTGGGAGCATCTAGCATGCAATCTCACCAGTGCTATTGGAATCCACCGAACTGGTGAGCAGGTGTGGCATCATTATTCTGACCTAAAGCATAGAAAGGGGGTGTTCTTGGCCCATTGGATCCAAGCTCGAGATGGTACTCCCCAGTAGTGAGTAAGTAAGTATCTCACCCATATCAGTACCAAACTCTAGACTGATTACGTGATAGACATGTATACTTAATGTTTTCTTTTTTCCCCTACAGCTGCAGAGGAGTGAACTAGCAACCGAGAAGCCCATGCTGATAAATTGGTGAATTGTGATGACAGTCTAATGAGTACAGATTTATCTTGCAGTATATAGTGTAATAAATAAGGAGGAGTACATTCTTTACTCCCAGTAAGTAGAGTGTGTTCTGAGTGTTCTGAATAAATAAAAAGTTTATCAGACAAATATTTATCTACAGGATATGCAGTAGTACTGAATGCAGAATATCAGCTGTAAGAAAGCACTGTGTTATGCTACTGAAATAAAGAGTTACACCACAAACTGTTGTGTTTAATCTGGTTTGTTGTTAAAGAAATAAAATGTGTAAAACAAGATATAAATGAAATATGAAATATGTCCTGCACTAATATCTGAACCTTGATTAGTAAGGTGTAATAGATTACAGTGTGTCCCCTGCAGCATTGCCTTATGTTAACCTTTGCATTTCAGATTGATGTAGTCCTGAATGTGGGCATGTTGATGCAGGCAAGTAAGAGAGTATAATAGGTGGAGACTGCAAGTATATGATGTCCAAATGTATATGGGTCGGGTATGCAATCCAGCACCCTGCTATACTCTGTACAGATCACACATATTCACATCTAGTAGGGGTTAAATGTGTACACCTGCTTTCAAAGGATTAATACACAGTACAGTAACTATCTGTCAGGCATGTATGTTCAACTGTTACTACAGTCTTTGGTGACACTCCACTTATATTACAAGATTAGACTGTCTAACCAAGTGACTATTAGGCAGAAATCAGTCAAGCAAGAGAGCGGTTCCCCAGTAGCTCAGTGTGTTGAGAAATAGATCTTTTGTTCATTTTTGCACACACAGACAACCATTTAAATCCAGGGAGTGGTACTAAGATGTGTGAATATTTACAGACAAGTAATCCTGAATATGTTTACAAATAGTCAGGTAGTGTTAATAGATATTTTCTCCACAGGTTTTACAGGTAAAACAATTATTGTAGTAGCTGTATGATGGGTATACTAATAAACTGTGCATCCAAATGTTCCAGTGTCCAACTCCTTGCCTGCAAAAGACAGCAGGATAGGAACATACACCATGCACTGTTCCTGATACATGTCTCTCAAGTGTCATTCTCTCATGGTTAATGATCACTGTTGCCAATAAACTTAGACACAGATATGAATCTAGTTGAAGAATGCCAGTAGCACACTCACACACCATCAGTCCAGGCTACACCTTGTTAGTCATATATGTAACTCTGACATGTACAAATCCCTTCCAGTCATGTACCAGAGTACTCACACTTTGCCCCATACCATTCCAACTTGACAATTTAACAGTTATGTATGTGCTACAGAAGCTATGGGCTAAAGGTAGATGCAAAGTGAGGGGCAGACCAGTAGAGTACTGAGCAGTACTGTTGTGAAAAATAGATGCCAATACAGTTGTTAATGGACTTTTTTTCTCTACCCTCACCCCTTATCTGCATCAATAATTATTATCCATATAATACTAGTATGTTGTTCTCAAAGTCTAATGTTGGGACTCATGTTCTATTATTGTTCATATATTTAATTGTTTAATATTAACATACCTTGTTCAAATACCATTGTTGGTGGCCTGAGATCATCCCATTGATTTGCAGAAAACCATGAAGTTTATGATGAACAAAACAAAAATATGAGCCAAACATCTGGACAGTCTGCAAAAATCTGGGCAGATGAGAGGTATGCACATACATGTGCCACACATACATTTAACTGGAATGCTATTAAAATTCTGACTGTTATTCCTTATATGCATGTGTTCTGCTTGCTATGCAGTTGTTTGAATTCCACTGTTCTGGGTTAATTGGAACACTCATGCATGCTGTTATAACTAATTTTGAAATGTTTTATTCATGACTAACCAATACATTTTGTAAAACCTCAACACCATAACACATTTGGAAAGGCAAATCCCAGCGGATCCACCTGTCCTGCCTCAACTGGGCATGGCACCGGGCCCCAGCACATCTGGGACCCAACCTGGAACTGCCTCCTCTGCTGGTCCTGAACCAGTCTCAGGTGGAACCACCTCAGTGGACAGGCTTGTCTGCCCCGGGTGTGGGCATGGAGAGGAACCAGTCACCCGCAAGATGTTCTGGGGCATGGTGCACAGTGTCATCTGCTCAGAGTTGGATGTACGCCTGCGCCAGATCGAGGGGAGACTGGAGCACCTTGAGGGGCAGCCTGCTCCTGTTATCCAGCCCCTAGCACAGCCACCTTCAGGGCCATGAAGGTGCAGTGGTGACCACCCATGGTTGAGGATCTCAGTTCCACTGTATCCATTTGGGGGCTCATGGGCCTCTGATTCCCAACCATCTTACCCGTCCAAGGTGTTTACCCCCTTCATGTGCCATATACCACCCCTGTCTGCTGTCTTGTGTGTCTTGTCTGTCTGCCAGTGCAACCTATCCTACCCAACCTACCTCCCTAAACATGCCTACAGCCCTTCCCCAACATCCCATTCTCACCTTAAAAAAGGGGGCATCTGTCCCACAAAAAAATCATTGCCCTTGCCCCATACATAGCTCTACATTTCACCCCATGTACAGTGATGTAAATCAATCTACCCTCAAATTACTCTACAAATGTATGTTTCCAACACCCCTCCATGTGGGGTATGAGGCTGTAAATTCCAAATTTCCCACATCATACACAGCTGTTGCTGCAGAAGAAATGTAGAGCTATGGTCCTTTCCTACACCTGTCCTGCACATCCCTAGATGCTTTTCCTAATGTTTTACCCCATGCTTGCCCCCAATTCACCACTTTCCTATCACCCTTTTTTCTTTTTTTTTTTTGAAATAAGCATGGGTTTAAGTGGGAATAAGCAGCACTAAGTGAAGCCAATCAGAACTAAGCGCCTTTGGCAATGCTTAGCATCGGGCAAACCTGCTTGCACTTGCTTAAAACTGCTTTAATCACTCTGTCTCAATCAGCCTCTGTTCTACCCAGCAAAAAAATAATCACCCCTGGAAGGTTTCAAACCCAGGACCCTGTGCACTACAGTCAGAGCAACATACCACTACACCATATGAGCTGTGGGAATTTGTAAAGCTTTTACAAACATATTATGCATTACAGTCATTTAACATAAGGGGAAAAATACACATCCCTGGCAAGTCTTAAACTTAGGACCCTGTGCACTCCAGTCTCAGCAGCCACCACTACTCCACATGAGCTGTGAGAATTCATAATGCTTCAGTAAATATACCATGCAGGATGGTCATCCAACATTAGTGAAAAAATCCTGTGGAAGCAGGAGGGGGGGGGACAAAGGCTCAAAAATAGGGACATATTTTAAATATAGATTTTATAACCTTAAAAAGTTGCTAGAGTATCACGGTTTGTTTTAAGATATATTTTCTGATAGATTTCAAGTCTGAAATACAAATGCTTGTCATTATTTATTAACTTCAATGCTCACATCATCCCAGTGATTTGTCAGAAATCCACAACAGTTATGGGGAACAGACCAAAAATATGAGCCACTCATCTGGACATTCTATGAAAATCTGGACAGTTGAGAGGCATGAGTGCAGTCATGTAACATTAGGGAAAAATGTCCTTATCCCCACTGTAGTGCGGTCTTGGAGTTGGTATATTTAAGTAGGGGGGGTTCAGGGGGGCTTCTCCCCTGCAAAAGCGTATTAAATTAATGTTTATTTTTTATTTTGCTTACCTGTTTGACATATTTTGATTACAAAATACGTTCGGCATTTTGATTTTCGCCGTTTACGTGTTTCACTTTGTATGTACATCTACTTTTATGTCGATGTACATACACTCAGGATTTAGCCTTTTCGGGTTTCTAATATAGACCCACTCCTATATATACTGCCTCAAGCCACAATGTACTTGGAATTCTTAGGTGTTAAGGGACATGTCTCAGTCTGCCCCTACAAACCTATACAGCTGATAGACAACCAGCAGCTGTAGCAGTATGCACAGTTAGAAAAGGATCAATGACACTCACATCTGGCCCACTCCCTACTCAGCCCAACAAACATTTACACACTACACTGTTACACAGTCTTGAAAATCTGTTAACAATGGTCAGACATACATAACTCTCAACTGTACAGATTTCCATAGAATGTCCAGGGTTTGGGACCATATTTATGGCCACTTACTCATAACATTTCTGGGATTCTGCTAAATCACCAGGATGATATCAGGAGTGAAGTCATTAAATAATGATATACCATACCTCTGAACCTCTTAGTGCAAGACATCTGTTAAAGCCTGATAAACTTGGGGGACAGAGGCCCAAAAATAGGGAAGTATTTCAAATAAGGGTGTTATCAACTTAAAAAGTTGCTGGAGTGACAGTGTTTGTTTTAACATAAATTTTCTGAAGGACATGAAGTCTGAAACACAAATGGATGTCATTATTTAGTGACTTCAATCCTTATCCTAATGATTTTCCAAAAACAAAAAAATTGTCTGAGGAATAGACCTCTGCAAAAATCTGTACAGTTGAGAGGTATGTCATATACATATCAGTATCAGACTTCAAATCACACATTCTGTCCCTAATTCTGAAACTTTCTCCCCTATTTTGTTGGGCTTTCTCCACATTTCTTGTTCTAAGAGGTATTTCCACCTACCCTCTGGGATGCTGTAGCTCCCACACCTCCATAATGTCCTCCTCACAGGTAAGGAAAAGGGACAAGGCCCACATGAGGGACTTAATTATAGCAGTGTGTTGCCATTCCATTGGCTAATGGAAAGAAAACACAGCTGTTCTGGATGCAATTAACAAGTGGGACACACCAATTGGTGCACAGGCCATCACGTGCTCATGAGCATTACCTACAAAAGGCAAACTGCTGTCTGTGCAAAACAGGTCTGAACCTTTCTACGCAAACACAGACTGCGACTACAGAAACCTGCATGTCCGCATTACTCTGAGAAAACTCTGCAGCACTATAACAGGTATGTCAAACAATTAAGCATGTAATGGAATGCAGAAGGGAGATGCAATAATGGGAATAGGAAGTTAAACAATAGGTTTCAAAACGATTTGCTGGACTGACATGTCAGTGTCCAGCACCTATGGCCATCCCTGCTGGCTCTGTCTGCAGTGATGTAGATCACAGCTCTGGCCCCTGAGTCACCCCAGCAAAGGTCAGCTCACATATGACTACTACTGGTGTGTCTGTTGTACAATACTGACTGTGACACTACCAAGCCAGCTACCTGGGATGTTGTAAATATTCAAATGTCACTTGTGAAAGCTACTGCGATACATATGCTTGTCTTACAAATTTAAGAGACCTATACAGGGTATGTGCATAGTAAATGACTGGCGAAGAAGTGTGTGCTGAACTGTATGTGATATACTGAGCTCATACCTTTCAACTGTCTAGAGTTTTGCAGACTGACCACATGTTTGCCTTATATTTGTTTTATTTTCTCATACAGTTGTGTTTTGTCTGGCAAATCACTGGCAACTCAGGAACAATTGGATGGTAGAAGAAGGAACTGCTCGTGCAACAGGACAGTAAAATAAAACGTATTTTAATAAAATAATTCAAGAACAGTTACAGGTTAAGCTCTTTCGACTGTTTCCCAGTCTTCTTCAGAACAATGCCAGTTGAAATACTTGTTACATTTATATGGTAGTAGCAGTATGTTAATTGAATAATTGGAGGATCATAAAAAAGTCCGCCAAAATTATTAAAGCCACAAGAACACACTTAACAAAAAAACCTTGTGTCAATGTTTATACAACAAAAATATTAAAAGAAATATGAATAATGAATACAGAAAATATTCATTCCTAATGGAAAAATAGGAATAGTAATACTACAAATATTTTTCTGCATAATATCATATTTGTTACTGATGTATGCTTTTATTCATGTAAAAAATTATTAAGAAAAAATTATTAAGAAAAAAGTTTAAAACATGAAATTGGATCTATAAAAACAGTGTAATATATATTTCTCTCTATAAGGGTGAATCTATATAAATAATCAATAACGGTGATAATATTATCAGTAATATTGTAGGAGCTAATGATACCAAGAATTATTCCAAAGCTAAAAAAGGTTTGATGCTAATAAAATCATTGAGGCCCGGGGGTCTCGTAGCATCTGTTAAGATCTGCCATTTGCTCTCACATAAAGACAATCTCATTTTCCAGTCCCCTCCAAATGGTGCTGTCTCTACCTGATCTATGATGGAGAATAGGAAATTGTGATCATTTCCCTTCTCCGAAATGTGCCTGTATAATGCATTTTTGGAATCCTGTTTGCCTATTTTGTATGTATGTTCATAGATACGTCGGTTTAACTGTCTCTCTGTTTTGCCTATGTAATGTGCGTTGCATTTGGTACATGTCGCCAGGTAAACTACCTGCTTGGATCTACAATTACCTTTCCTGCTGGTGATAGTAGTGTGGCATATGTCATTCAGTTTGATGGTGTTGTTCAAATTGATGTATTGACATTGTTTGCAATTGCCACATCTCACTGTACCTTTCCGATTCTCATGTAATGTCTTGTTGTTTGCCCCTCTTTCAAAAAGTTTTTTCATGTTGGGTGCAGTCCTATAAACAAATCTGGGTTTGGTCCCCAAGGTCTCTTCCATACCCATGACCATAAGAGTCCTCCAATACCTTTCTAAAATATCCTTGATGATGTGGGAATTGGGTGTGTACATGAGTATGCATGCCCTACCTAAGGAGTCCATGTGTCCCCCCCGCTTGTCCGGAGTGTAGGAACCTAATAGGGGTTTGTAGATGTTACCCCATCCATCTTGTACATATCTGATCGTCTCATTGACCAAGACTTCTGGGTAGGCTCTACTCAAGAACATTCCCTTGATGATGTTTAATTCCTTCTCCAAAATCAGTTGGTTAGATGACATTCTTGCTGCGCGGATGGTTTGCCCTTTAATCACATTTTTGAATACGTAAGGGGGATGGTTGCTACTATAGTGTACGTAATCATTAGAAAATGTGGGCTTCCTGTATATACTTGAAGTAAACCCATCAGTGTCATGACTTAACAAAACATCCAGAAATTGGATTTCTTTGCAACTGTATTGATGGGTGAATTTTAAAAACTCAACAGTACCATTTAAATATGTCATGAATTCTAGTAATCTGTCCTCGGATGACTTCCACAGAATGAAGATGTCATCCAGGTATCTCACATACAATCCGATATCATGAAAAAAAAATACTGTAGGAAGTTGAATTTGGCGTTAACCTTTGACAAAAATAAGGATGCAACAACAGGGATTAAAGGTATAGCAGGCACTGACCTGAACAAAAAAAGTACATTTATACCACCCTCCAACCCACATGTTCAAAATTTTGAACAGTTAGTGTGCAATGATATTTACTGGACACACAACAGAATGCGAACTCAAAGAGACCAACCTTGTGACAATCTCACATGTATGGAAAGAAAAAGTTTACTGGACATCTTGAAGAATAGGGATATCAGGGTTATGAAACCCGATAAGGGAGGGGGAGTCGCGATATTCCCGACCGATCTATACAACCAAGAGATCCACAACATCCTACACAACTCAGGCAATTATGAGAGCATTAAATCAGGTCAATATTGGTCACAAGCGGATCGATCTTATCATCGAGGAATATCTTATTGACAATAGGATATCCAACGATACATATTCTTACATGAAAGTTGACCATCCAGTGCTAGCTAAGATGGTTGGGATTCCCAAGTTACACAAATCAATTGTACAGCCTCCCTTTAGACCAATTGTGTCAGGATCTAGGTCTAACACTTAGAACATCGGGAAATTGATTGATAGATGGTGTAAGAATGTATACAACAACATCCCCCACATTATTAAGGATTCCTGGAAATTTTTAGGTACACTGACCAATGATTATTGGAACACCGAATTGATTTTTCTAACAGTGGATGTCATTGATCTTTTTTCCAGTATCCCCAAGACAGAGGGATTGGAATATTTTGAAAGAAGTCTTATCCGTTACACAGAGTTCTCATGGGAAAAAGTCAGCCTTATATGTGACATGATGTCACTTGTATTGGACTACAACTTCATCTCCTTTCAAGGAGAATACTTCAGGCAGACCAAGGGAGTAGCTATGGGGGCAGCCTGCGCTCCCATTTTTGCGAACTTGGTCATGGCTGCGTGGGAACAAGAACACGTGTTCAAGAGTGCTTTTTTTCATGATATCGGATTGTATGTGAGATACCTGGATGACATCTTCATTCTGTGGAAGTCATCCGAGGACAGATTACTAGAATTCATGACATATTTAAATGGTACTGTTGAGTTTTTAAAATTCACCCATCAATACAGTTGCAAAGAAATCTCATTTCTGGATGTTTTGTTAAGTCATGACACTGATGGGTTTACTTCAAGTATATACAGGAAGCCCACATTTTCTAATGATTACGTACACTATAGTAGCAACCATCCCCCTTACGTATTCAAAAATGTGATTAAAGGGCAAACCATCCGCGCAGCAAGAATGTCATCTAACCAACTGATTTTGGAGAAGGAATTAAACATCATCAAGGGAATGTTCTTGAGTAGAGCCTACCCAGAAGTCTTGGTCAATGAGACGATCAGATATGTACAAGATGGATGGGGTAACATCTACAAACCCCTATTAGGTTCCTACACTCCGGACAAGCGGGAGGGGGGACACATGGACTCCTTAGGTAGGGCATGCATACTCATGTACACACCCAATTCCCACATCATCAAGGATATTTTAGAAAGGTATTGGAGGACTCTTATGGTCATGGGTATGGAAGAGACCTTGGGGACCAAACCCAGATTTGTTTATAGGACTGCACCCAACATGAAAAAACTTTTTGAAAGAGGGGCAAACAACAAGACATTACATGAGAATCGAAAAGGTACAGTGAGATGTGGCAATTGCAAACAATGTCAATACATCAATTTGAACAACACCATCAAACTGAATGACATATGCCACACTACTATCACCAGCAGGAAAGGTAATTGTAGATCCAAGCAGGTAGTTTACCTGGCGACATGTACCAAATGCAACGCACATTACATAGGCAAAACAGAGAGACAGTTAAACCGACGTATCTATGAACATATATACAAAATAGGCAAACAGGATTCCAAAAATGCATTATACAGACACATTTCGAAGAAGGGAAACGATCATAATTTCATATTCTCCATCATAGACCAGGTAGAGACAGTACCTTTTGGAGGGGACTGGAAAATGAGATTGTCTTTATGTGAGAGCAAATGGCAGATCTTAACAGATGCTACGAGACCCCCGGGCCTCAATGATTTTATTAGCATCAAACCTTTTTTAGCTTTGGAATAATTCTTGGTATCATTAGCTCCTACAATATTACTGATAATATTATCACCGTTATTGATTATTTATATAGATTCACCCTTATAGAGAGAAATATATATTACACTGTTTTTATAGATCCAATTTCATGTTTTAAACTTTTTTCTTAATAATTTTTTCTTAATAATTTTTTACATGAATAAAAGCATACATCAGTAACAAATATGATATTATGCAGAAAAATATTTGTAGTATTACTATTCCTATTTTTCCATTAGGAATGAATATTTTCTGTATTCATTATTCATATTCCTTTTAATATTTTTGTTGTATAAACATTGACACAAGGTTTTTCCGTTAAGTGTGTTCTTGTGGCTTTAATAATTTTGGCGGACTTTTTTATGATCCTCCAATTATTCAATTAACATACTGCTACTACCATATAAATGTAACAAGTATTTCAACTGGCATTGTTCTGAAGAAGACTGGGAAACAGTCGAAAGCGCTTAACCTGTAACTGTTCTTGAATTATTTTATTAAAATACGTTTTATTTTACTGTCCTGTTGCACGAGCAGTTCCTTCTTCTACCATCCAATTGTTCCTAAATCACTGGCAAATCAGAAAGACTGAAGTCATAACATAATAGGATACATTTGAATGTCAGATGTCATATCCTTCACAGTATTCCTGTGAAGGCAAAACCTACTTTGCTATCAACTGTCTAAGTGTGCTACAGTAATATTTATAGTGTCACTATTTTTGGGCCTTTGCCCCCCATTTATGTGTGCCTTTGTCCAGATGTCTTGCTCTAACAGGTTGAGAGGTATGACTGAGCTGCAAGAATGCAAACACAGTGTGCCATACTGACAAAGAACAGAAATGTATATCAAATATTACCTGTGCACATGTATGTAGTAATAGTAGTAGCTGGAAGCCTCAAGCATACAGACATGAGTTGCAAAACATCAGGTAAATATGCTGTACTTGTTTCACAAATGTGTAATCTTAGTTTCAGTGCATCAAACAGACATAAATGTCTACAGCTACAGTTTGTTGTATAGCCTTGAAACAGAAATAATTACTAGTTTGATTATAATTACTAGGTTGAAAATGGAAAAGTCTTTAACTGTGTTATGACTTTGTGTCCAAGCCTACACCAAACATCTGTATGAACTCAGCAATACCTGACTGGACAAAATCATCTCCCCCAAGGTAGATTAAACCTCTGTGCTGGACAACAGCGATACATAACCTCCATAATAGTTGGAAATATTGGCTGTACAGGGCCAAGAAGGAGCAGGTGTCAAATTGGAAGCAATCTTACTTTTGTCTGAACAAGCAAATAAGGTCATGGGTGAATTATTCTAAGGCTGACTTTGAGTGCAAATTGGACACATCCACCAAGGCCAATCACAAGGCCTTCTTCACATATGTCTACAATCTCAGATGCAACACCTAAATCTGCTCTGTACTGGTGGTTAATAACATCACATACACGTATGCCATAGATATAGCCACCCTGCTGCAGACAGGTTAAGTGAAAACCTGACTCCCTCTATCCTCCCATTAGTAAAGGAGGACATGCACAGCACCTGCCCCCCTCCCCTCATCATCAGGGAGCAGGTCTGTAATCCCCTCTCACGGGCAACAAACTGAAATCTCCATGGGACCTGATAACATCCCTGGCTGCATCCTACATGAACTCAGGCATGAGCTCTCAGCTCCATTACACAATGTAGTCAACCAAAG
This sequence comes from Protopterus annectens, assembly GCF_019279795.1. Lineage (NCBI taxonomy): Eukaryota > Metazoa > Chordata > Ceratodontiformes > Protopteridae > Protopterus > Protopterus annectens. The sequence continues at coordinate 1,077,093,784 of NC_056744.1, read as the reverse complement.
CCTGAGCACCAGTGTTATCCCATCTGCATGGAGGACAGCCGCTGTCACCCCTCTACACAAAGTTGGAGCATCCACTGACCCAGCAAATCATATGCACATCAACCTAACTAGCCTGATCTGCAAGACCATGGAAGGCATTATCAAAGACCTTAGAAAAAGGGACATCGGCAACCTCAAAAAGCTTGAGCTCACACAGTTTGTTATTGTCAAAGGGAGATCAGGCCCGTTAAACCTGGTTGATTTCTTTGAAGTGGTCAACAAACACCTAGACGAGTGGAAGGCGGTGAACACTGCCTACCTTCACCTAGCCAAAGCCTCTGACAATAATCCCCAGTCAACCATAATACATAAGCCTACACAGCTAGGCATCAACCTGTATGCTACCAGATGGGTAGCTAACTGGCTCAATGACAGTACCCACTCAGTCAAAGTAGTGGGAAGCCACCCCTAGTAGTAGACACTTAAAGAGTTGTGTACCCCAAGGATATGCCTGGGAGCCTCTACTGTTTGGAATATACTGTTTTGAGGTGCAAGACAAAACCAGTGGTCTGTGACTGACCAGGTTTACAGATGACTGCAAGCTGGCCACTCGCTCTTACATCCCCCTAGTGATGTGAGCATCCTCCAAGAGGGTCTTACCCAAATTAATGACTGGTGCCAAAGCATTGCCTCAAACTGAATGCCAGGGAATACATCATTATCCCTGTTGTAGTAGATGTCATCCACACTAGTTATGACAGTAATAACAATGTACTGAGCATGCAATCAGGCATGAGGTGACTTGTGCACCAAGGTTGATAGCAACCTTACAGTTTCCCACCATGTTGGCACCATTGTATGGAAGGCTGTCTACATGGCCCACTTTACAAATAAGGGTATGTCATTCAGGAACCAGAAGGTGATAGCATCCTTGTACTCCTTCCTTATCAGACCCATAACCGAGTACAATGGCTCATTTGGCATGTACCTTGCCAACCACATGCAGCAGTTGCAGAGACCACAGATGTTCCTGACCAGAAAAATCCATGATCTGCAACACCTATCCTATACAGATAGGCTGAAAGCCCTGTCAATCTACTTAGTGTCATACAGACTTATCATAGGTGACATGTGCCTGGCTAATAAGCCCATTCCCAAACCAGCCTTGATGGAGTTTCTGTATATCTGTAAGACAAACCCCCACTCATGCAACCCGCATGCAAGGCCCTCACCTGGTCTGTGCTGTGACATGAATAGTATTTGTTGGCAGGGTAGATTTGTGTCTCAAACAATACACCATCTGTAAAATACACTCTCTCCCCGTGTCTAGCAGAGTACCTCTCTAGCCTTCTTTAAGAAGAAGCTGAATGACTGCATGGGAAACTTATAAGACACCCCTGGGATCCCACCTGTGCCCCAGCTGGACAGGGAAAACAGGTGCTGACTTTGAAGGGACATGGGCAAACATCTGGGCTAGGCTTATGAGGACATCCGGGTCAATATCATCCTAAGAACCCATGCACCTAGTACTTTACACATTTCCTGTATTTATTGCAGACTGTCCTTCAATGTTGTCATATATGAATCCCTGTGAATATGAACTGTGTAGTTACTGCATTGATAGAGTATTCTCTTGTTCCTTTATTAGTTATTGTCACATATTGTTACACCTTGTCATTGTGCCTGGTCTGTATAGCACTAAATCAGCTCTTAGAGTACTTGCATATGCACATGGTGACACTGTATAGCACACTCCAATAGCCTTGGTCTTGGTCATACTTATTTTGCTAATAGACTCATCACACAGTAGGATTTGTCACCCTTTGTTGAGGGCCTTACAGTAGCTGTTAAAGAGGTGGATTTTGGCTGTCCGAACTACCTAAAAGTATAGGTTGAAGGGCCCATAGATAGCAAAGCTGTGCCAGACTTTTAACAGGAATGTGTGTGTGTGTGTGTGTGTGTGTGTGTGTGTGTGTGTGTGTGTGTGTGTGTGTGTGTGTGTGTGTGTGTGTGTGTGTGTGTGTGTGTGTGTGATTCAAAACTCAAATAGCAAAGTGTGTGTGTCAGCTACTTGAACAGAGACCCAAAGTACTGGTTGGACAGAGAGGCTGACAGATGCTTTGGATTGACCACTCTGCTGAGATGTTAACCTCATAGGTGTGCCCATCTGGAGTGTTATTGGGGTTGGGGAGAGAGAGGGAGAAATTATCCTCACACTGACTGTGACCTCTGTGTGCTCTGAAAGGTAATTGTATTTTAATGTGCATGTACTTGTCATCCTGCCAATGTGTACACCCCTCACTGTTGGTAGTGGTGAGTATTTAGGCTCCCTGATGATTGGGCCAGTGCAGGGGTGACACACTGACAGTATGTACTGGTGGATAAAGATGGCATATCACAATCACATCATGTAACGTCATTGAGCCCCTCTCAGTCTGACAATGTCATACAGGGTTATTTCACAGATTGTCCATGTCTCCTTGACAATTCTTGACATATTCTGCCTAGGTGAGTGTGTACTCCACACCTGTATCTGATTACCTCACACCTATGACTAGCATACCTGGTGACCCGTGCAGCAGAAACAGCAAGTTATAGGTAGTAGTGGGTGGACGCTGGCACTGGTTCAGCAGTAGTGCATACATAATAAGCATACAATATAAGGGAATAGATACAGTACCAGATACCCAGGTACCACCACTGTGGCCCCAGGGGTCTGGCATGCCACAGACACATTCCCCAAACTATGTGGACAAACATCATGTATTGTTCAACTGGTGTGTGGAAATACACAGTTGTCTGGCAGGGGGGTCTACATCTCTCAGGCACACGTACGCATTCTACAAACATCTGGGTGCTGAATATGTCAGACACCTATGAGGAGGTCATCCTACAACACATATGGACTGATCTCAATTGTTGTGTAGCTCAGATGTCCCTTGAATGTCTGCATACACCTGTATGAGCACTCACCTATTTGTGGTATGTAGGCTTAAACACATGGTACTGTAATGCTGCCCACAGGAGACACCCAGCAGTCAATGGCACTGATGTGTGTGGACATATAACAACACAGTCTGTCACAGCAGACAGGCAACTTATGGTATTTCACATACCATACCAGGTTAATAGGCTGTGGGCCCTGAGCAGCCATATCCCTAGGCCACATGTTAACCCATGTGTATGCAAGGCAGCAGCTGATGTAGGGTTGAAAACTGTCCAGAATTTTTCTGGACTGTAAAGAATTAAAGGACACTGTCCAGAAAATGAAAAGGACAGCATATTGTCCAGATAAAAATACCAGGACATTAATTTTCTTTTAATTTATAAGAACACCCTTTGCATCTGGTCACACACAGATTCAGAAGACAAAAACAGTCTTATGCGTCTGTGCGACTGATTGTTTACATCTTTGTCTCCCATGAGCATGCAATTTGAATTCTTGATGACATTTGAACTGTGCAGTGGACCACAAATGGACATGTTTCAAATATGGTTCAGGTATTTATGAAATGCTGCAGGTTTACCTGTTCATTCCACAGTCTGTTTGCATACATAAAGGAAGTAGAGTGTGGAATTCCTAGTTATACAGTAATATTTCAAAGTACTGGTATTCGATATTAAGTAGCTGTGTTTGTGGCTAAAGGTTCAAGCAATAAAGATACTAGGTCTGAAAGACTCCATGAATAGTAAATGTATTTGAAACACAAGGCTACTAAATTATGATGTTTTAGGAATGATGCTGTTTTACTCATGTTTTCACTAAGTGATTAAGCAGAATATTTTTGTTGCACTTGATTACGCATTTCAGTATTACTGGTGGGGACTTAATCATTTAATGTGATCAAAGAAGTCATTTAAATGTTTCTTTTTGTGGGTGAATTCATTTCGGGTGACAGATGTAATTACAGACTTTTGACAAATATTAATAACTGGTGCTTTACAAATGTAATGTATCTGAAAGTACAAGTCTGACAAGCCTGAGGATGCCATTGTACTAATCAAATCTAGTGGCATCAAATACTGACAGACAATTTAAGCACACCCCTCTCTCTATAAAGATGATGGCTGCCAAACTAGTATTCAGTAGGATCATGACAGAAGACCATATGATCAATGTGCACATTCATGTGACTGATTTTATGACTGCCTTATAAACCTTAGAGTACCAGATACACATAATACTGTCTATAGATATATATATATATATATATATATATATATATATATATATATATATATATGCGTCCCCCACATTTTTGTTAAATGCCATTTCCTCAACAAACACAGGGAATGTGGTTTAATGTCAATGGTATGGATAACTATGCAGTGGTAATGTTGATATTGTGTAATGTCAAGTTCATGTGAGTGTTTCTGCATGTGTATGTGAGGTAGGGTTAGGATCAGGTATGAGTAAAGGATAGGTATTATATATCTGTGTGCGAGTTTGTATATTTTAAGGTTAGAGTCAGGGTTATGTTAGGGGATAAGATATATGTGTGTCTAAGTGTGTCTTGTGTAGTGGCAGTGTTATGGGATGGATTTAATGAAGGTAAGGTGTGGGGTTAAGGTTGAGGAAAGGGGCACCATTATTGGATTAGCACTCATTACTAAAGTGGCACAGAGGGGCAAATCTGACTACTTAACTCACTTCTGATTCCCATGCTATATTATATGACACTGTAAATAGTTTTTTTCCATAAATGTACATAATTTAGTTATTGTATATTGCTGCTTATATAGCTCTATACTTTAGATATATGATTTATTTATGTCCATGTTAAACCAGTTGTAAATGCACTATATGTAATACAGCTGTCAGCATTCTTTTGTATCTGCTTATTTAGCCTGGGGCATGGCTGAAAAGGATTCTCAGACCAGTTTACTGACCTGTGTAACTTGTGAACTCAGCAGACTAATTCACATGCAGACATAATATACTGTGGTTAACATGTCTGTATTTGTGTGCTTTTCTGAGTGGCTACCCGGGTTGTTCCCCTTCATGTCACTTACCTGATATTCATATTGAGTAGGACTGATGTTCCAGATCTGACACAATGGGGTGAAATATGGTCTCACTATACTAAGAAGCCATTGTTGCAACTCTGGACTTTCTGTGGCCTAACAGAATTTGTATGTTGGTAGAAACACCAGCACTTCATCATTAAATATCAGACGTATCAGTTCACTTTAAGTGCTCTGATTCTGCCCCCCTCTCTCTCTGTATATATATATATATATATATATATATATATATATATATATATATATATATATATATATATATATATATATTTTTTTTTTTTTTTTTTTTTCACTTGGGTTTAGAAGTCAGAGGTTCACCTCTTAACCCCTTCATACCTGTACTATCATCCACTGTACAGATGGTTATTTATTTTCAGGGGCAGGTTAAGCTGAAAAGTGTAGAACTGCTCAGTACTTGGCACGGTGGCATTGTTTTGTAAATATGAAGCAGTGCCCAGGCATAGTATTACCCTATTTATTTTTTTCAGTGTTGCTGTCATTGCTTAGACTGCATTAAACAAGAGTTCAACATATTTCTTTACCTGGTCAAAGTTCTATAACTTCTGCTCATTCTTATGTGAACTACTAAAAGCTAACTAATTACCTGGCAGACAGTTTTATCATTAGACAGATTTTTAGCATTTAGGGAGCTGTATAAATGGCTAATACATACATTTTCCTTCAGTCTGTTATTTGTTTTTCAAGGTGAAGAGAATATTGTGTTAAGATCTCAGCTGACACATTGTTTGCATTAGATATATCCCTTTCTGGATGTTTATTAAAAAAAAATCTAGAAATATATACTTTCTTTCATTAGGAGGAAAGCAGACCACACCAAAAAAGCCATCTTTCATCACTGCTACTGAACCAGAAACTGTGTTGTATTGTAAATACTCAGTACCAAAAAATGTTCCTCTCTAGCAGAAGCTTTTTTTAATTACTTTGTGTCAACAGCTGGCAAAGACACTTGGTATTTGGGGCATTTTATGGAAACTAACGCAAATGGAATGAAAGAAGAATTGCATTATATGTCTTGTGCTGAATCCTGTTAGGTTGCTGTACTTAATTCTTTTGTTTGCTTTGTTTTTAAAATAAACTAAATCATGCAAGTTCTGTGCTTCTCAGACTTGAATTTCAGAGTGGAGCTAAACAAGATTTTCAATAGGATGGTGGATTATTTTTTTCTATACCATCAAGAGCTTCTTCTGTAGACGTCAATATTTCTTCTGAACTTAATGAACCTGTTTTCAGTTTGCCATCCATTCCTTATTGCAATATTATCAGCTTACCATTTTTTTATGTAACATAGGCAATTTATTATCCAAGGGCAGAAGGTACTGAATTTGTAGATGAAACACTGAAATGTAAAGTTGTTTGCTCACAGCAATGTTTTCATTAGTTACATATCTCTTTAATGTGGAATTATTCAGATGTCCTTTACTTCTGCAGAGATTGTGCATATTGAATTATATTGGTAGATTGTAATGACAGAAGTTTGAGTGGCCTTGTTTAGTTGAAATGTTCTCAATTGGGTAGTTTTGTCATTCTTGGTTCATCTGCTTTGTTTCATTACTTACTGGAAAAGTGTTCAAAACTATACATTTAAAACACGCTCTAACAAGTGGTGATGTATTATGCAAGGGATATAATTTGATTATTATATATTATAACTTACTACAACTAGGAAGGCGAATCAATGAACTTTTGCATGGTCCTAAAAATGTGTGCAAGGGACCTATGATATGAAAACAGCCCAAAGGTAAACTTAATCCGCCATGGGCTGGATACATTTTTTTGAATGCGGGTTTCAATGCTGTTTCAGTGAATGTGAGTTTCAAAAGCAGAAAAGTTTTAAAATGCTAAGTCTGTTTTCATTGTGAGACTGTATTACTTTGTTTAGCAAATGTTTATCAGTGTTTTTGCTATAAAATTTGAAATAAAAGTTTTAAATTAAATCCAAATATCTGTAATCATTGTAGAAGTAAAGCAGAAAACAGTATGCATACTGAGAGTTTTGGACAGTGTTTATGGCAACTGGGAAGAAATGGAGAAATAGCTGAGTAATGGGACATTGGAATGGCTGCATGGGAGGGTCTGGGGGCACCAAAATTACACACATTTTGCTTTCACGTATATGTCCAGAATTTTTGACATGAAAAGCTGGCAACCCTAAGCTGATGTCCCCATCCAACAGGGACACAGGTAGTATCCCAAAAGTGTATGTGCCGTTAACCATCCAGTTGACCATGTTACACCTGCAAAGGTGTAGGTAGCTACTCTGCATGATGTGGACAGAGTGCCCATTCCCCCACAGGGTGATTGTGTGTGACACATATCCAAGTTGTCAACAAGGCCAGTCCAGGTCACTCACCAACTCACTAGGTGGAGGTTGTGTGTGTGTGTGTGTGTGTGTGTGTGTGTGTGTGTGTGTGTGTGTGTGTGTGTGTGTGTGTGTGTGTGTGTGTGTTAACAGTGTGGAGCATGACCTGCACTCAAGCAGCAGTCCAGGCAATGTGGAGCGTGTGATTGTGTGGCATGTCAGAGTGAGGTAACTCCTGAGGGGTATGTATGAAACTGGATAGATGGTTGGCCTCATAGCCTATAGGTGTATGGTAGATGTCTGATGGGCTGGTATGCCCTGATAGGGAACTTCTGTGATGTCCCCAACTGCTGCATGTGCCATCTGATGTGAATGATGAATGGAGGATTATGCACATTAGCAGTCCTCATTGGAGGGAACATAAAACATCAGGATCAGGAGTGCAATGCATGCTGTAATGCCAGTATGGTGAAACTACCCACAAACATACTGTGCTGATAGATGGCAGGGGAGTTCCTTGCCAACCTCGAGGCAACCACGGCACCCCAGTAAGCCATAAACATCTATGTTGTGGAGGTGGGTGGCACCCAGACAACAGGCAAGGTGCATCCAGGTAAGGCCCCAGTGGACATCACTTCAATATTGTATCATTCATACTGACATTCTTGGAGTATCTAGATGCATATGTCAGGTCAAACTGCTTTTGTGGGTGGGGTTTTGTGATGCACACAAGTGCACATCTGTAGTGAATGACAGAAAATGATGTAGTATCAGAGCTTGTACTGTACATGTTCAGAAATTAATTTTTCCTGTACCAATGTCACATGTGAGTGTGCTGACAATACCTCTCCCCCACAACTACATAGGTCCATATGGTCTGGCTGAGAACAACAGCCTGAAGATGGTGAGTATGAAAATGTCTTGTTGTGGCTCACCAATACCCTAGGCATGTTAAGGACATGCATTTTTCCATGCACACAACTGTTATTCTTAGCCATATTGCAATATGTGCATGTTCACTTGTGGTGAGGTTAAATTCAGTGCATCACAGTGGTCATCACAGGAGCCTGTTCACAGGAGCTGTAACATTTCTATAGGTGTTGCCACTGTGCTATATAAGGGTACTTCAATACTGTGTACATGGGTGCAGTGTGTGTTAGGTCAAGATCCATAATCTGCTACCACTCCTCATGTATCTCAGAGGTGTATATTAGTAGCAACATTAAGTGGACATAGCTGCACTGCATTTTGCTGAGGGCCTGTCCAGAGTGTGTCTGTTATGGTTTGATTGTGTGTCATGCATGTCATCATTCATAAATTGTGTGGTCTGTATAATGCCTTTGTGCCACCTCACCTGTATGTGTCTGTGTGCGAGCACACATGTGTGTGTGTGTGTGTGTGTGTGTGTGTGTGTGTGTGTGTGTGTGTGTGTGTGTGTGTGTGTGTGTGTGTGTATCAGCAAACATTTTAGTGCAGGTATTAATTTACATAAGTTGCCTTCCCCTCACAGGTGAACATGGGGGTTGGAGTCTCTCCCCACTCACAACCTGATGTCAATGTCTTTGCAGACTCTGGTGATGACGGTGGTCATAGTGAGGTTGGGGGCTGAATCTGTGCCATTGGTTGCTATCCCACTTTCACCCACAATGTCCCCGCACACAGTCAGTATGCCCACACAAACCTAGTCCCCAGCAGCCACAGATAATGGACAGTTAGGGGGTGGTGGCATGGAACAGACTAGTGTGGTGACTATGGCAAGTGTGAGTGTAGACACTAGCCATAGCCAGAGAACAGGAGAGGTCCCACACAGGCAAAATTGACACGGGTGCTCAAAGGAGGACTGCTGCCCACCAAGCCCCTGTCACAAGTGTCACAGCAGGGTATTTCAGTCTGTCATGGAGGCACAGGTACATTCTGAATGCGACACCAGACAGATGCTCAGGGTCATGAATGCAACACTTCCTGCCATGCATGATGACCTCCAAGGCCTTGGTGATGACACTCGTCATTATGCTGATGCCATGGATAGATGGTGGGGTGAGACATTGTCATTGCTTGACTGTGCAATGTCTGTGGTTGAGCAAGTGGTGGGAGTAGGGCATCGGCCACGTGGATGTAGGTCAGCAACAAGACTGGCTGAGACTCCACATGGCCATGCACATTCACTCTCCCATAGATGCAGTACCACCAGCACTACCGAAGAGAGGGTGCTGTCCACACCACAATGGAGCAGGCCATGGGCACGTGGTCCTGGATGGTCCCATCAGGGACATGGATCCAGCAGACAGCAGTCACATCAGGGAGTAGTACTGCATCTGGCCTTGGGCCTGCTGGTGCCAGTGAGACTCCTGGCAGAACCAGTTCCTGTGTCCATGGCCGGAGATGGTGAACTGTACACCCTACCATGTATGGTCCACGGCTGTCCAGCATACCCCTGTGAGAGCAACCACATGGCTTGACTGTGTGCATACAAACAATCACACATCTCTGTCACAAGCATGTCACCACCAGACACACACAGCTCCTCTGCACAGCCCAGATGAACACCATCCCTCCAGACACACACACACACACACACACACACACACACACACACACACACACACACACATTCACACAAATGTCAACCATATGGCCCAGCCTAGGCCTCTGGCAAACCCACACCACAACCTGTGCATGTGATAATACATGTGCCATATCCCTGTTATCCATACCATCGATGCAGATACATGCTAATATGGGTCTGATGCACAGGGTAAATATAGTACAGTGTAGTAATTAAATGCTGTGTAAGGTGCTGTCTGCTGGCAATTCCTATGGGTACACATAGAAGTATATGTACCTTTTTAGACATGATGCATTATTGCTGTTAGGTACTGCTGACTGACTGCAGTCTCACATACTGTAGTATGTTTGTGTTCCAGGTGTCTGTGTGTCTGTGGGCTGTGGACCTGCTGACATTACCAATGATGAATATGGCAGAGTGGAAACACAGTGAACTTTTAATAGCCAAGGTACAGCTATGTATGTACATGTTTACCAGGTGTGTATGCATGCAACTGTGTGTGAAGGACACTGGGGGCAGACAGTGTGACCTTGCATACATACCCCTTGACACAGCCAGCTAGCCTTCATACATGTCACCTGGGTGTTCTATAGTACCACAGGCTCATACAAACAGATGAGGTTACTTGAGTATTGGCACTAGGTCCCTCACAATCCTAGCCATTACTTTAACCCCAACAGATTCACCTATCTTGTGGGTACCAGGTAATCACTGGGCCTTCATATGTCTACACATTGCACACACATAGGCAACACACAATGTGTGTGTGTGACATTCTCAAATGTGGAGTATGGGGCACAACTTATAGCAATGTGACAGTTGGCAGGACATGGCATGCCCACGGCAAGTGCAACACACAGGATGTCCTCTGGTTTGCTACTATGACACCTTCTTTGTGTAACATTGCCATAGCTTACAGTATTTCTTATAACATTAAGGTGCTTCTGATGTGCAATAACTGCTCTATGCAATCAGTACAGAACTGTATGACATGTTTCTTGTCCTATAGTCTTGGGACCTTTGTTTCAGTTGTTGTCACAGGTTACACCTTGCCAAACATGAACTGTAACCTGCAGGGTGGGACAGACATACCTCTCAACTGTACAGATTTCCAGAGAATGCCCAAAGTTTTGCCTCATATTTTGGTCCATTTTCTCATAAACTTGTGTTTTTCTGGCAAATCATTGCTGGTTGATGGCAAAAAATAATGGCAGACATTATGGTTTGCAGACTTCATACCTTTCAGACTATCTCTGCTAATGCAAAACCTGTTATTCTATCAGCTTTATAAGTTTACAGGAGAAATATTTAAAAAGTGTCCCTATAATGTGGCATTTGCCACCCCATTATTTATAGCTTTGTAAACATTTCTTGATTTAAGAGCCTGGGAGGTATAGGTACAGATGGTGGCCATACCCCTGACCTCTGCATATGACTGCATATTGCCCTGATGTCTGACACACAATTTCTTTCCATCTGTTATAAACTTGTTGTTTTCCAGCCAACTTTTTGGAAAATCATGACAGACTGACATTGCAGATTAACGACAACACATACCCTTTGGAAGGTGCATTCAAATGCATGACCTGTTCTGCTATCTATTTCCCATGTGTGTCACAGCAATATGTGAAGGGCTTGCTCAGTGTTCGCTGTTTGCCCCAGCTTCCCATACGGCTTTAACAAGATGTCTTCCTGTGAGTGTTTGAGTGGTATACTGATACATACTGTGACACCCATGCACTGGCCCAGCAATCAAGGAGCCTCAATCCTCACCACTAACACCAGTGAGGGGCATCCACATAGGGAAGGATAACAAATACACACACAGTAAGGTACTATTTCCTTAAGAACACACAGAGATCACAGTCAGTCTGGGGCTGGTTTCTCCCTTTCTCTCCAGATCCCCAATAGGACTCCCCACTGGCATAGCTATAGGGTCCAGATTTAAGCCTAGTGATCAAGCTAAAACCTTCAGCACCCTCTCTGTCTAACCAGTACTTTGTGTATTTGCCCAAATAGCTGACACACACACACTTTGAGATATGAGTTAAATAGAGACACACCAACACTCCTGGGGAAGGCTGGCACAGTTTCTCCAGCTGTGCCTCTTTTCTGCCCAGGCTAAAAGGTAGTACCAGCTGCCACCACCTACTAATATCAGCTACTAAAGAGGCCCTTAACAAAGGGTGTCCAATTATTACTGGGCAATATTATTATCAAAATGGTAAGTGTGACTGAACAGCAAAGCTTTTTGGAGTGACTTGGACAGTATCACTATATACATGCAATGTACTATTGAGCTTAAATTATCTCTACACAAAACAGCCACAGTTGAAAGGTTTAAAAATATTTAATAATAAATAAAAACACAAGACAATATGTCTTACTACACAGTGCTAGTCAAGAGTTCAAATATCACAGAGAAATGCTTAAAATAATACCGTAGAAAAGTTCTGACATCAATACAGAACAACAATAATCTAATATTCCTATTTCCTAGCTATATCTAAGAGAAAACACAGTTCTAAAAATAAACTTACATATAGAGCATTGGCAGTGCTGATGAGTTTGATGTTCTCAAGACAAATGCAAAATGTTCTCTGATTCTCTCTCTTTATATCGGTAACATAGTGCTGCTTCACATTACATCATTCTTAAAAATTTTCTGTTTTACCCAGGCTAACAGAAACTCAGAGGTTAATAGCCATTTGGATCTTGCAGCTGGTCAGGAAGCCAGAGCAGTAAAATAAATTATACATGTAAATTCTGGTAATTAACTCTGGCCTCAAAACAATAGGAAGAATTCTTTCATTTAAACATCTCAGTTCTGAGTTTTGCCATCAAACAATTACACAATCCTTGACTTATCAGCTTTCCTACAGCACTTACCAGCTTTCCTACAACAAAGTGTACTGTTGTTACATTTTTGCAGTTCTACATTTAACACCATTTTTTCCCATTTAAGAGAACAAGCCTTTGACCTATATTAATATTTACTAATGAGAGAATTATCTAGAAAATTCTACCTGGCTAGGCTGGCAGCCTTCACCTATCTTCATACATACACACACACACACACACACACACACACACACACACACACACACACACACACACACACACACACACTCATGACCTGCTCCTGCTGATAGCCAAACCTCTACCTGCCTGGTTTTACAAATGATACTGCTAGATACATAATAGAAACACCACAGAGGTAATGTAGTGTTACAGTGTCATGTGGGTGACAATTGCAGGAGCTGTTAGGATTGCCAATGGTGGGTTCAGAGGCCCTTAACATGGTAGGGCCACCTAAAACACACACAAACACACACACACTGCCACATGGGAACATGCATTGAGGCATACATGCACAAGGAGTTGACACTTCTCATATTAGATGACCCACCTATCTATTTATGTACAATACACAGTGCCTTTGTGTTATAAACTGTGTAACTGTGCTTGTAAGGTGGATGACATCTGTAGAGGCTGCAACTAGGTTGGCAATGGGGAAGTTAACAGGGTGGAAGAGGCACACAAAATGGTATAACCATTGCATACACACAGTAAAGACAGCCACAGGGGATATGCATACAAAAACACATACACAGTTGCCAATAGATTACTAAACCTATGTATCCATTTGAATGTACTAGAATGCTATGTGCACATTACATGCGCTACAGAGATTATATGCTGGGGGCATAACTTACTACCTCTTACAACAAGTAATCTTGGGAATGCCTTCATGGATGGTGGAATAAAACACCGAATGCAGTAACTGGTCTCATATATTGCTCTTACATACCTGGACAAGTGATAGAGTAACACACTTTGTATTAGCATGATGTGTCAGACAGCTACAAAGTCTGATGTTGACATGTCTGGCACTATGGTAACTGTGACATATTTTGTAATGATTACTCACAAATGCCCATTGTTAGGGGTACACAGACCACATATAAGTTGCAAACATCTGGATATTCCATATACATCTGTACAGATGACTGGTATGGCCTGTATAGTTTAACATGGTGTATGTAAAGTAGATGCCATTAACTGCCTCCTTACAGTAATGCCATGGGGAGGGAGTCAACAGGCCTTAAAATGGTAAAACCAACACACACAACAGCCACAGCAGATGTGCTTCACACATAAACACACACTGCACTATAGTTGCCAATATTGAGATTAGAACCCCTACCTATCAAATTATTTGTGCTATAGTATTACACATTTATTGCATGTGCCACAGAGGTTATAGGGCTGAATAGTGTGTACAGGTACTTTTAAGGTTAATGACATCAGCGAGCCTTGTAAAGTAGAGCAATGAGAAGTGTACTAGGTGGACCACACCTCAAAATGGTATAACCCACACCCCAGAGGATATGGTTCACTCCCACCACACACACACACACACACACACACACACACACACACACACACACACACACGAGCGTGTGCACACACAGACACACACACACACACACACACACACACACACAAAATCACAGTTGCCAGTATTGAGTTTAGACCCCCTGCCTATCTAGTTTTTTGTCCTACAGTGTTATACAGTTATCGCATGTGCCACGGAGCTTATAGGGTTGATGAGTGTCCCAAGGTACTTCTAAGGTGAATAACATCACCAGCCTTTGTAAGGTATGGCAATGGGAAATCTACTGGGTGGGAAAAGCCTCAAAATACTTTAACCTACAAACACATATGCACACACATCTGCCAGAACTGAAATTAGAATCCCTGCCTATCTAGTTATTTGTACTATACTGTTACATAGTTACTGCACTTGCCACAGAGCTTATAGGGTTGAGGGCTGTCCAAACATACTTCTAGGGTGAATAACATCAGCAGCCCTTGTAAAGTATGGCAATGGGAAGTGTACTGGGTTGGAAATGCCTCAAAATACTTTAACCTACACACTTACAAACACACACATTTGCTAGAACTGAGATTATAACATTTGCCTATCTGGTTATTTGTACTATACTGTTATGCAGTTATTGTACATGCCACAGAGCTTATAGGGCTGAGAGCTGTCCAAACATACTTCTAGGGTGAATAACATCAGCAGCTCTTGTAAAGTATGGCAATGGGAAGTGTACTGGGTAGGAAAGGCCTCAAAATACTTTAACCTACACACTTACACACACATTTGCTAGAACTGAGATTAGAACCCCTGCCTATTTAGTTATTTGTACTCTACTGTTCCACAGTTATTGCACATGTCGCAGAGCTGATAGGGCTGAGGGCTGTCCAAACATATATCTGGGGTGGATAATATCAGCAGCCCTTGTAAGGTATGGCAATGGGAAGTGTACTCAGTAGAAAAGGCTTCAAAATACTTTAACCTACAAACATACTCATTTACAAACACACTTATACACATATTTGCCAGAACTGAGATTGGAACCCCTGCCTATCTAGTTATTTGTCTTAGGGTGTTACACAGTTATCGCATGCATCATGGAGCTTATAAGGTTGAAGAGTGTCCCAAGGTACTTCTGGGGGACAATAACATCAGCGTCCCTTGTAAAGTATGGAATTAGGAAGCATACTGGGTGAGAAAGGCCTTAAAATACTTTAACTTACAAACACACACATTTACCAGAACTGAGATTAGAACACCTGCTTAGCTAGTTATTTGAACTATACTGTTACATAGTTATTGCACACACCACATAGCTTATAGGGCTGAGGGCTGTCCAAACATACTTCTTGGGTGAATAACATCAGCAGCCCTTGTAAAGTATCACAATGGGAAATGTACTGGGTTGGGAAAGGCCTCAAAATAATTTAACCTACAAACATACACACCCACACATTTGCCAGAAATGAGATTGGAAGCCTGTGTATCAAGTTATTTCTTCTATACTGTTATGTACTTATTGCATGCGCCATGAAGCTTACAGGGCTGACAGTTGTCCAAAGGTACTTCTAAGGTGACTAACATTAGCAGAACTGCTAAAGTAGAGCAATGAGAAGTGTACTGAGTGGGAATGGCCTAAAAATCTTTAATCTACAAACACAAACACATGCACACACAGACACACACACACACACACACACACACACACACACATACACACACACATTCACAGTTTCCAGTATTGAGTTTAGAACCCCTACCTATCTAGTTATTTGTCCTACAGTGATACACAGTTATCACATGCCTCACAGAGCTTATAGGGTTGATGAGTGTCCCAATGTACTTCTAAGGTGAATAACATCAGCAGCCCTTGCAAAGTATGGCAATGGGAAATGTACTGGGTAGGAAAGACAAACACTTATACACACACACACACATTTGCCAGAACTGAAATTAGAATCCCTGCCAATCTAGTTATTTGTACTATATAGTTATGTAGTTACTGCACATGCCATGGAGCTTATAGGATTGAGGGCTGTCCAAATATACTTCTAGGGTGAATAACATCAGCAGCCCTTGTAAAGTATGGCAATGTGAAGTGTACTGGATGGGAAAGGCCTCAAAATACTTTAACCTACAGACTTACAAACACACACATTTGCCAGGACTGAGATTAGCACCCCTACCAATCTAGTTATTTGTACTATAGTGTTACACAATTATCACACACAACACAGAGCTTATAGGCTGCCAAGTGTCCAAAGGTACTTCTAAGGTGAATGGCATCAGCAGATATTGTATAGTAGGGCAATGGGAAGTGTACTGAGTGGGAAAGGCCTCATAATACTTTAAACTACAAACACGCACACATACACACACACACACACACACACACACACACACACACACACACACACACACAAAGGCAGGTGATGTGATATTACAACCCCTACCTCAGTACTATTACACAATGGAGCTCACTTTCATGCTGGCACATGTGACTGTTTACAACTGGTATGCAACTGTCTGTGGCAGGACATCACTCTATGCCTTTCAGGGCATCCCTGTGTATGACTCACTCTCTCTGTGTGTCTCCCTGTGTCTCTCTCCCTATCACTGACTGTCTCTCTCTCTTCCTCATGTCTATGTGTGTGTATGTTTGAAATTTTGTTATATGTTGCCCATATATATGTCTGTGTATCACATGCAACAGATGCAGATATACCACATATGGTACACCTACAGCTAGCTGAGGGTAATTCTGCCTGATGGGTGTGGGTAGAGCCAGTTAAGGTGTACATAGCTGTCTGTATGCAAAGACATCTATGCATATTACAGTTATATAGTTTGATGTGGGTTTAGACATGGGCTGTAATTCTTTAATTGTAGGAGCATGCCCAGTATGACCTTCTATAGTAAGAGCGGGACGCCATTCCAGAAATCGTTCATAGGTTCATAGGTGTGTACTAGGCTAATGGCCCTGAAGCCTTTACAAGCCTAACCCATAGAAGTGCCCTGACATTGTGCTGCCTGCTGTTAGTTCTCAGTGCTTCTATCAAGTAGAGCCACTGGAGTGATCCCCTAGGTGAACTTTCTATTTCCCATCCACTCATCAAAATTTCTCTTGAAGAGGGCCAGTGAGGTATTCTGCTTGACATGTATGGGAAGTCTATTCCAGAGCATAGGCAGCCTTTGAGTTATGAACATGTCCCTCCAGCATGTTCTGTTGATTGTGGTAATGAGGATGAGGTCTCTGGAGCCCATGATGTGGAGGGGTTGAGATTTCTTTAGATGTAGCATTTCTAACAGAGCTGGGTCAGACATGGCTTTGTAAGTCAAGCAGAGATCTCCTCTTAGTAGATGATATGAGATAGAAAATAGCTGGAGTTTTTTGAGTCTGCCTGTGTACATGTGTTTAAAGCCTAAGATCCTCTTTGTGAGGTACTTTTGTGGCCTTTCCAGCTGATGCATGCGTCTAGTGAGGTGCATGTCAAATGGGGCATTATACTTGATGATTGGCCTAATGAGGGAAGAGTAGAGAGAGATAATTACCTCTTTCTCCCTGGATGCAAAACCCTTGGTAATGAGATGTGCCACATCGGACTTTCTGATCACAGTGGCAATGTGGTCAAAGGAGAGGTTGCTATCAACCTGTGTCCCCAGATCTCTTATAATGCCTTCAGTGTTCAGTGGGCTCCCATCAATGTGGTAATTAGTGGGAACTGAGTTTTTCCCAAAGGGGATGATGATGCATTTTTTTTGGCATTAAGCTTAAGGCCATGGTTTCAACACCAGTCATTGGTCTCAATGAGGTCATTCTGTAGGATGTCTATATCACTTGGGAAGTTAATAATGGCTCCCACCTTGTAGACACCTGTGAACTTGGTCAGCCAGAGTCCCTTCATGTTGGCCTGGACTTCTGAGAAGTAGATGCCAAACAGGAGAGGACCCAGGACTGATCAATATTGGACTCCACTCATGACTGGTTGGTAGTCTGACTTGGAGTCCACAGTCCGCAGTACTCCAGTCCAGGGTTTTGTGTGCTACAGCCATACCTGCCAACCTGTTAGTGCAAGGAATCTGGAGATAGCCTTCCAACATGGGGGGACAATGGCCCAAACATAGGGAGATACTCTAAATATTATTCTTATTAATGTGGAAAGTTGCTAGTGTAACTGGGTTTGTTTTAGCAGACATTTTCTGACATATATGATACCTGACACCAAAATGTATTGTGTCGTTACTTACTGACAGAAATCCTCAGATCATCACAGTCATTCACCTGAGAAATACAAGCTGTATGCTGCACCGACCAAAATGATGAGCCAAAGTATAGACATTTTTGCCAATCCAGACAGTTGAGAGGTGTGGCTACAGCCGATTAGCTGATGAAACTGTGTAAACAGTCCAGAACCTCAGTGATATACTGGCTGGGATCACCTGCTTGTGTGTTATTCTTCTTAACTGAAAATTAATTTCCTGGTGTGACTCATACCTCTCAACTGTATAGTTATTTGCAGAATGTTCAGATGTCTGTCTCATAATTTTGGTCCATTTTTCATAAAATTGTGGTTTTCTGGCAAGTTAGTGGCAAATAATTAAAGACTGAAGTTAGAAAATAATGACAGAACATTTGAGTTTCAGACTTTATAACCTTTAGAAAATTCATGCTAATGCAAAACGTGTTATTCCATCAACTTTCTAAGTTTGAGAGAGGAATATTTCAATATCGTCCCTATTTTTGGGCCTGTGCCCCACTCTTATTTATGACCTTGTCCAGATTTCTTGCTTTAAGATGTTGAGAGGTATGGGTGTGTGTACAGAGTGCATTCTACTGAGCAGTGATGTCCATTATATGTATGTGTGGTATATTCCACTTAGCACTGTGGTTTCCAGGTATATCAGTGGCAGAGCAGTATAGAATAATGTGGTAATTCAGTGATAGACATTTGTTTATAGGTTGATAGGTTGATATGAGTTTACTAGGCTATTGGCCCTGAAGCCCTTATAACCCTCGCCAATGATAGTGTGGCTCATGTTAAGATGTGTCAGCACCCAGAGCCCCCGTACAGCAAGGACACAGGTGGAATCACAGGACTGTATTATCTGTTTCCTATGCACTTATACAGGGAGCACTTCACAAGGGGTATTGAGTCTTGATGTGGACAGGGAGTGTATTCCACAGATGGGGGGAGTCTGTGGGACATGTATCTGTCACATCAACAAGACCTATTGATATCACAGGCCAGGCTGATGCTGCTCCTACAAGTTAATCGAGTGGGCCTTGACTTCCAGATGTGCAACAGTCCCATCAAGGCTGGGTCTGGATTGCTTTGTATGCCAGACAGAGGTCATGTCTGAGGAGTCTGCATGGAGCTGAGTAGAAGAACAGTGCTGTTAGCCTATCTGTGTAGGGTAGGTGTTTGGGGTCCTGGATTCTCCCGGTGAGGAACCTCTGTGGTCTCTCCAGCTGCTGCATGTGCCTTGTGAGGTACATGCCAAAGGGGGCATTGTACAAAATAATTGGCCTTATACAGTTAGAATACATGGATCTTATGACCTCTTTGTCCCTGGATGAGATACCCTTACTTTTGTGTTGGCCCATCTATGAAGCTTTATGTACAACAGAAGCAAAATGGTACTCAGACTTCAGGTTGCTATCAATCTGGATGGCCAAATACGTCACTACTGCTTGTGTATGTAGGACATTTATGTTAATGTGATAATATGTGGAGGCGTTACCCTCACCAAAGGGGATGATGATGCATCTGCAGGCATTCAGCTTAAGGCCATGTTTCTGGCAGCAGTCATTTGTTTTGGTGAGACCCTGTTGTATGACGTTCACATCACTTTCGGTATTGATGACTGTTACCACCTTGCAGTCATCTGCCAACTTGGTCAGCCATAGGCCAGTGTTTTTGTCCTGCACCTCAGGAAAGTATATCCTGTATACCAGAGGCCCCCAGACCGATCAATGGGGTATGCCACTCATTACTGGTGTACTGCTTGACTTGGCTACCTCTATTATGATTATGTAGGTACTATTAATGAACCGGTTTGGTAACATATGGATTGCTGCCCAGTTGACAGAGTTCATGTACTATGGCCAAGTGGGGAATAGTGTGTAATGCTTTGGCCAAGTCAAGGTGGCCAGAGTGCACCATCTTTCCATCATCCATGCCCTTGTTGGTTGTCTCAGGGGAGTCATCCAGAGTTCACTGACATACCTCCCATTGAGATCGACAGACTGTGTGGGGTCAAGTATTTGGAGTTTGCCAATGTCACTGTTAATGAGGTCCATGATAATCCATGATGATCCATAATGCTAATACCTCAGATGTTTTGAGTTGCTATGTTATTATGAGGCTACATGTTGGCCCTAGCTGTCAACCTGTCACAGACTGACATCTGGACAGGCCTATATATGACAGTCAGACACAGGCCCACACATGGAGACAGGGTGTTAATAATGCTCTGCCAGACATAGACAGCTGGGAGACTGGTTTGGTACAAGCTTGTTTTTTCTTATGGGTATGATGTCTGCTTCTCCACTGTCTGCCACTGATGTTTTGACATGAACCTTTCTTGTTTAGCGCATAGTTTGGCATGCAAATGCAATGTTAGGACAAGCAGAAGAGATATATGAGGCATACTTGTGGTCCTTCTGTGACAGCCTGTCATTCCAGGGGTACAGATGGTGGCCAGTGACTTGTTGTCAGTGCTGACACAGTAAGGTGGCAGCCATTTAACACCTGGATGTACACTGACTTTCAGGTACCTGCTGTCCTACTAGGCACTGTGTAAGTTACTCTAAGCTGTGCACTTTCCAGGTGTGTGTCCCCTGTCCCTGACTTGTCCACCTTTCCTGCAGTGACAGATATTGACTTCTAGACAGTGTGTACAATTTCTACTGTAGGTGTAGCTGCATGCAAAATAGTTGGCATAGAAAGTCTTGGAACATGGACCCTGCCATCCACAGTACTGTACCTAGGCCGCTAAGCCACAACAGCCAAGAGTAAGTGCTGCCCACTTCCTGAGAGTATTAACTATGCATATACATAGCTCATTGACCCCTACTTATTATGGACATGCGGCAAATTATCAAGTTGATTGGAACAGCCCTGGGAAATGTGTGCTCTGCTGTTATTACCCTACAAACATACAAGCTATTGCATTTCTATGAGGACACGGGTGTGTTGGGGGGAGTACCTGTCAACTGTACACATTTGCATAGACTGTGCAGATGTTGGCTTTATTTTTGGTTCCATTTAGCATAGTGTTGTCCCTGTCTTGGAAACCGTGACTTGAGCATCCCAAACACACACTCTATAATGTTCTTAGTTTGTGCGTGTGCCTCATTATGGCATTCCTCAGTGGGTGGGTGTGCATTTCTGATGAGTGTCATCATCCATGGTTCCAGCGCATAGCCAGCATCCCCCACAAGATGGCCATACAGGATGTCCCCTTGGCAAATGCCTGGTACAGCTGTGAGACCTGTCAGATGTGGGAGTTGGGATAGCTTCCAGGGCTGCCAGCACACACACTGATGATAATGCCCTGGGCATTGCACATGACCTGTTTGATGATGGAGTGATAGCCCTTGTGGTTGATGTACACTCTACCGTCTTCACCAGGTGGTGCTTTGATGTGGACGTGAGTGCAGTCTATGGCACCCAATACCTCTGGGAAGTCTGCTACATGGTGGAAGAGATGCATATTGCTGGTCCTCTCCTCAGGGGTGCTGGGGAAATAAATGTGCTCACTGGCATGTGGTAGCATGGCATCCAGGAAATGGTGGAGGACCCTGGATGCAGATGCCTATGAGACCACCATAATGTCCCCAGTAGGTCTTTGAAAAGTACCTGTAGCTAGTATTCTTAAGGCTACACATACCTTTGTTTCCACTGGGATGGGGTTCCCCTCTGTTGGCTCTGGGTCTGAGGTGAGGCCGGCAGAGCTCAGTGATTTGCTGAAGTATGTCCCTGTCCACCCTGTACCACTCTAGTATCTCCAGCTCATGTAAACCCTGGAAGTTTAACCTGAGTTTGAACACTCTTCTCCTCCTCCTCAGCCTGGGCCAGTTGTCAGCATTATCCTCATCTCTGCCCCCAGTCTGTAGCACATAGAGATGTAGCAAAGCAAAAGCAGCCCCCATTATTTTGTCAGTTAAAATTCCCAAGTGTGTACACCAATGGTGCAGAGTTTCTGGCAAAAAAACAGACTGAAAGGTGTTTGCATACTTTATACTGATGTGTTGCAGATGCTGCCTGTGTGATTGGCTGGCTATGATACATTCCACCTGCCGGCTATATTATTGAGGGGTTTGAATGGACCACTGTGAGTGGCAGAGTCCATATTAGTGATTTGTAGTTCATTTCCTTTATTCTGCTATTTCCTTTTATTTATTTCCACTGTGTTTAAGCCCCATGGCGTGCCACACACACTGTTTCAGCTAGTGTAAACATTGGACATGAACATGCTCAGCATTTCTGAAATCAGCTAAGCACAGCTAAGCAGCCTCAGACACATACCCCTTGCTTATCTGTGCTTAGCTAAGCGCAAAAAGAAGCCGCGGAGCTCCAATGTGCTTACACCAAGCATAACACACCCCCTTTTCATGTCAGCTGCTTCTTCTGCTTACACCACCACACTATAGCTCCTACATGGTTAGGTACCCATGGAGACGGTCTCCCATTTTGCTATTCAATAAATTTAGCTCATTTACATACCTTTCTGCCTTATTCCCTACTTGCATCACTACACCGGAGCCTATGTCCTTAGCAACCATTGTTACCTGTCAATGTTATGAGTTTGCATGCTGCCCAGTATAATGGCAAAATTCATGTTTCACATTTAATTGACTTTTTACTGATTTTTTTAAAAATTTTCTGCACAATCACATTTGCACGCCACTGCACTCTGCTTAAACATCTGAAATTGCCAAAAGAAATTTAGATTTTTGCACTTTTGCAACACTTTGGCATGCCAATGGCCATAGTTTTGGCCATTGGCATGCTTGATAAACATAATACATGCTTTACTTTGAGCTGTCATATCCCCGTTTTGATTTTTGCAGAAATTTACACGTTTACTAACCGCATACATTTCTGATGTGGACACGGCTCCAACACAGATGCTTGTCTGCTTGCTGGATCACAAATTCACCTCATATGCATGGTTTTCAACAGAAAATGAGATGATTTGCATTACTCCATCGCGTCCGTGATGGAATAGTGCTGGGAGACTCGTGCACACCCCCAGCCTTGTTTACTACATCGCACATGCTCCAAACTCATGTTCAAGCCATGGTACTATGCTTACATAGAGATTAGCTCCATGTAAGCTTTACTGAATTCCCCTCAGAGTCTGTGAAATAGAGCAGTCAAACATATACAAGAATATTATACAAAGCAATAACCAAGATATAGAGAAATAAGACAGTGAGAGAGAGCATTATAAGTACAAATGCCTAATACAGAAAAGTCAGAAATAGCAGTGAACATATTATAATAGAGCTAGTGATAGACAACTGAATCATCAGATAATATATTGACAAATAAATATGTAACACAATAATGTCAAAATCCAGCATTTTAACTAAACCTAAGAAAGGACTCTACATACACAATTCAAAAAGTGCACTTCCAATTAATGTTTATTCTAAAGAAGATTTCAGAGTATAAGTGAGTAAATGTAGAACAATAAAAAAGTATTTTTCTGTACTTGAGGAAAACTCAAATCAACTGTATTATATGCTAGCTCCAATTGCAAAAAGTGTCAAACAGAACAGATTATGGTGGTTCAGGCACATGTACAGAAAAGCAGAAGACAATCTGACGATGAAGAATTGGAAAAAAACAGAAGAAGGCAAGAGGAAATGTGACTATCCAGCAAAGAGGTGGCTGGATTGTGTGAGGGAAGACTGGCAACAGTCAGGCACTGGTGCTGAAGAAGGCAGGAGAATGGCATTTTATAGGGAGATATGGCGATAGTTGATGTGGCACCCTGACCCCATGTAGAAAATGGGAAAAAGGTGGTGCATAATAGTGATGATGATAATTAAAGACATTTTGGCTTGCAAGCTAAAGGTACCCCTATTAACAGAGAAAGAGAAACAGACGCTAGTGATAATATAGCAGGTAAGAGTGTGAACTTCACAAAACAGAACAAAATGGATGCATTTTGTGTATCTGACAAAATAATACAAAATGCATAATTTAGCCATGTCAAGCCAACATAAAGTAAAATAAATCTGTTTGAATAAAGATGCTTGAATTCTCAAGAAACCCATGCCGTGATCTGTACATAGGGTACACAAATACCCTGTTCTTGGGAGACTTTACTCCTCTATACACTAGGAAATGCACACTGCTTCTAGCTCATAGGCACAGCATTTCCTGGACTTATCAACACAAACATCTTGGTCCAGGTAGTGTACCCTCCAACTAGAAGATGAAACATATTGGACCTAATACTCACCAGCATGGGAAAGGATTGCACCCCCCCCCCTCCACGTGTCATGTCCTCAGTGGTGAAGTCGGACCACAAAGCTATCTCCTTCAAAATAAAATTCAGCCTAGAGAAAACCCAAATAAACCTGTAACAGTTAGGAACTATGCTATAGCAAACTACATCCTATTAAGGGACTGTTAGTCAAAATTCACAGCTCCCCCAAACACGGAGAACATAGCTACCTACACAGAATTATTTACAGAAGCCCAGTACAAATATGTAAATGGCTGCACTGAGGCTAATTTATCTACCAGATGTAAGCCCAGAACTAAAAGCAAAAACAAACCACACTGATGGAATACTTACCTTTACAAGCTATATAACAAAAGAAAAAAGTCATGGTCAGAATCAGAAAGATCAACTCTCATACAGACAAGAGCTCTCTGATTCAACTAAACAAGAATCTAAGAGGCCTAATAAAGTCCAGCCAGGCCAGTTATGAGGTCAGGATAGCCTCCCAGGCTGATGTCAATCACAAAGCCTTCTTCAGCTATGTCAGGAATCTTAAAGATAATAATCAGCAGTGTGCATAACCGGTAGTAAATGACACACCCTTCAATGACCAGGGTGACATAACAAATGTACTGGCTGATAAATGTAGCTCTAACATCTCTCTCCACTTCCCCCCACTACTAGGTGTGAAATCCCTTCTAGCATATCCTCCCAACTATTAACAGAGAACTGGTCTTAGAGCTTCTTGCTAATGCCAAAAACACTGCTTTGAGCATGTAGCTTGGATGGATTGGGATTTCTTTCAATGGAGCATGTCCAATAGCTCTGGGTTTGACATAGCTTTGTATGTTAGGCAGAGATCGCCTCTGAGTAGGCAATATGTGATGGAGTAAAGTTGGAGTTTTTTTAGATGGTCTGCATAGGGCATCTGTTTGAGGTTGGCAATCCTCTTTGTGAGGTATTTTTGCGGCCTTTCCAGTTGCTGTAGATGTCTTGTGAGGTACATACCAAAAGGGGTCTAATGAGTGACGAGTAGAGGGGAACAATGACCTCTTTTTTCTTAATGAGAAACCTTTTGTGATGAGGTGTGCCACATAGAAGGATTTCCTGACTACTGTGACGATGTGATTATTAAAGGAGAGACTTCTGTCCACCTGTGTCCCAAGATCTCCTATGACACTTTCAGTGTTAAGTAGACTACCACCTATGTGGTAGCTCATGGGTACAGAGTTTTTACCAAAGGGATGACAATGCACTTTTTGGCATTGAGGTTGAGGCCATGGCTTTGACACCAGGCATCTGTCTCAGTGAGGCCCTTTTGTAGAATGTCCACATTGTTAGGAGTTTCAATTAGTTTGCAGTCATCCGCAAACTTCTTTAGCCAAAGACCATCTGTGTTAGCCTGTACTTCAGAAAAGTAGATACCAAACAGGGGAGGACCCAGGACTGAACCCTGTGGTACTCCACTTGTCACTGGTCTGAAGTCAGATTTGGAGTTTTATAGCTAGTTTTATACCTAGTTTAGTGAGTTTATCTATAATTCCAGAGTGGGGGATGGTGTCCAAAGCATTGGCGAGATCTAGAAAGGTTGTGTGAACCACCTTACCCTCGTCAACGGCTTTGGTGACTGCTTCAAAGAACTCAGTCAGGGTTAGGAGACATGATCTGCCTTTTACAAACCCAACTGGGTAGGCTCCAGAGATTGGAGATTACCAGTGTCTTTGTTTATAAGTTCCATGGCCTTGCTGACCAGGCTCGTCAGGCTAATGGGGAGGTAGTTCCCGGGGTCCATGGTGGCTCCCCCTTTGTGGAGTTGGATAACCATTGCTGTGCACCATTCACTGGGCACAAAGCCTGAGGTGAGGCTATGATTAAACATGGTGCTTAGGTGGGGTGCCAGTTCATTCTGTAGTTCATGTAGAATGCAGCCTGGGATGTTGTCAGGTCCCATGGATGCTGTGTTCTTGGCTTTGGAGAGTGTGGTTTTTACCTGTGCAGCCGTGATTACCGGAACTTTGCATGCTTCCGGTATAGAGATGGGCCCTTTAGGGGTGAGGGGGGTAAAGTTAGCACTGAATCTATCTGCCAGGATGTTGGCAATATCAGTTGGTTCTGTATATTTAGTGCCATTGTGCTGTAACTCAGAGCAGATCTGAGTGCTGCCATTGAGATTCTTGACATAGCTATAGAATGCTTTGTGATTGTCTTTAGAATCAGTGGCAATTTTGTTTTCATAACTAGCTTTGGAGAATTTTATGAGGGATCTCAGCTTCTTACTTAGGATGACCAGAGAGTTCTTCCAGTCATGGGACTTTACTCTTTTTTGCAACAGTTTATTTCTTCTGTTGTAGAGTTAGTTTATGGCAGGGGACCACCAGATTGGCATCCTTTTTTTGGAGGATAGCATCCTGGTTCTGTTAGGGATAGTGCGATCCATGCACTCGTGTAAGTGCTTATAAAGTGCATTTGTGTAGGATTCAGCAGTTGTACCTCTATCGTCCGTCTGCATGGGTGCCGTGAAGTCTGTCACTTCTGTCTCAAGAAGCGTGAAGTTGGCTTTGGAGACATTTTTTACGGTGGTTTCCCTAATGGGGGTGGAGGCAGGGTGCGTTTATCTAGGCTGATTAGCTTGTGGTCGAATGACCAGTGAGGAATTGATCTCTGGTGTGGAACACCGGTCGCCCGTGTTGGTAATGACCAGGTCTAGGATATTGCTGCCCCTGGTGGGGGTGTGGATAGGTTGATCCAAGGCATTGGAATTTATGAATTCCAGAAAACGTTGAGAAAAGAGTTGGTACATGAGTAGTTTTCCCAGTTAATGGAGGGGTAGTTGAAATCACCCATTATTAGGGTGTTGAGTTGTACTCTCATATTTTCCAATGTATCAAGAAATGAGGAGTGGGAATTCTGGGGCATGGTGGGGGATCTGTAGCAAGTTACAGTTTGGATTGAGGTCTTGCCCAGAGTTAGTTGCACTTGGATAATCTCGGATGCATTATGCTGAGCAACTAGTCTGGAGGTGTGGATATCCTTAGTGAATATGGACACGCCTCCACCTTTAGTGTTTCGGTCCAGGTTAGGTGGCCGAAAGGTGTGGTATGAATTATAGCCTGGTAATGCAGGGGTGCTCTCTGGAGCCTTGAAGCAGGTCTCTGTCACTGACCAGATGTTGATGTTCTCCATTTTAAGGAGTGCCTCGAGTGAATGCATTTTGAGGTTTAGACTTCTAGCATTGAGTTGCATTACCCTCAGATTGTGCTTGCTTGTACCTGTTATGGTGGTGAATTTGTCATTTGAACCTTGCCTAAAAAAGGCACTATAGGGGTGGCAAGAGTCTTAGCCAGTATCTGGAATCCCAAGGGTGACAGGTGCAGACCAACTCTGGCAAAGCATCGTGGTTTGTTGATCGTGTCATCCTAGGCAGACAGATACTGGATCCCCTTAGAATGACACCAGAAGCTTAGCCAATTGTTGAAGTCAATCATTTTGTCTTGTACTGTGGTATCATTCTGGGTGATGGCAGGATGCTAATCAGGGCTAGGGTCATACCTGCCTGGGTTACAAGATCGGAGACCTCTACCATGTCTCTTTTCATGTAGTCCAGGGAGGTACATCTCAGGTCATTCACACCAACATGGTCAATGACAGAGTCATATTTGTAATTGTTGTGGAGTGACCGAGTGCATGCATTATGTGGTGGATCCTGGCACCTGACAGGCAGCTGACAGTAACTTTCTCCTTATTTAGCCTGGTGAGTGGAATATCAGTGTGCCTGACTGTAGAGTCACCTATGACTAGAGTGTTGGGTATGTTTTATGCCTTATGGGCTGTGGTTGAATGGCACACTGAGTGTGTAGGCTATGTGTCATTTGGATTGTGTTGGGGGGTGGAGGTTGCATGCATTTCTGCTTTGCAGGTCTCTGTTGCTTAAGCAGATTTTTATTGAGAGCCTCCATGAATGTAGGTGTGTGTTTTGTGTTGCTATGTGTGTATTTTGGTGGTGTAGGTTTTGAGGGACTATGTGATGAATGTGGTCTGGTGCAAGTGTTTACCTTCTCCTCTTGACTGTCTAGTCCAGTCTTGGGTGAAGAGAGCTTTGCTTCCAGTTTGGCTATATAAGTGCAGCTCTCACAGGTTGTAGTGATGGGTGATAGGAGGAGAGGGTTATCTGTGTATATGAGGCAATTGCTGCATTGCCCCAAAATGCCCAGATTCAACAGGTAGACAGGAGAAAACACTGGGAGATGACCCTTAGACATGCCTGGATAGGTGCTTATTTATTCATCATCTTCTTTCAGCTGTTCCTATTAGGGGTCACCACAGCAGATCATCTGTTTCCATTTTTTCCTGTCCTCTGCATCTTGCTCTGTCACACCAACCACCTGCATGTCCTCTGTCACCACATCCATAAACCTTATCTTAGGCCTTCCTCTTTTCCTGTTACCTGGTAGCTTCATCCTTAGCATCTTTTCCCCAATATACTCAGCATCCCTCCTTAGCACATGTCCAAACCAATGTAATCTTGCCTTTCTGGCTTTGTCTCCAAACCTTCCAACCTGGGCTGACCCTCTAATATACTTATTCCTAATCCTGTCCACCCTCGTCACACCCAGTGCAAATCTTAACATCTTTAACTCTGCCACATCCAGCTCTAACTCCTGCCTTTTTGTCAGTGCCACTGTCTCCAACCCATATAACATAGCTGGTCTCACTACCCTCTTGTAGACCTTCCCTTTCACTCTTACTGGTACTCTTCTGTCACAAATCACTCCTGACACTCTTCACCCACTCCATCCTGCCTGTACTCTCTTCTTCACCTCTCTTCCACACCCACCATTACTCTGAACTATTGATCCCAAGTATTTAAACTCATCCACCTTCACTACCTCTACTCCTTGCATCCTCACCATTCCTCTATCCTCCCTGTCATTCACACACATATATTCTGTCTTAGTCCTGCTGACCTTCATTCCTCTTCTCTCTAGAGCATATCTCCATCTCTCCAGGGTCTCCTCCACCTGTTCCCTACTCTCACTACAGATCACAATGTCATCTGCAAACATCATAGTCCACAGGGACTCCTGTCTGATCTCATCTGTCAGCCTGTCCATCACCATTGCAAATAAGAAAGGTGCTTATTTATTAAGTACTAAAAACTGTTTTCCTCTAGACAAGTGAGGAAGGTTGAGTGCTGCAGTAATTTCTAGCTTATTTAGTGCATACAATGAGTTCTGAACAAGTGCTGAGCTCAAAGAAACAGATTTGAGTGCTAAAACTAAAAAACTGGCTAGTTCTAAGGGAAAATTTGAAGAGAAGACTTCATGGTGCTAGGAATACTTTAACCCTAGCTAAGCGGTGATACATAAAGTGTATTTTTTTAATATAACAGTAGCGAATGAGCAAACTGATTTAAACAAATTAACCAATAAAATGCTAAAAACTGAGCCCTGTTCCAGCAGTCTTTGATCAGACAAGTTCTAACTGCACACTCCTGCCACTAGGGTGCAGGGGAACCTTCTCCAAAAAAAGATGGTCTGCATTAGTGCTCAAGTTATACAAACAAAGCTAGATTCAGCAGGTCTGAATTTAGTCTATGCTACAGCAAGCAAGGTATACCAATTTCAGAAAGAAACAGTTCAAATAAGCAGACACAATAAGCCTTTAACCAGAAACTCTCAGCTCAGAAGGGCAGAATCTACCCCCTCCTCCCACAAGAGTGCAGACCACACCTTCTAAATGTAAAATAACTGGCCTGAAGCACAAGTGCTTAAACCAGAACTAATACACTCTTAGAATAACACACACTACACCTTCAATCAGCAACTCCCAACTTAGAAGGATGTAAGATACATGTCCTGCCACAGCAGTGCAGACCACAAACCTTCTTAATGTAAAACAACTGGTCTGAAGTGCTTCAACCAAAGGCTTAGAATAACAGTTACAATTTAATCAGGCTACCAACAAGCAGTAATAAATGCAGCAGAATAAATGCAATAAAGTAGGAAGAAACACACATTCAGTAAAATCAGATGAATAAAGTGCATTTTTATATAACAATAGAAAATGAGCAAACTGATTTAAACAAATCACCCAATTAACCAGTAAAAAAGCTCAAAACTGAGCCCTGTTCCAGCAGTCTTTGATCAGACAGGTTCTAACCGCACACTCCTGCCACTAGGGTGCAGGGGAACCTTCTCCAAAAAAAGATGGTCTGGATTAGTGCTCAAGTTATACAAACAAAGCTAGATTCAGCAGGTCTGAATTTAGTCTATGCTACAGCAAGCACGGCATACCAATTTCAGAAATAAACAGTTCAAATAAGCAGGGACAATAAGCCTTTAACCAATTCTCAGCTCAGAAGGGCAGAATCTAACCTCTCCTCCCACAAGAGTGCAGACCAGAAACCTTCTTAATGTAAAACAACTGGTCTGAAGCCCAAGTGCTTAAACCGAAAGGCTTAGTATAACAATTACAATTTAATCAGGCTACTACCAAGCAGTAATAAATGCAGCAGAATAAATAAAAATGAGTACTTTTAAGAAGAGGCAAAAGCAAAATAAAGTGCATTTTTTAGTAAAGTGCAAGGAGAGAGGAGAGAGGAGCAGAGGTTAAGAACCTATATGGGTTGGCCTTCTGAAATGTTCTCTCTGTATTATGTAGAGTGAACACCAGACTGGGAGGGATGTCCCAGATCAAATTTACAGTATGGCGGGCAACTGCAAAGCCACCAACTATAACAACTTTACAAGAATAGGGTGTGAGAGAGGGGGAAAACAGTTTCAGGACAGATGATTAACATAAAACAAATGTCAGAAAATATATAAAATAATTCAGTCAGGCAAACAATAATTCATTCAGGCAAAATTAAGACAATGCAGAACTCTGAAAGGTTAAAATGCCAAGAAATATATTTATCAAGCAGCGTTATATTTCCGGATTGTTTGAGAATCACACCAGCCAGAACCCAGGAGTTTCCAACAGTGTATGCAAGAATTGACAGACAGAAACTATTTTTAAATCAGCGAGCCTTGAAGCAATCAGATAACACAAAAGCTGTTAGACCAGTTTTATAAACTCCACCTCAGAAATAGGGGGTAAGCAGTTTCAGGACAGATGAGAAACATAAAACAATGCCAGAAAATATATAAAATAATTCAGTCAGGCAAACAATAATTCAGTCAGGCAAAATTAAGACAACGCAGAACTCTGAAAGGTTAAAACACCAAGAAATATACTTATCAATCAGCGATATATTTCCAGATTGTTTGAGAATCACACCATCCAGAACTCAGGAGTTTCCAACAGTGTGTATGATGTACTCCCTTATAATGCATGTTCCAGAATTATCTTTATTTAAAATATTACCAATTAATCTGTTGTAATGGATATTACAACATTGTTTGTTAACTTTAGTAGTCTAGCTTTCAGGAAAATACCATGTATGTAAAATCAGTAAGCTGTATTCTGTAGCTGTTGTAATGATAACATTATAAGCGGTGGAGGAAATCCCATAAATGTATGAGGTAAAAGGAGTGATGTAGTATTCCCCAATAAATGTTACTGCTAGCCAATCATATCATAGAATAGATGTGGCATCATCAGATTATTACCAATATAGTTCTGTCATCTGGCAGCTTGTATTCATAACCTGGGCTTTCGTAAAATGAGGGCTAATGCAGAATTAGTGAAGGCTTACAATACTCAGCGTTTATTCCTCCCAAAAATACATAATAGTGGGTGAAACGTGGGAGGACCCTGACGTATGTGCTAGAGGTGATCATCCAGCAAAGGGAACTGTTTGATCTTGAATTATCCTGTTCTTTGTTTTTATTTGCATTCCTAATAAAAGTCATACAGGCATGTGCAAGGTCAGCAGTTCAAGCGCCATACGCTTCCATTATATCTGCTGCTTGTGGAGCTGCCTAACTAAACTACAAGTCAGCAGACATGACATCTATTTTTTGTATGTTGTTTTTCCCCTCTTCAAAACACACTTGGACATCTGTCCAGATACTGTAGCCATGTCCATTCCATCTCGGCTATCATTCAGGCAGCCATTTTCCAGTTATGGTCTATCTGGTGTGTACACCAGACAAAGTGCAGTACTGCTGTAGCTCTATACTAATTTTTCCTTTTTTTTTACTGTGAATGACTTTGAAGCAACTATAGGTTGTTTGCTGTGTCAAGCAATGTGTTCCACCAAATTACTACAGTGATTCAGAGACATGAAAGATCTGTTCTGATCAAAGACTCATTATCAGTTTAATAGCATGTCTCTGAACTCAAACAAATGAATGCATACACACACACACACACACACACACACACACACACACACACACACACACACACACACACACACACACACACAAGCACGGCTTCACAGTGCCATTAATAGCATCATAAAGATCAATGGGTGCATATCATTAAGATATGGAGGTGATTATTTTTGCACCAAACCCATCTAAATAATTTACATACATGGGCAATAACAAATGAAATGAAGTTTAGTGTAAGAAAGACATGACATATGCATCTCAGGGGGGGTAATAATAATTATCCTTATGTCATGTATAAGTCAAGAATTAAGGAGCTGAAACTTATTCAGGATCTGAGGGTTAAGATTGATACCACTCTGCATTTTGAATGTCATTTGATGAAGATTGTAATGAAGTGCTATTATGAAATGAATAATATCTTCAGGACTGTTGTTAGTAGGGATAGGTTGGTTTTATTACTTATTTATAAAACACTGATTATACCTATAGTTGAGTATTGTCATTTTAATTGTGTGTATAATTGCACTCAATTAAGTGGGTTGGAAAGAATCCAGAGGGACTTTACTATGAGAATATCCAGAGTGAAGGGTCTGAGCTATAAAATCAAGTTAATGTCTTTATCATAATATAATATAATATAATATAATATAATATGATATAATATAATATAATATAATATAATATAATATAAACTATAGACTAGTTAGGGGTGATTTGATAAACCTTTGTCTATATATATATATATATATATATATATATATATATATATATATATATATATATTGCACTTTACTGTGCTCTGCCAGCATGCAGGACTGTGATTCATAATGAAATCACAATCATTCAGCGTTCATTTGAGCCAGAGTCATTACCATGATATGGTAATGAAAGGATCTGGTAAAATTAGAGCTCTAACTGGTGGGAGCTCACCAGCATCACTTTGTGGGGCTGAATATGTTTATGTGTGGTACCAGATTTGCCTGCACTATAAGGAACTCTGCTACTGGTAGGGATATTTTGTCATGCAACACAGGTCTTTTTAGATTGCTTTTTGGCAAGACTAGTATGTTTCTCTGCAGTATATGCTGAGTAGCAAGGAACAGTCTAGCAGAGGCGGGGAACTACTGCACTACCAAGCACAGCGCAATCATGTAGTACATGGCTGATGTCATATTCATTACCCCTTTGGAATCAACCAGTACTCCAATGATGTTGCCTTGATGAATTGCATATGATCAGGAGAGGATCAGCATATGTAATCAATGCATTGAGTACAATGCTTATGCAATGAAACAAGACCATGTCTGTGTGGCATTGCCCCACTGTGTATGAATCTTTATGAATCATTCAGAGCTTTAGTATGCAAGTATAATGTATACCAGCTCTGCTCCACTGTACAGTAATGATAATGAATAATACCCATTGTAAACAAAGAAAAATGTCTGTATCAGCTGAGAACTCTTTAAAAGAAGAATTTGGTTTTAAATTTAACCCAAAGGATACAAGAATGGTATACTGACGTATTCATAAACAAACTGCACAAACACTGAGATGAAAAAGAAATTAAACTACATTTATGGGTTTATTTGTTGACTAATGCATTGCACTGCATCGCCTCACATTTCTATATCAACTGTAGCACATCAAAGCTGCCCACTTCAGATAGTGAATCATATAGTTTCTTTTACAAAGATCTAGAAATCTTCTTTAGTGAATGTTTAATTGACTCATTATTTTACAAACTGGTACTATTAGGTATTTAACTTATACAATCACTATGTGACGAGGAAGCTCTTCATACAGTAGGTTATGGGATCAAGTACTGCTGCATAAATTATTAATGTATCCAATTTTTTTACGTTTTATTTATTAGCAATGCTGCCACTTCAGTGTTTTTCGTTATATTTCCTACCAGTATGTCTGGCAAACACAAATTTTAAAATGTGATAAGTTTCTGAATTTGTGTCTGTAGTAGTCTGCTTTGTTTTTCTCTCTGAGATTTACTTACTGACATATCATAGGATCTACGAGTCATAGAAAATGCAAGGCAATTAGGCCCAGTAGTCATGTATGTCTTCCTAGTAGTCATCTTTATATCTTTACTCCTTTTCAAGAAGCTACAGCCCAGTCATGCCAGGGTGAATTTGTGGCCACACATCTAGTTGTCTTACCCCCTTTTGAAAGAAAAAAGTGTGATCCATTCCTTAATTTGCACTGGAAGTTTGTTCCAGGAAGGGGTAAGCATTGTGTAATGAATGTGTCTCTCCTCTGTTTTGTTTATTTGCTAAAGCAGGTTTATGCTCTGGTTCTAGTGTTAGTTGAAGTGTTCAGTTTGTGGATTTGTAAGAACTACTGGATCTCTAATGGCCCAAAAGACAATCACAGTTCTCCCCTAAGAAGTACATAGGACACTGAATACAAGAACAAGGCGTCCCTTTTTATCTGATATCTTTTGTCTTTTAAGCCTGTGATGCTTTTAGTTAGGGACTTCTGGGGTCTCTCCAGTTGCTTGATATGCTTAGTAAGATACATCCCAAAAAGGGCATTGCATTCAATGATAGATCAATACAGAATATGTGGAAGGGGGTCAGAACTTCTGTTGGTCAAGATAAAATCCCCCTAGCTGTTGCCAAGTTAAAGGATTTCCTAACCACTGTTGCAATACAATGTTCAAAGATGAAGGGATTATCTACCCATTTTCCAGGGTCTCTCATAACACTTTCACTTTTAACTGGTATTATCTTTACTATAAGATGCATGGAGGAATTACTTACCAAATGCAACAGTATTGCACTTTTTGAAACATAGTTTTAACCCATTTTTAAGTACCAGATCTAGATATGAGTGAATTCAAGTTGGAGCTTCTATATATCAAAGGGGGGACTTGAGAATCACACCAAAGTTAGAGTCGTCCACATACTTGGTTAGGCAGAGTTCCCTATTTGTAATTTTGATATTTGTGACATAGAAACTAAATATCATAGTTCAGTTATGATACATTCCATGGTTTTGCATATGATACTTGTCAGGATAGTATATCTGTCATTTACATGGTCAGTGGTGTGTCCACCCATCTGAAGTGGAATCACAATAGTTATGCATCATACTTTGAGGATAAAACCAGTGGTAAGCCTCAGGCTAAATCACTGTTGTAATGTCTAATAATGTGCATTTTGTACAGTCTATCAGTCTATTGAATGTATTATCAGGTCATGTGGAGAAATCATTTTTTTTTTTGTTTTGGATAGTACTTTTATCAAGTGTTGTGTGGTTATGATGGAGGGTAAGATTTTGTGGGGTATGTGGGCTCTGTATAGTTGTTTTAGGGTTGAAATTTTTACCGAATTTGCCAGGCAGTTTGCTGATGGTATCTACTCCATCTGAGTAGGTAGTGCCGTTGCGGATAAGTTCTAAGCAAAGCTGGGTGTTATTCCATAATCTCCTAATGCAGCTACAGAAGTGTCTGTAATTGGTTTTAGCTTCTGATACTAGTCTAGGTTCATGGGATGCCTTTGTTTTCCTGATGTTGTTTTTCATTTACTTTGATAACTTTTTAATGTTAACTTTGACTTGAGGGCCTTTTGTTTTGCTGTATAGTTCAAAGAGCTTTTTTTCCTTAATTGCATTTTTTATTTATACATGTGTCCCACCAGGCTAGTTTACGCTTATACCTTACAATTTTGCTTGGATCTGGTATGGACTGGCAGGTCAATGCATTTATCCAGGTGAGCACAACATTTGTTTGTGTCGCTACTAGCTGTTTCAGTATCATGGGTAATACAGCTAAACTTGAATTTTAAGACTTCAAACTAAAATTGTAGAAGGTTAGTATGTCTGAAGCCTTTGAATATTGTGGCATTTGCATCTAATAGTTTGGAGATTTTGAAGGAAAAGGTTACCAGATTTAATTAGATGTAACTGGGGATTAGAGTAATGGCTGGATAGTGCATATAGATGCCATATGGATAATGACCACATCAAGACTATTTTGTCTTTTAGTGGGTTCTTTGACAATTTTGTCTAGGGATTTTTTGTTTATGAAATTAATGAACTTTGGGGTATAACGTACAATTGAGGTATTAGTATCCAAGTTTCTCATTGGGTAGTTAGTCTCCTAGGATAATGGAATTCCTGTTAATTTGAAGTTCATCCAGTGCATTTAGGAACCTGGCATTGTTTTCCTGGATCAGAAAGGAAGAGGGTCCTGTAACATGCTATAATCTGATAGCTGGGCCTGTTAAGTGTAATTTGGATCTCAGTCCATTCCGTTTTGTGTTTTATAGGGATCTGCTCTGAGATAACATGGTCTTTAACAAATATGGATACTCCACTACAGTTATCAGTTGAAAGGCATAGGAGTACAAAATCTTGATATAAACAGAGTGCTTTCTGTACTTTTAAACCAAGTTTCTGAAATAATACACATACATGTATGCACTCCAAATGCAGTAGGGCCTGAAGAACAGTGAATTTGTTATTTAGACTCCTGACATTGAGCAGTGTCACCCTGGTGTGTTCTAGTGCTTGATTTGTTTTGTATGTTTGGTTGAGAGATCCATTATCTGAACTCTGTCTAAAAAGCATTATGGACAGTAAGGGCTTTAGCCAGTATGCAGAATCCCTGAAACGAGAGGTGGAAGCCATCCCTGGCAACACAAATATACCTGTCTAACATCTCCTCCCATGCTGACACATGCTGGATCCCCGAAAATGACATAAACTATAGTAAACAATTGTTTAAGCCAATCATCTTTTCCCTGCACTTTGACATCATTTATAGATAAGGAATGATTCTGCTTGAAACCAGGGTCTGACTTGCCACTGTGATATGCATGAAGAGCTCTGTCATATTTATCTGCATATCCTTAGGATTTTATATACCATGTTGTTTATTCCTACATGGGCCACTTCCATGTCAGAATCAGATTTGCTTGACTTAAGGGTCTTTAGTGCCTTTGATATGTCAGACTCACTGTCACCCTCTTCTTGTCCAGCCTCATGAGAGTTAATCCAGTGTGCCTGACAATGGAGTCACCAATCACTAGTACACTTTTGTCAGAAGCATGTATAGATGCACTAGATTTGGAGTGATTTGCTACCTAGTGACCCTTTAGTACTGCAGGGCTAATACATGTTGCAGTGTTTGAGTTATGTTGAGCCCTAGTTTTATTAAATCCTGTAGGCTTAGGCAAGGATTTTTTACAGCATCACTAGGTGGTAGTTTGCTATGTGTTTGTGTGGAATGCTGTGGTAGTACATATCACTCAAAGACTGTTTATTTAAGACAAGAAGGCCTCCATTTTTGGTTATGTACTTACATCTCTCACATATAGGTTCGTAGGTTCATAAGTATTTACTAGGCTAATGACCACAAGGGCCTTTTTAAGCCTAGCCATGCATCCCAAATCTCTGATGAGTTCTGATACACTTGATAAGTGCAAGCATGGGCCTGGGAAATGAACCATTTACAGATTACCTGTTTGCATCAGAGATATAGGTGCCAAATCAGGAATGAATTTCTGGTTTCCCATCCAATTGTCCAAGTTGCACTTGAATTGGATTAGGGAGGAACTCTGCTTCACATGGATGGGGAGCTTTTTCCATAGAAGGGGTAGTCTCTGGGATGCATACCTATCTCTCCAGCAGGTCCTATTTATATTACAGGCAAGGTTTAAGTCTTTAGAATGGGTAATTCTGGTACTGTTTGTTTTGTGGATATGCAGGAGGTCCATCAGAGTGCGGTCTCACAATGTCCTGTATGCCAGGCATAGATCTCCCCTCAAAAGCCTGTAAGGGACAGAATACAAGGCAAGGGCCTTGAGGTGGTCTGCAGAGGACATATTACTTATGCCAAAACCAAAATTAAGGTGAATTGGTGCAAGTTAAACTGTAGACCAAAAAGAAAGGTACCAAGGAACCGTAGATACTGTATTTTATTATAAAAAATATATAAAATCATCCAAAATAAAACATGTTAAGCGCTTTCATCATATTAAGATGACTTTGTCAGAACAACTGCTCACAGTTACCATCCACATTTAAATAGTCTCCCAAAAAATCCATGCACATCAATTAATGCACTAATTAATCATTTGAACATTTAAAGCACCACATACCAAGAATTTGTTTGTAAACAAATTCTCATAGTGTTCATACAATTTTGATATTAAATACACATGTATTGTCACATACTTCATGTTTGAACACACAGAGTTTCCTAAGAAAGTTTTAAAAAAGATACATTCAACTTGAAAATAACATAAAATAATTTAAAATAATTTATATGTTACTCAGTTGATGAACTCAACCTATGTAAAACAGAATGTTTATTGTCTGATTTGATTAGCCCTTTCCTTTAACGCTGAAAATAGAGATATATGATCATTTAACCCAGGATGAAAATTTGCGGCCAGCCTAAGCTGCCACATTAATTTCTTTTTATATAAATGGTTTTTCCAATCTCCCCCCCTCACATCCAGGTTCACTGTATCCACAATGGCAAATTTAAAACCAGTGTGCTGACTGCAAACCTGACTGTGCCTGTATTGGACATTAGTTTTCTTCTGATGTTTCATTTCATATAAATGTTCATATATTCTCCACTTCAGGGCTCTCTCGGTTTTCCCAATATAAAATCCATCACAGGTGTTATATAATGCAATATAAACTATCTTGTTGGTATAACAGTTCCCCTTCCTAAAACATACATAACACTAAAAATTCTATTTTTAAGGTTACTGAAGGTACCTGAAGAATGTACCCACAATAGGAACAACGTCCACAGGGTCTGGTGTTACCCCTGTCGTGTGTCCCATCCACTCTAGTTTTTTTCCAAGTTTAATTTTATGTTACTGCCAACCTTCATAGAAAAACTAGGTTTATGCCCCACCTTATTGTATACTTCATTGTTTACCTTAAATATGCCCCAATGTTTACATAAAATTTGCTTTATCTGGTTGGATAGGGGACTGTGTTGAATAACACATGCTTGATTATATATCCTATTGTTAAAATTCATAGGACCATCCTGTTCAAAAATGTCCCCTACTTTGTCCATTCCATCACCAGTTTTATCCATCTTCAAACTAACCATAGTGTGTGCACTGCCCAGTAGGGGTTTATATCTCTTCCCCCATTCACCAAGCACCTCCACAATAATGGGTTCAACTATATTAGATAGATACCCCCTCTCAAAGAGCATATTTTTTTAGAAATTCAAGCCCTTTTATTACATTTTCTCTCTCTGAGGTCATTCTAGCCACCCTAATAGCCTGACCCTTAACTATACTTTTTTTCTGTTTTTTAGGATGGTGGCTTAAATAACGTAGATAAGCATTGCAAAATGTTGGTTTGCGGTATACATTAGATTTAAAACCTTGTTTTGTCATACAAATCTTCACATCTAAGAAGTTGGTCCATAATGTATTCACATCATAAGTAAATTTCAAAAAAGATGTTGTTTGGTTCAGATATTCCATGAATGGGGTAATATCTTCTTCCTTCCCCTTCCACAAAATAAAAACATCATGCAAGAATCTCTGATATGTGAGTATGTCAGCCCAAAATTTGCTGTTAAAGGCCAAACAGAACCAGGTTGGCATATAAAGGGGCACAGGCAGCTCCCATGGCAACACCCCTGATTTGTTGATAGCATTCTCCCTCAAAATATAAGAAGTTATTATCTAGAACATGGGCCATAATCTCACAAATCAGCTAAAGTTGTCTGAATTTAAATGTGAGGCAAGTTTGTAATATATCCTCAAAATGTTCAATCCTTTCAATCCTAGGTATACATGTGAATAGATCCTGTATGTCTATAGTTAAAACAATGACATCATCAGACCATAACTCAGGTTTTAGTTGTTCCAAAAAATCCCATGAATCTTTCAGGATGTGTGGTATTCCTTCCAAGATATGTCTACAGGTTCTATCAACAAAGACGGCTAAATTATGCATTTTGGACCCACTGGCCGCCACAGTAGGTCTAAATGGAGGGGCCTCGATATTTTTATGGATTTTTGGTATCCCAAAGAAGGCAGGAACCCTATTCACACGTATACCTAGGAATGAAGGGATTGAACTTTTTGAGGATATATTACAGACTTGCCCAACATTTGAATGCAGGCAACTTCAGCTGATTTGTGAGATTATGGTCCATGTTCTAGATAATAATTTCTTACATTTTGAGGGATAATACTATCAACAAATCAGGGGTGTTGCCATGGGAGCTGCCTGTGCCCCTTTATATGCCAACCTGGTTCTGTTTGGCTGGGAATTACAATGGGTCTTTAACAGCAAATTTTGGGCTGACATACTCACATATCAGAGATTCTTGGATGATATTTTTATTTTGTGGAAGGGAAAG
This sequence comes from Protopterus annectens, assembly GCF_019279795.1. Classification (NCBI taxonomy): domain Eukaryota; kingdom Metazoa; phylum Chordata; order Ceratodontiformes; family Protopteridae; genus Protopterus; species Protopterus annectens. Next base: position 1,077,052,399 of record NC_056744.1, on the reverse strand, counting down.
GAAGAAGATATTACCCTATTCATGGAATATCTGAACCAAACAACATCTTTTTTGAAATTTACTTATGATGTGAATAAATTAGAGACCAACTTCTTAGATGTGAAGATTTCTAAGACAAAACAAGGTTTTAAATCAAATGTATACTGCAAACCATCTACATTATTTAAGCCACCATCCTAAAAAACAGAAAAAAAGTATAGTTAAGGGTCAGGCTATTAGGGTGGCTAGAATGACCTCAGAGAGAGAAGATGTAATAAAAGGGCTTGAATTTCTAAAAAATATGTTCTTTGAGAGGGGGTATCCATCTAATATAGTTGAACCCATTATTATGGAGGTGCTTGGTGAATGGGGGAAGAGATATAAACCCCTACTGGGCAGTGCACACACTATGGTTAGTTTGAAGATGGATAAAACTGGTGATGGAATGGACAAAGTAGGGGACATTTTGGAACAGGATGGTCCTATGAATTCTAACAATAGGAATTATAATCAAGCATGTGTTATTCAACACAGTCTTCTAGCCAACCAGATAAAACAGATTTTATGTAAAAATTGGGGCATATTTAAGGTAAACAATGAAGTATACTATAAGGTGGGGGATAAACCCATTTTTTCTATGAAGGTTGACAGTAACATAAAATTAAACTTGTAAAAAACTAGAGTGGATGGGACACATGACAGGGGTAACACCAGACCCTGTGGACGTTGTTCTTATTGTGGGTACATTCTCCAGGTACCTTTAGTAACCTTAAAAATAGAATTGGTAGTGTTATATATTTTAGGAAGGGGAACTGTTATACCAACAAGATAGTTTATATTGCATTATGTAACACCTGTGACGGATTTTATATTGGGAAAACAGAGAGAGCCCTGAAGTGCAGAATATATGAACATTTATATGAAATGTAACATCAGAAGGAAACTAATGCCCTCTACAGGCACAGTCATGTTTGCGGTCAACACACTGGTTTTAAATTTGTCATTATGGATACAATGAACCTGGATGTGGGGGGGGGAGACTGAAAAAACATTTATATAAAAAGGAATTAATGTGGCAGCTTAGGCTGGCCGTGAATTTTCATCCTGGATTAAATGATCATACATCTCTATTTTCAGTGTTAAAGGAAAGGGCTAATCAAATCAGACAATAAACATTCTATTTTACATAGGTTGAGTTCATCAACTGAGTAACATATAAATAATTTTAAATTATTTTATGTTATTTTCAAGTTGAATGTATCTTCTGTAAAACTTTCTTAGGAAAATCTGTGTTTTCAAACATGAAGTATGTGATAATACATCTGTATTTAATATCAAAATTGTCTGAGCACTATAAGAATTAGTTTACAAACAAATTCTTGGTATGTGGTGCTTTAAATGTTCAAACGTTGATTAATTAGTGCATTAATTGATGTGCAGGGATTTTTGGAAGACTATTTAAATGTGGATGGTAACTGTGAGCAGTTGTTCTGATTAAGTCATTTTAATATGATGAAAGCGCTTAACATGTTTTATTTTGGATGATTTTATATTTTTTTTATATTAAAATCCAGTATCTAGGGTTCCTTGGTGCCTTTCTTTTTGGTTTACATATTACTTATGCCCTGTATTATTTTAGTGAGGAACCTCTGTGTTCATTCCAGTTGTTGGATATGCATGGTTAGGTACATACCAAAGGGGGCACTGTACTCAATGATAGGTCTGATCAATGCCGAATATAGTGGAACAATGATTTCCTTGGACTTAGATGCCATATCTTTGTTTATAAGTTGTACAACATAGAATGATTTCCTCAAAACTATAGACACATGATCATCAAAGGCTAGATTACTATCTATGTGTGTCCCTAAGTCCCTGACTACTAAGTCAACTCTAAGAGGTGTGTTGTCAATATGATAGTTACCAGAGATGGATGACTTCCCTAAGGATAATATAATGCATTTCTTGACATTTAGTTTTAGATAGTGATGATCTAAGTAATAATTCATTGTCTGTAATTATCAGGCAATTGTTTACACTGCCTGAGTATACCAAGAGCTATGAGGCTGGCAACTGAGGGCAGACAAGATGGGTGACTTTCCATTTTATTCTAAGATTTCAGTACAGGAACTGAATAGTAGAAAATATTAGTGTAATTAGTGATTTAACAAAATAACATATTTCTGGTGTTATGTGAATTTGACTTTAAAGATTTATTAATAGATGATATATGTTTGTAATGTAAAAGAAAGATAAGAGTAATTAAAAATAAGATGAATAAAAATAGTTGCTAGTTATATAAGGTAGAACTGGGTGTGAATCATTCCTAGCTGGCAATGTTGGTATATAACTATACAGTCTCTTACTGGTGTGAAAATGACTAGGGTTAGTAGTAGAGAGTTTGAAACCTGAAGAGATTGCATCTGTATGGTACACGGTTATGTACTGCTGCCTGGAATAGCACTCAGTGCAGTTTATCCAAGCAAAGAAAGCTAACGAACCAATAGAAAATTAGCCAGGACTTCAACAATAATGCCTACTTCCAGTATTCCATAGCAACTGATTACCTACCATAATAACTATGCATCATAGACTGCCTCATTCCTGATTTTTAAGGCACAGGTTGCTTGGAAAAGAAGTGCTTCTTCTGTCTGTCTGTCTGTCTGTCTGTACAGGATTTATGAAGAATTTGCTGTTACAGCAGATCTGTGAAGATAAGTAGATTACTATGTAGTTTGGAAGCCATGTTTCAAATTATCAGTAGTATGAGATCACATTATTTTATTACTTGCTTCGGTTTTGAGATTTTTAAGTATGTGCTATACTGGTGAAAATTAGAAAATATGTATTTTAATGTGGTATTTGTTGCATTTGAAAGGTGGTGGATGGAATTAACTCCAAAATACATCTGCTGCTGTCCTCACAATAATGATAGACTCTCAAAGACAGAACAACATTCACCTCTACAAATTATGGGACAGGTCTGATTTCCAGAGCTTAAATCTTAAAGATGAATGATTAAATCTGACATCACCAATTGCTGACACACACATAAAAAGGAAGAAAATCAGAATTCCATCGACTGCATATACATCACATAAGACATACTATTAGAAACAATGTGAAAATTACAACTCCTAAAACAAAAGTTCAAAGCAATAGCAATGAAATGTATAAAGCCAGCTCAAAACGCATAATCATAAACAGATAATCTTATAAACTGTACTACAGCATAACATTTTACCCTAGCATCAGCTTATTACATGAACATTCATTTGTTAACTCATATTGTTGACCACAGTACAGAGACCATACTTGCATATATCAATTTGTACATTTACATAAGCTTTTATACTTTATGTATATTTAGAATATACCAAAAGAACACCAAGTCAAATATGTATTATGCATATGCAGAAAATTAATTCAAACCCTTTTGGAAAGCAAACTAGATCAAAACATATCGAGTCAGTCAGGACTCACACTATGGAATATAGAGACTGCTTGTGGGGGAACAGAGAAGGCTAAATTGCTCTTCTGTGTTGCACTGGAAATGTAATTCCCAAACTCACTAAGCCTTCACTGTAGATAATTGAAAGAAACATTAAGTCTGACTTTCTTTCCGTATCTGAATGCTTCTTAATTGGAGCGATACTTTAGAAGAGAGCGTGCGCCAGCCTGCGGGAGTCTGCTGGGACTCTGTGGTAAACGAGTGTCAGAACTTCTGTTTAAAAATGAATATAAAATTAAGATAAGGGTACTGTATTAAGATTAATCGGCTCTAAAAATGAACATCGAGCTTTTTTACAACTTGGTGGTACTACAGTACTACATTACAGTGCAGATAGGAACCTTGGATATAAAATTTCATCTGAACTCTCTTACTAAATGAGTGACATTTCCCTTGAGCGATGCTGTTACAGTCATGTGGAAAGCAAACAGGAATACTAATCTGCAACAGTAACTCCCATAGAGGCTGATGCCAAGTGTCTGATTATTTGCACCCAAATACTATCATTCATGCAGCTAGACATGATGTAGAAATAATGAAAATCGACTGAAAGCCTTTGTGCATTACCAGCATGACTGTTTCAGACTACAGATGTCTCAGAGAAAAATGTCTCTCTGGGTCTTCTTGACTGTCATGAACTTTTTTTTTATTTTACCCCAGGCTGTGATAGATATGGGCAGGAACAGATCTATATTACTTGAAAAAAAAAAAAAAAAAAACATTGTGCTGTATTCAGATGTGGGGAAGGGTCTTACAACAATGAATTAGCGTTTATGGCAGTATTGTGAGCAACAGGTTATTTTACTATAATAACACTATGCTGAGGAGCGCAGGCATGTATTTTAGTTTTCTTCTTTATTATCAAAACTGCACAACTTCATTTATACAACCAATGAAAATGAGACACTATGGTATTCATTGTGGGCTGTGGTCTCTAAATCTTGTTTTTCTTCTTCTGTTTCTTCCTCCAATATTTCTCTAATATGTTCTGTTTTCATTGCATTAAGACATTTTCGAATTATGGTCATGAAGCAAATATCTAATTTTCAGTTAATGTGTTTTTAAACCAAGTGAAATATATATATATATATATATATATATATATATATATATATATATATACACATATATGTATGGGAGTGCTACAGAATCCTGAAAGACAAAAATCCTGAGACCAAAATCTTGAAAGTTCAAAATACTGAAAACTCAAAATACTGAAAACACACATAGGATACCAATACTTACTATATTCCAGCACAAGTACATACTAAAACATATTACCCTTCAGTTATACGCAGGGGGACAAGCCCCCTGCACCCCCACACCCCCTGCTACTTAAATAATATCAACTCTGAGATTGCACTACACTAAGTGCAATCTCGGAGTTGATATATTTAAGTAATGGGGGGGCGCAGCCCTCACATTGCGGGTGCAGGGGGGGGCTTTCTTATACTTGGAGAAGAGTAATATGGTTTTGTTTTATTTGTTTCTGTATGTACTTGTGCTGGAATATAGGAACTGTTGGTATCCTTTGTGTTTTCAGTATTTTGAGTTTTCAGTATTTTGAACTTTCAAGACTTTGGTCTCAGGATTTTGGCCTTCAGGATTTTGGGCTTTCAGGATTCTGTAGCACTGATATATATATATATATATATATATATATATATATATATATATATATATATATATATATATACACACACGTGTGTGTGTGTGTGTGTGTGTGTGTGTGTGTGTGTGTGTGTGTGTGTGTGTGTGTGTGTGTGTGTAGTGAACTGTTTACTGTAGTAAAATAATTTTCAATATTTCAGCTTTTTATAAAACAATTTTATTCCTGTCAGATTAGTCACTACAGGTAACTAGTTGATCAGGAAATTGGTTCTACTGGGCAATGTCATGGATCATGATTCCAGTGATAAAAGTTCAAATGACACTGAAACTAAAACATAGCTAGTGATTCTCTGTAGGTACACAATCAATGCAAGAGGCTTTTGCCCTTACACCTTCTTAATTATTATTATTTCTTCTGAGTTACCACAGATCAGAAAGAAAAATAACTCCCCCATGCACTTTGCATATTTGGTGTTCACAGTTCTACCATTCCAAACTGTGGAATTGTCTGGCCCATAAAAGACTATTTCTTTTTTGAGACATTCTGTAGCAAACCAATAGAAGATTACATGTGCATGCGTCATTATCCGTTAGAACCCCTTGATCAGTAGTAAAAATAACATGATATGTTTATAATCCAACATCTTTTTTCACCTTTAGTGTAAACTTACTGTTGCTTTTAAACACAATAGTCTCTTCATACATTTAAAACAGGCTCAATGAATGGTTCTAATACAAGCACTTGAGTCCCAAGTTCTTGAAGATTACTGTCTAAAAGCCAGCAACTTGAGCACCATGTGGTTTGTACTGGCTACACTCACACTCAAACTCTAATAAGAGTTGACTTCAGGAAAAAAGCTGAAGCACCTTACCTAAAAACATTATTCAGGTTCCAGTGTGGTAGGTGCAGCAACCACAGGGAGAGAATGAGAGGAGGTGAGAGTGTAGACTAGGGCAACAATTATAAAGGGGGTTTAGAATTAGGCAGCAGGAAGGTGATTTTAAAGCTAAGCAGTATAAGAAGGAAGTTTTAGGGTTATGGATAAGGACGACAGTTTTAGGGTTAGGAAGTGGGAGAGGGTGATCTAGCTTTAAGGAATGGGAACTGGAATTTAAAATTATAAAGTGACTCAGTAATTTAGGTTTAGGGAGACGGGGTTGGAGTTTTAGATTTGGTGAATGACTGGGGATGTTTAGATTTAGAGAGGAAAAGTGGAGTTTAAGGATTAGGGGATGAGGTTAAAAAGTGGTTGAGAGTTTTAAAGTTAGATTTAGAGTTAGAGACAGGGCTCTGGTACGCCTATACAGTTTAAAAGGATTGAATGTTGGGAGGACTAAATAATTAAATAAGATCATAGTAGTATGAGCTATCACACTGACTTTTACAACAAGTAGCAGTGAGCAATTGTGTCATACGTTTGTACCATGCAAGCACTAGTGTATGAAGGGAGTTGATAAACCAAACTATAATAATGAAACAAACTTTATGCTGCAATTCCTGATTAAATACTGTGGATAAGTTTGATTTACTCTTCATACAACCAATGACAGCTATAAAAGACAGACTGAAAAATAGTCAATCATTGGCAATGGAAAAAAAAACTTTCATAACATAATAGGTTAAGCTGTTGGCCCCAATGATACAGCAATACCCAACAAGAGAAAGAGAAAGAGAGGACAACGTAATTTTAGTCAATAATACTATGACAAGACTCGTGAGGTGCATATGGCTTCTGTATGCACTTTTCCTTGCCATCCTTTTGTTCTGAGATTGTCAAATTCTTTTGTACTGTGGAATCTCAGGACAGTTGATTTGCAAAAGCTGTTTTTCTAAGAAACTGAACATTAACAATTTGCTTTAAATGAAATGGAAAAAAACATAGATTTCCCCCATCTAAGGCCTCTGTGTGCAGGGAAACAGGATTACTTCCAAATGCAAAATTATAACAAGGCATAGTGAATCCATATAAGTAACTTCAACTTGACCTGATGTTATACCAAGGTTGCTTATGTGTAAGTGAAGAACAATTTGAATATATTTTAAGTGATTTTATATATACCATATTGTTTATTGAAATAATACATTTATACAAATACAAGTGAAGGTGCTTACCAGCTACTTTTATTTTAGAATATCACTAAACCACAGTAATCAACTGTGCTTTGCAGGACTTGTGAAATAATCCGTGCTAACAATAGTTATCAGTGTCATAACCAACAATTACTGCATCTCTAATCACTTTTCATATCTGAGTTCAGTCAGACAAATAGCTGAGAAGAAGCTAGAGAGGAGGAATTAATCCAACTGGGTATTTCTAGACTTGTAGAAAGCATATGACAAGATCCCAAGAAAGCTGATTTGGGTAGTCATACCGTAGTTTGAAGTCCCAGAAACATTGATGTAATTAGTGCAAGCTATGTACAATAGCCCAATGACTCAAGGGTGAAGAGTGATCAGTTTTACATCGGAGTTCCCAGTGGGTGTGGGTATGAGTGTGGGTGTGCACCAGGGTTCAGCTCTGAGCCCACTGCTGTTCATACCGGTAATGAACTACATTAGCAAACAAGTTGGAGGGGACAGATCAACAAAATTGTTGTATGCAGATGATGTGGCATTACAGGAAGATTCAGCAAGAACAAGGATAGAGAAATGGAGTTAAAAAATGAAGGTACAAGGGATGAAACTGAGTACAGATAAGACAGTTATAATGGTAGCAAATGGTGGAGTTCAGAAGAAGCTGAGAACTGAAATAAAATTAAAAGTAGTGGTACAGGTTAACAACTTCAAGTATCTGGGAGGGGTGGTTGAGGATAAGGGAAGTTTGAATGAGGAGGTCAAAGCTAGAATCAGAGGGGCCACAGCCAACTGGCACAGAGTGTCAGGTATAGTGTATGACAGAAGAATGCCAAAGAAGTTGAAAGGTAAGGTATACAAAACAGTGGTGCGACCAGTACTGATGTATGGTACAGAAACCAGGGGAGTAAAGGCGGAGCAGATGAGGAAGCTAGAAGTGATGGAAATTAAGTGGCTGAAATGGGTGCTAAAAAGCACACTGTGGGACAGTTGAAGAAAGGAGGACATAAGAGCAGAAGCCAAAGTAGCTCCAATTGCAGAAAAGATCAAAGAGAACAGATTACAGTGGTTCAAACACATGCAGAAAAGCAGAACACAATCTGGTGAAGAAGATTTGGGACAGACGATGAAGGTAAGAGGAAACAAGCTTTCTGTGTTGGAGGGAAGCCTTTTAGCTTATCAGTGGGAGTGCTGAGCACTAGGTAACTTATCTACGACATAAAGAGTGGTTCTGGCCCAGAAATTCTAGTTATTGGCCATTTGGGCAGTTGTCCCATCTCTCTCAACTTTCTGGCATCCAGCAAAGCAGTGCCTGGATTGTTTGTGAAAAGATCTGTAATAATCAGGCATGAACGTCAAAGAAGGCGGGAGTGTGGCATTGAATTGAGAGATGGCGATAGTTAACATGACACCCTGACCCCATGTAGAAAATAGGAAAAAGAGGGTTGATAATGATGGTGATGATGATGATGCAAGCAAAAAAATGCAAAGTGTTTGTGAAGTATAAGTTGATATCAGTCTAATAATTATGATAGTTCCAATATGGGAGGACATCTGCACTGTTATAAAGAAATCTTACTATGAGGTTGTGAAAGGTCAAAAACAACACAGGCACTCACTCACATATTTTATTTTTTGCATCCAAGTACCACATCTAAAAAATGCAGTTCATAACTCATTTATTCATTCTGTCATTTTCTGGTAGCCGCTTATTCCTATTCATGGTCATGAGGATGTCACAGATTCCCCACACGCAACAGGTGTAATACAGAGAATTAGTCCTGCAGGGGCACTAATCCAATACAGGGTACATCTACATACACACACACACACACACACACACACACACACACACACACACACACACACACACACACACTTGTGCATACTTATCTATAGGCAGTATGAAGGAATGCCAAATCTATGACAGCAGGTCTTTAGAATATGAGAGTAACTTGAGCACTAGTCAAGAACTCACCTGGACACATGGAAAATGTTGGAAGATACCTGATTATTCAGATAAAAAATAGGGAAAACCTGCAGACTGTAAATAGTAAACACTCCAGATAGAACCCAGACCAACTAGGCTAGAATGTTTTATATGAGTCTGGATAGATTTTCAATCGTTTTCTACATTACAGGAAAGTTACCCTATCAGTTTAGGAAAACTATATCACTGTGGTGGTTTGTAAGTGAGGAAATGCAGTATTATAAACAGTATGGGCAGCTTGCAATGAAAGTAACTTCGGTGTAATCAAACTTGATTTGTTAAAATCACTTTACTCTAATGCAAAATATTGCAGATGTTAGAAAAAAATATGCAGCCATGTGTCTTGAGTAAGCAATAAACACTTATCAGGTTTTGCTCTTAATATACGCGACTACATAACTAGGGTGCTGTGAGGCATGGATCCTAAGGATAAGTGCGGTGTGAGTCTGGATGTGTGGCAATAGTTGTACAGTGCACAGTCCAGCATGTGTTACTGAATTTATGAAATAACATCTTCTTGCATTCATTTTTGTGGGCAATGCTTACTTTAACTGAGAGAAAACATTTTTTAAAGAACATTGCCACTCATAAGACTGACTATTGTTTCATCCCTTTTCATAAAATAAATTAACACAAGCAATTAAGTACAAATGTATTGAACTTTCTAACATATATTTCGGGAAAGAGTATGCACTGAATGCAAATGTAATTATATATCATATCTGGTGATTTTTATAAGACTACATACAGTTTTATAATTCCTACTGTTAGTTTCAGTTCACATCATACTTGGCAGTAATTATTTCAGGCAGAATTGGAACAGCTAACTGAATGCCCTTACCCTTTGCAGCATTAAAAAATCAGTCTGTATGTCACATGTATGGGTTATGTAGATGCACATGACTTCTTTTATTGAACATGCTGTCTATGTGAATCAATGAAGGAAATTCAGAAAAGCATAGGATAGATAAATGGCAGATCAAATCATGAATATAGGAGAAAGTATATGGACCTTATCTAGGAATCAATGGAGGATATAGGAGAAAGTACAATATGAATTACTAAGGAGTACACCTTTATCAATGGACCAAATGATAGATATAGTAAAAGGATATTAATTACTAGGAATACACACCTTATTGATTATATGGTAGATTACACAGGCCAGCTAGTACTCTTCTGCCACTAGATATTATGCTTCTCTTTTTCTATGCATGCATGTTACTTTATTAGGCATATTTTAAAAAAATTAAATGACCTTATTCATATGTTGCTTGTTTTTATTAGTTATATAGGTACTGCCATGTTTCAGACTATTAGCGAAAGCCAATGCTGAATGGTGCAAAATGCTTCTGTAAGAATTAGCTACACTTTATAGCGGATGTGGTTAAGTATATTATAATAGGTTCATAGGTTCATAGGTAGGTACTAGGCTATCTGCCCAAGGGCATTTATAAGCCTAGCCAGAGGGTGTCAGCTTTCACCACCCCATTGATTAATTAACTGAGCCTCTGTCAAGAAGAGTCAATGAAGTGATCCCAGGGGTGTTTTTTGTTACCCATCCACTTGTCAAGGTTTCTCTTGAAGAGTGTTAGTGAGGGGCTCTGCCTAATGTAGTTAGGAATTTTGTTCCAAAGCATGAGGAGTCTCTGTGACAGGTATCTATCCCTCCAGCATGTTCTATTTATTGTTGTGGTGAGGTTTAGCTCACTAGAGCGAGTGGCTCACAGTGACTTGGATTTCTTTAGGTGGAGCATGTCCATCAATTCTGAGTTGGACATGGCTTTGCGAGTCAGGCAGAGATCGCCTCTGAGTAAGCGATATGCCACTGAGTACAGCTGGAGTTTTTCCAGTCGGGCTGCATAGGACATATGTTTGAGGCCAGTAATCCTCTTGGTGAGGTACTATTGTGGTCTTTCCAGGTGTTGGAAGTGTCTTGTGAGGTACATCCCAAATGGGGCATTGTACTCTATGATGGGTCTGATGAGTGACGCGTAGAGGGGCACTATAACCTCTTTATTTTTTATGTGAACCCTTTAGTAATTAGATGGGCTATATAGAAGGATTTCCTAACTACTTTGGCAATATGATTGTCAAAGGAGAGATTACTATCTACCTGGGTCCCCAGATCTCTTATTACCTCTTCTGTATTAAGGGGGCTGCCACCTATGTGGTAATTCATGGGTGTTTTGTTTTCCCAAATGGGATGACTATGCATTTTTTGGCATTTAGCTTGAGACCATGACTTTGACATCAGGTGTCCGTCTCAGTAAGACCCTTTTGGAGAATGTCCATGTCAGCCGCAGAGCCAATTATGGCTCCCAGTTTGCAGTCTTTGGCGAACTTGGTTAGCCATAGTCCTCCTGCATTTGCCTGTACTTCTGAGAAGTATATGCCAAACAGTAGAGGTCCCAGGACCGAGCCTTATGGGACACCACTTGTGAATGGTTTAGAGTTGGACCTGGAGCCCGCTATTCTTACTGTGTGAGTTCTGTCTGTAAGCCAGTTGGCAACACATCTCATAACATAGGGGTTTATGTTCAGGCTGGTGAGTTTTTCTATAATTCCCGAGTGGGGAATGGTGTCAAAAGCATAGCAAGGTCAAGATAGGCTGTGTGAACTACCTTCCCCTCATCTATGGCCTTGGTGACTGTCTCAAAGAAGTCAGCCAGGTTTAGTAGGCATGATCTGCCCTTAACAAAGCCGAACTGGATTGGGTCAAGTGTTTGGAGGTTCCCAATGTCTTTGTTAATGAGTTCCATGATGATGCGCTCCATAGTCTTGCAGACCAGGCTAGTCAGGCTTATGGGGTGATAGTTACCAGGGTCAGTTGTGGCCCCTCCTTTGTGGAGCGGAATAACTGTTGCTGTGTGCCACTCTATGGGCATGTAGCCTGTGGAGAGGCTGAGGTTGAACAGTATGCTTAGATGGGGGGTTAGTTCATTCTGTAGTTCGTGCAAGACGCAGCCTGGGACACCATCTGGCACCAATGACGCTGTGCTTTTGGCTTTTGAAAGGGCTGTTTTCACCTGTGCGTCTGTGATTTCTGAGACACTACACTTTTCCGGTATTGCTGTGGGCCTTTTTGGGGGTGAGAGGGGGGTGAAGTTTGCACTGAATCTATCTGCCAGGATGTTGGCAATATCAGTGGGTTCAGTATATTTTGTGCTATTTTGCACTAGCTCAGAGCATATCTGTGAGTTGCCACTTAGATTCTTGACATAGCTAAAGAAGGCTTTGTGGTTATCTTTAGAATCCTTGGCTATTTTTCTTTTGAAGTTAGCCTTGGAGGATTTTATGGGGGACCTTAGTTTCTTACTGATACTGATTAGGGATGTCTTTCCTTCTTGGGATTTGCATTTTTTTTCTGAACTAGTTTCCTCCTTCTATTGTATAGCCTGTTTATGGCAGGGGTCCACCAGACTGGTTTCCTTCTCTTAGTGTAGTAAGTTTTGGTTTTGTTAGGGATGGCATGATCCATGCATCCTTGTAGGTGCTCATAGAGTGCATTTGTAAAGGTTCCTGCATCTTGGACACTGTTATCCTTTAGCATGGGGATTGTGAAGCCTACCACCTCTGTCTTAAGTAAGGTGAAGTTTGCTATAGAAAAGTTTTTCACTGTGGTTTCCTTGGTTGGAGGTGGTGGTGTGGTGTGGACATCCAGTGTGATTAGTTTATGATCTGATCAAACCAGTGACAGGTTGACCTCCGGTGTGGAACACCTGTCACCCATGTTGGTGATGACCAGGTCCAATATGTTTTCACCTCTGGTAGGGGAGTTTACCAGCTGATCCAGGGCATTTGAGTTGATAAATTCGAGGAAGTGCTGGACATGGGAGTTTGTACTTGAGTAGTTTTCCCAGTTAACAGTAAGGTAATTGAAATCGCCCAAGATCAGGGTGTTCGGTAGGACTTTCATGTTTTCCAGTGTCTCCAGAAAGGCAGAGTGGTGGTCCTGCATCATGGAGGGTGATCTGTAGCAGACCATAATTTGCATTGCAGATCTGCCTGATGTTAGTTGCACATGGATGATCTCAGAGGTATCATGCTGCGCCACTAACCTGGAGGTGTAGGTACCCTTGATGAATATGGATACACCCCCTCCTTTTGTGTTTCAGTCCATGTTCTGTGGCCAAAATGTGTGGTATGAGTTGTAACCCGGTAGTGCTGGGGTACTCTGTGGAGCCTTGAGCCAGGTTTCAGTTACTGCACAGATGTCGACGTTCTCTATACTGAGGAGTGCTTCGAGCATGTGCATTTTGAGATTTAAACTCCTGGCGTTGAGTAGCATAACTCTCATTTTTTTATTTGTGCTGTTTACGGAGGTGGGGTTGACTTTTGAGCCTTGCCTAAAAAAGGCACTATGGGGGCAGCAAGAGCCTTGGTCAGTATTCAAAAGCTTAGGGGTGACAGGTACAAGCCATATCTTGTGAAGCAACGAGGCTTGTCGAGCATGTCATCCCAGGCTGACAGACACTGTATCCCCTTTGAATGACACCAGAAGCTTAGCCAATTGTTGAAATTTATCATTTTTTCTTTATACTGCGGTATCATTCTTGGTGAGGGAAGGATGCTACTCAGGGTTAAGGTCATACCCGCCTGGGCTACATGATCAGAGAGCTCTTCCATGTCTCTTTTCATGTAGTCCAGGGAGGTACATCTCAGGTCATTCACACCAACATGAACAATGACAGAATCATATTTGTACTTGTTCTGGAGTGACCTAAGTGCTTGTGTTGTATAGCAGATTCTGGCTCCTGACAGGCAGCTAACAGTAACCTTCTCCTTGTCCAGCCTAGTGAGTGGGACATCAGTGTGCCTGACTATAGAGTCACCTATTACTAGTGTGTTAGGTATGTTATTTCACCTTAAGGGCTGTGATTGTGTGGCATATTGATTTTGTGTTTTATGTGTTGTCTGGTTTGTGACGGGAGGTGCAGGTTTTTTGGGTGTCTGCTTTAGAGGTCCCTGATGCTTTTGCAGGTTTTTATTTAGAGCCTCCGAGTATGTTTTCGTGTATGTATGTGTATTTTTTGCCAGTGCTGGTTTAGTATGTCTATGCGAAGCTGGAGGTGTGGTGCAAGTGTTAACCTTCTCCTCATGACTGCCTGTTCCAGTCTTCAGTGGAGAGAGCTTAGCTTCCAATTTAGTTATATAATTGCATCCCTTGCATATGTTAATGTTTTGTGGTAGGAGGAGAGGGTTGTCTGTGTACATGAGGCAGTTGTAACATTGCCACAGGATACCCAGGTTCACCAGCTGGACTGGAGAGTATACCTGAAATTGCCCTTTGGTCATGCCTGAATAGTAGGATGAGATGCTTAGTCACTTGGTTGGAGAGGGGTGAATAATGAGCCTTGCCCTGCTGGGCAATCAAGTGTCGGGGTATATTAGTGCTTGCTATTAGGTCTGAGCATGTGCTGGACTGTAGGATGCTTTCTAAGTGCTTAGGTTGAGAGTTAGACTACATTCAAGTGAAAACCTGAAGAGGAGACTTGGTGGAGCCGGGATAAATTTAGCCCTAGCTAACCGGCACTGCCCGGATGTGCAAAACTGTGCAAATGCAGTTTTTACAGCAGGGAAATGAAAGAGATAGAAATTAGCCCAAAATGGCCTATAAACTACTAACTTCTGGGCTGGAACCACTCCTCCAGGGACAGATGGCTGCTCAAAGCTCACTCTCTCACAGGTGAACAGAGAAACCTCCCTCTATCCAAGTAAGGTATGGGCAACTCAGAAAATTGTAACATAGCCCTGAATTCAGCACTAGCCTGAAAACTGGACTATACTAGCTTAGAAAGGTGGGAAACAAGGAAAGTTTTTTTTAAAAGATAAGGCAAAAACAGTAAAAAATCCACTTAAAACAGCTTTAGATGACTACAAGCAATCAGAAAAGGCTTTTAAACAAATTACCCAATTAACCAGTAAAAAAATCTCAAAACTGAGCCCTGTCCCTGTAGTCTTCAATCAGACAAGTTCTAACTGCACACTCCTGCCACTGGGGTGCAGGGAAACCTTTTCCAAAAAAGAAGGCCTAGATTAGGGCTCAAGTTATACAAACAAAGCTATATTCAGCAGGCCTGGATCTAGTCTATGCTACAGCAAACAAGGGGCACCAATTTCAGTAAGAAACAGTTTAAATATGCAGGCACTATAAGCCTTTAACCAGAAATTCCCAACTCAGAAGGGCAGAGTCCAGCCTCTCCTCCCACAAGAGTGCAGATCACGAACCTTCTTAATGTAAAATAACTGGCCTGATGCCCAAGTGCTTAAACCAGAACTAATACACTTTTAGAATAACAGACTCTGAGCCTTCAATCAGCAGTTCCCAACTTAGAAGGATGTAAGCTACCTGTCCTGCCACAACAGTAAAGACCACAAACCTTCTTAATGTAAAACAACTGGTCTGAAGCCCAAGTGCTTAAACCAAAAGGCTTAGAATGATAGCTACACTTTAATCAGGTTACTACCAAGCAGTAATAAATGTGATTGAATACTTTTAAGAAGGCCTGGATTAGTGTTCAAGTTATACAAACAAAGCTAGATTCAGCAGGCTTGGATCTAGTCTATGCTACAGCAAACAAGGTGCACCAATTTCAATAAGAAACAGTTCAAATATGCAGGCACTATAAGCATTTAACCAGAAATTCTCAGCTCAGGAGGGCAGAGTCCAGTCTCTCCTCCCACAAGAGTGCAGACCACAAACCTTCTTAATGTAAAATAACTGACCTGAAGCCGAAGTGCTTAAACCAGAACTAATGCACTTTTAGAATAACAGACACTGAGCCTTCAATCAGCAGTTCCCAACTTAGAAGGATGTAAGCTACCTGTCCTGCCACAACAGTAAAGACCACAAACCTTCTTAATGTAAAACAACTGGTCTGAAGCCCAAGTGCTTAAACCAAAAGGCTTAGAATGATAGCTACATTTTAATCAGGTTACTACCAAGCAGTAATAAATATAATTGACTACTTTTAAGAAGGCCTGGATTAGTGCTCAATTATACAAACAAAGCTAGATTCAGCAGGCCTGGATCTAGTCTATGCTACAGCAAACAAGGTGCACCAATTTCAGTAAGAAACAGTTCAAATATACAGGCACTATAAGCCTTTAACCAAAAATTCCCAGCTCAAAAGGGCAGAGTCCAGCCTCTCCTCCCACAAGAGTTCAGACCACAAACCTTCTAAATGTAAAATAACTGGCGTGAAGCCCAAGTGCTTAAACCAGACACTGAGCCTTCAATCAGCAGTTCCCAACTTAGAAGGATGTAAGCTACCTGTCCTGCCACAACAGTGCAGACCACAAACCTTCTTAGTGTAAACCAACTGGTCTGAATCCCAAGTGCTTACATCAAAAGGCTCGGAATTATAGTTACACCAAGCAGTAATAAATACAATTGAGTACTTTTAAGATGACGCAAAAGCAAAATAAAGTAATAAAGTAGGAAGAAACACAAATACAGTAAAAGCAGATGAATAAAGTGCACTTTTTTTTTGAGTGCGCAAATGAGATGGGCCCAGGAGGAGTATCCAAATGCAAATTTACAAGAGGGGCGGGCAGTTTTAAAGCCACCAAGATTAACACCAAAACAAAAGCAGGGAGGGTGGGTGGGGAACTAACTGAAAAAACAAAGCCACAACTTCCAGCTAGATAGTATTCAATGCAACACAAATAAATCAATTTAAATGCTGTATTATTTGAAAAAAGTGCAGATAAAGATTTTCTTAAATACACTTATACATCCAGTTGATTGCATGTAGGTCTTAGCTGGCCAAAGCTCAGAGTTTAAGCAGAAAATAATCCAAAATGTACCACTTATATAAGGCAGAAACTGAATATCAATTAAGTGAACTACCCCCACTTATCACTGGCTATGCAGGAATGCTAACAAGCACTAAATTCTAACAATCATTAACTGAAAAAACAGAGCCACAACTTCCAGCTATATAGTATTCAATGCAACACAAATAAATCAATTTAAATGCTGTATTATTTGAAAAAAAGTGCAGATAAAGATTTACTTAAATTCACTTATACGTCCAGTTGATTGCATGTAGGTCTTAGTTGGCCAAAGCTCAGAGTTTAAGCCAGCTCTAACAGAATTTCACTATTTTATGCAACAAATTATTGCAGTACATACTTTTTTGTAAGGGAGCCATTCACTGCAGGCACCTATTTGTGCTAAAATTACGCAGTAATATCTAACATACTTAAAACACTGTAGTATTTCTTTCAGCATTCATAATTAACATGGTTTGTGTGCACAGACCTATTGCTCTTCAAGTACACTGCCTTTAAATTGGCTCTATATTATATACTCAAAGTTTCAAAACTTCGAACCTCATATGATCGCATCATATGAGTGAAGTTTGAAACATCTAATATATAATAAAAAAAATTTTAAAAAAGAAAAACTTATCTAAATGCTCTGAGCAGAAGGGCAAGCCCATCTGCACCGCCCACACCCCCGCTACTTAAATATACCAACTCCGAGATCGCACTTCAGTGCAGAAAAGGGAGATCTTCCCATTCTGTGCCATACAGACTCATTTTTTTTAACCATCGAACATGTAAAAGTTTGATCATATGGTGTTGACCATGTGACATTTAAACTTTTACAAGTTTGAGGTTATAATAGGAACCCTTTAAATTACTATATGCAATCCAGCTCCATAATGTACAGGGGTGGAGCCTTGACTGCAACACAAACAAGTTCCTGAAGATTCAGCCAGGGGGACAGGGAGGAATGACAGTTTTTCCAGCTCACTTATCCCCTGGGAGGGGCAGAGTTTACAGCCAAGGATAACCATTTATTGGTGGAAGCCAATGATGTTAGCCAAGAGGTGTGTGAATATATAATCCACATTAGGAACTAGGGCAGGAAAGAGGCTAGGGCATACCAAAAAGCTCTCAACAGCTGTCAGGATAGCACTATACTGATATATTCCTATCAAAACTCTGCACGCTCCTTCCAGCAGTTTACACTAAGGATTTTCCCATTTGGGGCCAAAGTCTGGGAAGGTGGAGCATAGCCATACATTTATAAATTCATAAATTAGGGTTACCAGTGACTTGGACTTAGTCATTAACTCAACGACACCAAAAATGTATTAATTAATTAATTTATTTATTTATTTATTTATTTGTTTGTTTGTTTGTTTATTCACATTTGTTTACCATGAAAGAGTGACTGGGTCAAAAAGTACACATTTTCAGTGGGGACCCGGGTAGAAAAACTGCAGATACAATAAATTATGTACAAGTATATGATAAATTACATACAAGTATACTAGAATACATACTCATAAAAAAGAAAGAAAAAAAACAGTTACACTGCAGTCTAGAGGATTTTAAATAAAGACAACAAAATGTAATGAATAGTATGAGAAGTCATTATGATCAGTGCACATGGAGGGCAAAAAAAAGACATTGAGTTGATAGGAAAGGAGGTTAAGAAATATAGAGAAAATAGTGATACGTTAATAAGTATAAAGTAGTGATACGATGGTATAATAAAGTCTGAGTGAGGCAGTGACATTATGATTTAGGGTAAATATTTAAATGTAAAGGAATATGGCTGGAAGTGAGAGGAAATAAAAAGTAAGTATGAAATGTTTTTTCTTGATGGGCTTCAGCCAGATAAGAGCAAAGAAGTAGGAAAAAATAGTGTTATAGTGAAAGCTGGAAGTTAAGAGTTTGGTAGGAAAGAGAGAG
Source organism: Protopterus annectens (assembly GCF_019279795.1). Classification (NCBI taxonomy): domain Eukaryota; kingdom Metazoa; phylum Chordata; order Ceratodontiformes; family Protopteridae; genus Protopterus; species Protopterus annectens. The sequence goes on along the minus strand of NC_056744.1, from coordinate 1,077,033,520 downwards.
AAGTAGATAGACAGGAATTTGAAAACAGTTCAGCCTGGATTAGTACATGAACAAATCCAAGTTTTAGGTAAATGTTCCCTTAGTTTGAATTTAAAAGAAGGTAGGCTAAAGACAGACCTAATATCAAAAGGTAAGGAATTCCAACTTTTTGCTACAAAATATAAGTAGAGGCATTTACCACAAGATTTGTTTGGTTTATAGCTCATAGTTTATGTTTAAAAGAGGGTAGGCTAGTGATAAACCTGATATCAAGAGATGAGGAATTCCAGCAGCTTTTTGCTACAAAATGTGTGTAGAGACTTTTACCGTAAGATTTGTTTGGTTTATGGGTCAATTTGGCTCAAAGACTCTAGCACATAGCCAAGTGTTCAACTGTGGTTTGAACATGTCTATACTCTTTGACTCTCTGATTTCTTTAGGAACAGCTTTCCAACTCCTTGAGATGGTTTGAATAATAAACCCAGTTTTCAATACTGATTTATTCATGTAAATTTTAAAATTCAAATTGGAATAATTATGAGCAGCAGAACTACAGCTCTCTTGTTTTGTTTAAACACCTTTACTGAATTATCACTTGTGACATAATCAGATTTAAATTTACACAAAAGTAATCAAATTGTATTAATAAATTAGCATTAACAAGTATTATACTTCACCTATATTGCTTAATATCATATAACCTAAGCAACACTACATACATTATTCAATTCCTGACCCCATTTTTTAAACAAGAAACATCTTTATTAAACCATCACTTATGACATAAGCAATTATACATTTATATAAATGAAAACAAACCACACCAACACAATCCTAGCTAAAAGCATTTTACATCACAAACCATACTGATGCACTTCCAGTTGCAAACATTATACATCACTTATAATCTACCCAATCATTTTCAGTCAAACATTACATAGCTCTTTTAAGTCCTACCTTCTTTTAAATCTCATTCCTCCCTTGTATGTATTATTCCAACAATTCCCATTTGTTTCTATGTAGTTTAGGAGCAAACAGCATCAGAAATACATCTTAATTTAAGATTAAGCAATTCTGGCTTATTTCATCCTTATATATGTTGTATGCTAGCATTAATTTCCCCCTTTAGTATCAATAATGAACTGAATAAAGTTGAAGCCTCTTACATCTTTGCATATAACTGAAACTTTTTCATTGTAAAAATATTTCTAGTAAACCTTCTTTGTACTTCTAATTTATTTAAGTCTGTCATGTTAAAGCAACATTTTAAAATATATTTTCTATAATTCAGTAATTTCATTTGGATTGTATAGTGAAATATTTTTCAACAAACATTCCAGTTACCTTGTAGCTTTATTTCTAATGATGCACAGGTGTTTGTCAAACAACAATTTGTTTGTTATGGTACTACCCATATCAAGTACTTCATTAGCTACAGACAAGGCTACTCCATCAAAAACTAATGACTGTCTGTGTACTGTTTTACCAAAGTCATTTTCTTTTGATCATCTAACAATTTTATCCAAATAGCCATTTACATCTATATAACCCTCATCTGATGCTGACAAAAACCTAACATTGGAGTCATGAGCAAATTTATGTGTCCAACACTTGGTATCTGTTCATAAAGTTGTCATGACAACGTTTAACAAAGACCCCAGCACTGACTCCTGTGGAACTCCAAAGTTTGATGATAAACTATAACAGTGGATACCATTTACTCCAACCTGTTGGGGCCTAGCAGTAAACCAGTTTTCGATCCACTTAGTAATTAATATGATAGTTTATACCATTCTTTCAAGTATTTATTATAACATAATAAAAAACAGTATAAAAAGCCTTACTTAAATGTAAATACAATGCTCCTACTGGTAATCTCCTATCCATGGCTAAGCTACCAGGTTTATAAAAATGTATTTAAGTCTGTCATTTTTATGAATTATATTAAACCAATATGTACTGTTTTGGTAAAACAATACATATACAATCTTTAGTTTAGAGGTAAACACCAGGGGTTCCCTCCCTGGTGTTTACCACTATCACTTCCTTCCTTTCACATTGTCTACTTACTACTTCCCTGTCACTCTTACTTGTACTTACCCTCCTTCTAGCCCCTACTATTCTTACACTATACTTAACTCCTCACAGCTATGAACCTGCAGATATAGCATATTTACGTCTTATTTTAATACACACTCCCCGGGATTCACAAATACAAAATAGCCCTGCAGGAGCAGTGTAGCTGCTCCTGCATAGAATATGGCCGCAGAGTGATCCAGGGACATGCAGATTTGACGTGCACGGGCGTCCCTACACTGTTCCTGCATGGAAACCCCTTCAGGATGCTAATTACCTCATTTGTTGGTGAAAACCATGCAAATAAGGTAAAATAGTGATCCAGGAAGCAGGTAGGTAGCTGTGCAGGAACAGTGTAAGCTGCAGAAATGTATTCGGCTACTAGCTGAATACATTTCTGCAAAAATAAAAATGGAGCCATGACAGCTCCAATAAAAGCATGTACGCTAACCTGTATGCATGCCAATGGCCAGATATATGGCCATTGGCATGTTAAACTGTTTAATTTTTACAAAAATGAAAGTTTATTTTTTCTTTGGCCGATTTCAGCGGTTTAAGCATAGGGAAGCGCTACACAAACGGGATTGTGGGGAAAATAAAAAAAGCAATGTGAAAAGTCAATTTTAGGGGAAATCTGCATTTTGCCATTATAAGCAATGGCAAGCAGAATCAAAACAATGGCAGGGAACAGTGGTTGCTAAGGGGGAAGGCTCTTCTGTAGTGCAGTAAAATATGGATTAAGGCAATGGGGTATGTTAATGAGGGGACTTATACTGAATCACAAAATACTTTTAAGTATCACACTGCACCTAACCATGTAAGTGCTGTAACACCATCGTGTAGGTAGGAGGAGCAACTAACATGAAAACGGGGTGTGTCATGCTTGCTGTAAGTACATTGGAGCACTGTTGCCCGGATTTGAGCTTAGCTCAGCACAGCTAAGTGAGGGTGTGTGTCTGAGGCTATATACTCTTATTCCATGAACAGAGGAGCATCTTCACACCCAGGGGAGGGCCATTTCTTGCTGTTTACAGCAGCTAAATGGGTCTGCGCGACACCGGGATAAAACAGAAAGGATATATGGAAAAAAAGGAAATAGCAGAACAAGGGAAATGGAGTACAAATCAGCAATATGGGATTTTGCAACTCACAAAGGCCACTGAAAGCACTCAGTAATACAACTGGCAGGTGGCTGCATAGCCAAAAATGGGAGGAGGTGTAAAAAAATAACTAAATAAACGGCAACAGCACAATAAAAGAGAAATGAAGTAGAAATCACTAATATGGGACTCTTGCAACTCACAATGAGCCAGGCAAAGCACACAATAATACAGCTGGCAGGTGACTGCATAGCTGAAAATGGGAGGAGCTAAAAAAAAATAAAAGGCAACAGCACAATAAAGGGGAAAGGAAGTAGAAATCACTAATATGGGACTCTTGCAACTTACAATGGCCATGCAAACACACAATAATACAGCTGGCAGGTGGCTGCATAGCTGAAAATGGGAGGAGATGTAAGTAAAAAATAATTTAAAAAAAGGCAATACTAGAATAAAGGCAATCATGCACAAATTACCAGTAATGCCTATAACACTCACAGTGGCCAAATCAAAGCCATGCATAATATACGTGGCAGCTGGATTGTATCATAATTAGCCAATCATACAGGCAGCATCTACAGTACAACAGTATAAAGTATGGAAACACCTTACATTCGGGTTTTTCCCACAAACTCTGTACCACTGGTGTATATGTGTGGAGGAATTTTAAGTGTAAAAATGTTAGGGGCTGCCATTGCTTTGATCCATCAGTATGTGCTAGAGTCTGATGGTGGAGAGGAGGATAATGCTGACAACCACCACAGACCAAGGAGGAGGAGAAGACTGTTCAGACCCAGGATAACCTACCAGAGGCTACATGATCTGGAGATAGTAGAGCACCACAGGATGGACAGAGACATACTTTAGCAAATCACTGAGTTGTGCCAGCCTCAACTCAGAGCTATAAACAACAGAGGGGAACATATCCCAGTGGATACCAAGGTATCTGTAGCCTAAAGAATTCTAGCTACAGGTACTTTCCAAAGATGTACTAGGGAAATGATGGAGGTCTCACAAGCATCTGCATCTAGGGTACTCCACCAGTTCCCTGGATACCATGCTACCACATGTCAGTGAGCACATTTACTTCCCAAACAACCATGAGGAGCGGACAAGCAATAAGTGTCTCTTCCACCATGTAGCAGAATACCCGGATGTCATGGGTGCCATAGACTGCACGCACATCCACATCAAAGCACCACCCAGTGAACATGGTAGGATCTACATACACCACAAGGGAATCCCCTCCATCAACTACCAGGTCATGTGCAATGCCCAGGGAATTATGAATGTGTGTGCTGGCAGCCATGGAAGTTATCACGACTCCCATATCTGGTATTCGTCACAGCTGTACCAGGCATTTGCCAGTGGGGGCATCCTGTATGACATCTGGTGGGGGATGCTGGCTATGCACTGGAGCCATGGATGATGACACCCATCAGAAATGTACACCCACCCACAAAAGAACGCCATAATGAGGCACACACACAAACCAGGATCATTATAGAGTGTGTGTTTGGGAAGCTCAAGTCCCAGTTCCTCAGCCTTGACATATCTGGTGGAGCCTTGCAGTACTCTCCAGCCACATGTGCACACATGTTCGTAGTATGTGCCATGCTACACAATATAATCCTGCGGAAACAGCTGCAGCAGGAAGAGCATGGGGAAGGGCCACACAGCCCACCACCATTGCCAAGGTCCTGACAGGTACAGAGGGACTCACAGGAGGAGGCCCCTGAGCCTGCTCCCATAAGCAGACGGAGGTGTGCCCAGTATGCTCACGCCTTGACAAAGAGGCAACACATAGCGCATACACTGACACTGTAGAGACCCAGGGACGGACACCTCTCTCTGACTTGCACACACAGTAAAATGGATGACGTACACATCACATTACCTGTAACTTACTATGTATAGGCAATGTGCTGTGTGCATCCAACATAGGCGGCCCTCAACCACCGTCCTCATAACTGCTGCAAGCACAAGGTAAGTCAGTCTTCTTAACAATAAATGAATGGAATATTATGTTCTGCTAGCATATCTATGGTAATGCTGCATGCTTGCAAGGGACTGGGGTGGTCCACTGGGATAGCAGCACACAACTGACAGCTATGTGGGATACCCAGAAATGTCTGGCCAAAACTGGCTTCCACACACTATGAAGTAGTACCCAAGTTGGCAAATCTCATTGCAGTATATGTGTGGGGACAATTAACTGGGGAGTCATAGGTCACAGGCATGGATGTCAGGGTGGGGGTCCAATAACCACCCCTCACACCAATAAAGCAAGTCAGTTGTAGAAAACCACAGAGAAGTGTCTGGTAAAGGCACACAAATGGGAGCAATGCTGAATTATCTCCCTACAGACTTACACAGTGATAGCACAGCAGGACCCGCAGTTGTAGTAAGGTTATGAAGGGCAAGTAATCCGAAACTCAAATGTATGCTAGTACACTCTGACCTGGGATCTTTACTGATATGCCTCCAGTCCCCAAGCAGGGCACAATAGTATGGTAAATGGAAGCAAAATGTAAAGCAAATATCATCACAGTCTGTGCAAATATGTACAGTGGACAGGTGTGCCCCCCCATATACCCACACAAATGCAGTAACATATGTTTGCATGGAAATAGCAGCATAGCACACATTGGCAGGGCTGCACCAATACACGTGAAAACATGTTGCCTGTCCTCAGTATGCAGGGGTCAATGAGTTATGTGTATGTGTGGTTAATACTGTCTGGATATGGCCAGCATGTTCTCCTGGCAGTCATCTTGTACTGCCGTAGGTACAGTGCTGCTTTTGACAGGGCCATGTGCAGATAACTGCAGTGCCAACTGTTATACATGTCAGTGAGACCCACTGCTCTGCCACTGACATTGGAAGTCACAGTACTATGTGGAATATGCTACACATATTAGTGACATCTTGAAGGATGTGTAGCAGAGGTGCCAAGACTATTGTGAATATAAGTGGTTGTGGTACTGTTGCCAGTGGTCATTCTCAAAAATCCTTTTTCTTATGTTTCCTTTTACAAATAATGGACATGACTGCACAGTTGAATGCACTCTGTACCAACACCCATAACTCCCAACCTCTGACAGCAAGATGTCTGGACAAGGGCAGAAAGAAAAGTGGAACAAAGGCACAATGATAGGCATGTGTTGTAAATGTCACCCTTACATACTGAGAAAGTTGGTAGGGTGAGGGGTTTGCAGTAGCAGGAATTGTCTGAAGGTAATGTATTCGGAAACAGTAATGTCTGTATTATTTAGTAACATAACTAACTTGCCATAAAAACACAAGTTTGCATAGAAAGGATGAAACCTCTAGCCAAACACCTGGATAACCTGCCAAAAAATGTACACATCAGAGGTATGCGCACACAAGGATATGACATCTCAGGTTAGAAAGATACCACAGAAGAAGGCGATCCCCAGCCAGTATATCACCAGGTTGCTGGACTGTTTACACAGCTGTGTCATTACTACACTGGCTGTAGCCACACCTCACAAATGGCCTTGTTGGGCAAGAATTTACACAGCTGCCTTCATAATACTGGTCTATGCATCATACAACTAGTATTCCTCTGTTAAAGTGTTAAAGCACTGTCATGATCTTTGGATGTCTGGCCCTAGGTAATGACACAATGCATTGCAATGTTAGACTACAGATATGTCAGAAAATGTCTGCTAAACAAAACAAGAACCCTGAGGAAAGCCCTGTGTACTCCTGGGAGGTATGGCTGTAGCACACAAAACCCTGGACTGGAGTACACCTATCTTTGGAATGGAGTCCCACCCTAACAATAAAATGTCACACTGGGCATGCCCCTACACTTAGAGAATCACAAAGAGAATCACAGGATATGTTGGAACCCAAATCAGAATATATGACTGCATTGTGTATATATGTCCGTGCATACAGACAGCTATGTACACCTCAACTGTCCCCACATACACACATCAAACAGGATTTCCCTCAGCTAGCTGTAGGTGGCCCATATGTGATATGTCTGCACCTGTCGCATGAGATACACACACATATATATGGGCAAAAGATAACATATGTCAAGCATACACACACATAGATGTGGCGAACTAAGAGACAGACAGTGATACAGTGAGAGACACAGGGAGACACAGACAGAGTGAGTCACACACATGGATACCCTGAATGGCATACAGTGATGTCCTGCTGTGGACAGTGGCATACCAGTTGTAATCAGCCGCATGTGCCAGCATACAATGTGACCCCCATTGTGTAACAGTACTGAGGTTGAGTTATAATATCACATCACCTGCCTGTGTGTGCATGTGTGTCTCCATAGGTCCAAGTATTAGAAGACTTTTCCTACTCAGTACACTTCCCATTACCCTGCTTTACAAGATCTGCTGCTTTCATTCACCTTAGAAGTACCATTGGACACCAACTACCCTAGAAGCTCTGTAGCCTTTGTGATAACTGCGTAAACCCTATAGAAGAAATAACTAGATAGGTAGGGGTTTTAGTCTCAATGCTGGCAACTGTGTGTGTGGGAAAGTTGTGTATGTGAGAGTGAGGGGCTGTTTGTTTGTAGGTGAAACAGTTTTAGGCCATTCCCACCCACAACACTTCCCAGTGCCCCACTTTATCAGTCCTGTTGATGTCATTCCCCTTATTCGCACCTCTGGCCAGTTGTCACCCCAGTAAGCTCCTTAGCATGTGTGATAACTGAGTAACACAACAGCACAAATTACTAGCTAGACAGGGGTTCTAATCTCAGATCTAGCAAATAAGTGTGTGTATGTTTGTAAGATGAAGTATTTTGATAAGTCTCCCACCCACTGCCCTACTTTATCACTCTGCTGATGTCATTCCCCTTATCAGCAGCTTTAGCCAACTGTCAGCCCAGTAATCTCTGTAGCATGTGTGATAACTGTGTAACACTATAGTACAAATCACTAGTTAGATAGGGGTTCTAATCTCAGATCTGGCAAATGAGTGTGTGTGTATGAAGTATTTTGATAAGTCTCCCTCCCACTGCTCTACTTTATCAAGCCTGCTGATGTCATTCCCCTTATCAGCACCTTTGGCCAGTTGTCAGCCCAGTAAGCTCTGTAGCATGTGTGGTAACTGCATAAATCAATAGTACAAATCACTAGCTAGACAGGGGTTCTAATATCAGATCTAGCAAATGAGTGTGTGTGTATGTTTGTAAGACAAAGTATTTTGATAAGTCTCCCACCCACTGCCCTACTTTATCACTCTGCTGATGTCATTCCCCTTATCAGCAGCTTTAGCCAACTGTCAGCCCAGTACGTTCTGTAGCATGTGTGATAACTGTGTAACACTATAGTACAAATCAATAGTTAGATAGGGGTTCTAATCTCAGATCTGGCAAATGAGTGTGTGTATGTTTATAAGAAGAAGTATTTTGATAAGGTTCCCACCCACTGGCATACTTTATCAGTTCTGCTGATGTCATTCCCCTTATCACCACCTTTGGCCAGTTGTCAACCCAGTAAGCTCTGTAGCATGTGTGATAACTGTGTAGCAATATAATACAAATAACTAGATAGGCAGGGGTTCTACTCTCAGATCTGGCAAATGTATGTGTGGGTGTGAAAGTGTGCATGTTTATAGGAAGAAGTATTTTGATATGTTTCCCACCCACTGGCATATTTTATCAGTCCTGCTGATGTCATTCCCCTTATCAGCACCTTTGGCCAGTTATCACTCCAGTAAGCTCTGTAGCATGTGCAATAACTGTGTAACACTATAGTATAAATAACTAGGTAGGCAGGGGTTCTACTCACATAGCTGGTAAATGTATGTGTGGGTGTATAAGTGTGTATATAACTCTGTATGTTTGTAGGAAGAAGTATTTTGATAGGTTACCCACCCACTGACCTACTTTATCAGTCATGCCGATGTCACTCCCCTTAAAGGTTCACAGGTGTGTACTAGGCTAATGGCTCTGGAGCCATTACAAACCTAGCCCATAGAAGTGCCCTGCCATTGTGCCACTCAGCATTAGTTCCCAGTGATCCCATCAAGTAGAGCTACTGGAGTGATCCCTGGAGTGAACTTTTTATTACCCATCCAGTCGTCAAGATATCTCTGGAACAGGGTCCATCTAGGTGCTTTGCTTGACATGTATGGGAAGTCTATTCCAGGGCATGTGCAGTCTCTGGGTGAGGAACCTGTCCCTCCAGCATGTTGTGTTGATTGTGGTAATGAGGTTGAGGTCCCTGCAGTGTGTGGTGCAGAGAGATTTAGATGTCTTTATATGTAGCATTTGTAAGAGAGCTGGGTTAGACAAGGCTTTGCAAGACAAGCAGAGATCACCTCTAAGTAAATCATAAATCTCCTAAACAGTGTGCCACTCAACCAAAGCTCCAAAGACAAAACAGCATGCTCAGCACACTAGTCATAGTGACTCAATAGTGAGGCACACTGATGTCCCACTCACTAGGTTGAATAAGGAGAAAGTAACAGTCAGCTGCTGTCAGATGCCAGGATCTGCCATATAACGCACGCACTCAGGTTCCTCAACAACAGGTACAAATATGACTCTGACATTGAACATGTGGGTGTGAATGACCTGAGACGTACCTCCCTGGACTACATGAAAAGAGACATGGAGGAGCTCTCAGATTATGTAGCCCACGTGGGTACAACCCTAGCCCTGAGTAACATCCTACCATTACCCAGAATGATACCACAGTTTCAAGCAGAACATGATTGATTTCAACAATTGGCAAAGTTTATGGTGTCATTCTAAGGGGATCCAGTATATCGCTGCCTGGGATGACATGATTGACTGACCTCAATGCTTTGCCAGAGATGGCCTGCATCTGTCACCCCTGGGCTTCTGGATACTGGCCAAGGCTCTTGCTACCCCTATAGTGCCTTTTTAGGCGGTGTTCCAAAGACCAAATTACCTCCTGGCTCCTTTTCTATCTGCCTATGGGCTAGGCATGTAAAGGTAACAGCTACAAACAAATGCAATCTGAGGGTCATGCTGCTCAATGCTAGAAGTCTAAATCTCAAAATGCACTCACTCAAAGCACTCCTTAAAATGGAGAACATTGACATTTGTGCTGTAACAGAGACCTGGTTCAAGGCAGCAGAAAGCACCTCTGCACTACCAGGCTATAACACATTCCACACCTTTCGGCCCCAGAACGTAGACCGAAGCTCCAAAGGTGGTGGTGTTTCCATATTCATAAAGGATGCATACACCTCCAGACTGGTAGCACTACATAACACATCAGAGATACTTCAGGTGCTGCTAACATTGGGTAAGACAGCGATTCAGGTTGTAGCCTATCCCCAACCATGTCCCAAGACACTCACACCATGTCCCTAAGCACCCTGGAGAATATTAGTGTCCAAACTAACACAGTCATACTGGGCAACTTCAACTACTCCTCCATTAACTGGGAAAGCTACTCATGTACCAATGCACTTGCCCAATGTTTCCTGGAATTCATGAAGTCCAATGCCCTGGACCAGCTCATTCTTACCCCCACTACAGGTAGCAACATCCTTGACCTGGTCATTACTAACATGGGTGACTGTTGCTCTATATCAATAGTCAACTCCTTCCTGGTTAGATCCAACTACAAACTAATCACCTTGGAAATCCACATCCCTCCCACCCCACCCCCCGCAAAGGTAACCACCATGAAAAACTTCTCAGAAGCTAACTTTGGGATCCTAAGAACAGAGGAGGCTAACTTCACGGCACCCATGCAAATGGAGAATAGTTGCATGACCACTGAATCATACACCAATGCACTGTACGAACACATACAAAAATGCATGGATCTCACCATACCCAACAGAACCAAGACACTCTCCTCCAATAAAAGGAAGTTAATCTGGTGGTCCCCTGCCATAAACAAACTCTACAACAGAAAGAGGAAACTGATGTGGAAAAAAGTGAAGTCCCAAGACTGGAAAAACTTCCTTATCAGCCTCAACAAAAAGATGAGATCCCTCATCAAATTCTCTAAATCTAGCTATAAAACAGAATTTCAGCAGATAGTAAAGAGAACAACAAGGCCTTCTATAGTTATGTAAAGAACCTCCACGACAATACCCAGATTTGCTCTGAGCTACTGCAAAATGGTACCTTCTATACTGAGCCAACAGATATTGCCAATATACTGGCTGACAGATTCAATGCCAACTTTACCCCTCTCTCCCCCCCCAAAGGACCAATCACAATACCAGTAGATTGCCAGGAACCCAGTATTACTCCTGCACAGGTTAAAACAGCACTGTCCAAGACCAAGAATACAGCTTCTGTGGGACCTGACAATATCCCTGGCTGTGTTCTACATGAACTACAGAGTGAATTGGCACCTCACCTGTGTGCCCTGTTCAGTCACATCCTCACCTCTGGCTTTGTCTCTACCGAATGGTGCACTGCTATAGTCATCCCTCTCCACAAAGGAGGAGCGACTACAGACCCTGGGAACTATTGCCCCATTAGCCTGACAAGTCTGATATGCAAAGTTATGGAATGCATCATCATGGACCTAATAAACAAGGATATAGGGAATCTCTAAACTCTGGATCGCACACAGTTTGGTTTTGTGAAGGGTAGAGCATGCCTGCTCAACTTGGTCAACTTCTTTGAGTCAGTCACCAGAGCTGTGGATGAAAGCAAGGTGGTTCATACAGCCTACCTTGATCTGGCCAAGGCCTTTGACACCATTCCCCACTCAGGAATCACAGAAAAACTCAGTAAGCTAGGCATCAACCCCTATATCACCAGGTGGGTTGCAAACTGGCTCACAGATAGAACACACAGTATGAAAGTAGCTGACCAGTCATGAGTGAAGTCCCACAGGGATCAGTCCTGGGTCCTCTTCTGTTTGGTATCTACTTCTCAGAAGTCCAGTCCAACACAAAGGGACTCTGGCTGACAAAGTTCGTAGACTATTGCAAGTTGGGAGCCATTATTAACTCCCAGAGTGATGTTGACATCCTACAGAAAGGCCTCACGGAGACCAATGACTGGTGTCAGAACCATGGCCTTAAGCTCAATGCCAAAAAATGTGTCATCATCTCCTTTGGGAAAAACCCATTTCCCATGAACTACAACATCGATGGTAGTCCACTGAACACAGAATGTGTTATAAGAGATCTGGGAACACAGGTTGACAGCAACCTCTCTTTTGACCACCACACTGCCACTGTGGTCAGATAGTCCTTCTATGTGGCACATCTCATTACTAAGGGTTTTGCATTCAGGAAGAAATAGGTCATTGTCTCCCTATACTCTTCCCTCATTAGGCCAATCATCGAGTACAATGCCCCATTTGGCATGTACCCCACTAGACACCTGCAACAACTGGAGGGGCTGCAAAAGTACCTCACAAAGAGGATCCTAGGCCTTAAAGACTTGTCCTATATGGACAGACTCAAAAAACTCCAATTATTCTCTGTCTCATATCTCCTATTTAGAGCAGATCACTGTTTGATTCTCAGCTACAGCGTCTTCTGTATGGAGACATGTGTGAATGGGCATACCTTCATTGAAGGTTGTGCGTCAGGGCCGGCAACTCACAAAAATCTACTGCCAATCATTAGCGGACCGGAGTTCCGCTGTGGTGACCCCTAACTGGGAAAAGCCGAAAGACACAACAACAACAACAACTGCTTGACTTACAAAGTCATGTCTGACCTGCTGTTAGAAATGCTACATCTAAAGAAATCCCAATCCCTCCACACAATATGCTCCAGAGACCTTAACCTCATTACCACAATCAACAGAATGTGCTGGAGGGACAGGTTCATAACCCAGGGACTGCCCATGTTATGGAACAGACTTCCCATACATGTCAAACAGAGCACCTCACTGGCCCTAATCAAAAGAAATATTGATGAGTGGATGGGAAATAGAAAATTCGCCACAGGGATCACTCCAATGGTTCTACTCGACAGAAGCACTATAAACTAAGGTCAGGTGGTACAATGCCAAGGTAATCCTATGGGCTAGGCATGTAATGGTTCCATGGCCATTAGCCTAATACACACCTATGAACCTATGAACCTAAATACCATGCATAGGTGTCTCACATTTATAAGATAACCAAGTATATCATAGTTGTATTCACAAGTAAGATATGGATATGCACGACATCCCAGTAGCTGGCCTAGCATTGTCACAGTCAGTATTGTTCAACACACACTGCAGTAGTAGTCATATGTGAGCCATCCTTTCCTGGGGTGACTCAGGGGCCTGACCTATGATCTATGTCACTGCAGACAGACCCAGATGCTATGGCCATAGGTTCTGGTCAGCAATATATCAGTACGGCAAGTCTTGTTGAGACATACATGTTACAGTTCCTATTTCCCATTCTTGCATACTCCCCTACTGCAGTCCATTACATGCTTACTTGTTTGACATACCTGTTTGTTTTATTCAAGTATAGGTGGTTATGTCCTGCTTGTTTTTCTTTTCGCTGTCTCTCTCTCTCTCTCTCTCTCTCTCCCTCTCTCAAGGATCTAGGGTGTACATCTGTTTTGCATAGGCAGCAGCTTGCCTTTTGTAGGTAATTCTCATGTGTAGTTGATGGCCTGTACACCAATTGGTGTCCCCCACTTCATAAGTGCATGCAGGACAGCTGTGTTGTTATTGATATAGCCAATTGCATGACAACACACTCCTCTCATTGAGTACATCATGTGAGCATTGGCTCTTTTCCTTGTCGGTGAGGAGAACTTCATGGAGGTGTGTGAACAACAGCATCACAGAGGGTATTTGGAAATACCTTTTACAACAAAAACTGTGGAGACAGGCCAACAGAATGGGGAGGATGTTCCAGACATAGGGACAGAATGTAAATATTGCTGTTATACATTTGGATTAATGCTAGTCTAACAGGGCTTGTGTGGACATGGAGTTCTTGGGTAATTTTAACTCTGACAGTCTTATGTGTTTGACATAATTCTCACCTGTACGGCTATCTATAGAATGGCCAGAATTTTGACTTTTATGATTGGTGTGTTCCTCAGACATTTTTTGTCTTTGGAAAATCAGTAGCATACTCTTGGGATTGTAGTCAGTAACTGCTAACATCCATTTATGTTTCTGACCTCATATCCCTCAGAAAAAATATGTTACAACTAACCCTGTTATAATAGGTTCATAGGTTCATAGGTTTATACTAGGCTATCTGCCCTAAGGCATTTATAAGCCTAGCCTATTTTGTGTTTACCTTACTTACCCCAAAAAAAAAAAAATACTGTGTTGTTGTGTTTGTTGTGGTGCTGTGAGCCAGCAGACAATAACATTCTCAGTTTATAACAGCAATATTTCAAATATGCCCCTATTTTTGGGCCTCTGTCCCAAAATTATGTCAGGCTTTTTCCATATGTCATGCAGTAAGACGTTTATAGGTATGGGTATAGAATTATTTAGTGCCTACATTCCTGACATTATCCCAGTGATGTATCAGACTGCCAGACATGTTATGTGGAAGAGGCCTTATATATGAGGGGAATGCTTGGACATTCTGTGGTACTCTGTAGAGTTGAGAGGTCTGTATTTCTGGCAATTGTTGACAGACTGTCAGGATTGTGTAGCAGTGTATTGTGTCAATGTTATTTGGCCTGTGTAGGGAGGGGCATGGATGTATGTGTTATGGCTCCTTTTCTATCTGCCTGTGCATACTGCTCCTATTTCTGGTGGTCTATCGGCTGTATATGTTTATAGGGGCAGACTGAGACATGTCCCATAACACAGTCAGGTATCATACTACACTGTGAATTGGGCCAGTATATGTGGGGGTAGTGTGTGGGTGACAAACATATTGAGATGTTTTTGTTCACACAGTCTTTATACTGTACTGTTCCTTTGGCTTACTGGTTTGCCACTGTGACTGTGGTTGAATTGGTTGTGGGTATGCACTTTCACACTGCTGTCTATTTTTCAGTGTTGTGACATCCCTGTAGTGCCTGATATATTTTCCAATACATGTGCAATTCCACCTAGCAGATTTGGGTTAGTGTTGTGTCAGTCTAACTGTAGTTTGGACAGTGCTTGGTGACATGCTTAGCAGCTGAGTGTAATTTCCCTAATGTGATTTTATGCCCAGATATTTGTAAGACGTAGTGTTACCTGGCCCCCATAAGTTTTGTGTATTTCAGGCACTAACTAGTGGGAAGCAATAGAGTGTTGGACATGTGCTATTTCAGTCAATATATGTTAGCTCAGACATGAGGGTGTTACTGCAGCAACTGTGTCAGCTTATCTATTCCAGCATTTTGGATATGTCCCTATTTCCATGGCTTTCTCTCCCCACTTTGTCAGGCCTGGCCCAGGTTTGTTGCACTAAGGGGTTCTGAGCCTACCTCGGGACTGTCTGGATTGCTGCAGTATGCCCAGGTTTATTGCTCATATTTCTGGTCTGTTCCACAGATGCATTATTTTCATATCCCTGGTAAATCACTGCGAGTATCTGAGGATTTCTGACAGTAAATGATGACATACATTTCAGTTTCAGAACTCACATCCTTCAGACCATGGATGGTGAAACAAAGTCTGTCACTCTGGCAACATTCTACATTTATAAGAGCGATATTTGAAATATCTCCCTAGTTTTGTCACATTATCCCCCCATCTGGATAGCCTTGGGCTATATATTTGTTTTTCTATATCTGTATAGTTTATATATATATATATATATATATATATATATATATATATATATATATATACGTATATGCGTATATTGTATATGTATATCACTATTTATATTATGTATATATTTGTCCAAAGATATGCATCTCCATACATATATACATGTGTATATGTATAAATACGAAACCTGACTGATTCTACAGAATCTTTTCCCTACGGCTGAATGAGCATATGTTGGAAAAAGCATCAGCAACCCCTACACCTTAAATGCTGCAGTAGTACATTGCTCTAACTATGGCATACAGGGCTCTGGGTTCAAGACCAGGTGGGGCTGGTAATTTTGTTGTGCTTACTCACACTTACACCACACTTCTTCATCTTCTTTTGGCTTTTCCCAGTTGGATCACCTGTCTGCTTATGATTGGCAGTGGAGTTTTACAGTGTTGAGTTGCCAGCCCAGCACCCAACCTTCCACAGAAGACACACACATGCACGCACTCATGCCTAGGGACAATTTGGAGTATCCAATCCACCTACAGCATGTCTTTGGGATGTGGGAGGAAACTGGAGCACCCGGAGGAAACCCAAGCAACCACAGGGAGGGCATGCATACTCTGCACAGAAGGCACCCCAGCCAAGGATTGAACCGGAGAACATCTTGCTGTGAGGCAGCAATGCTAACCTCTGCACCACCGCAGCCACTGACCATGCTTACACCCACACTAATTCTTTAAAAGAAAAGAGAAATGGGTGATAGGAAAGTAGTAGAAAAGGGACACACAGAGGGAAGAACAATATGAAAGATAGCTATGGATGTGCAGGACAGGTGTACAGAATGTCCATAGCTGTCAATTTCTTACACAGTAACAGCTGTGTATTTGTACAGAATTTGGAGGTGAATTTGGAAACTCAGACCCCAGAGGGAGGGGTGAGGACAACAGAAATGTGTTGTTAAACCTGCTAAGCATAGCTGAGCATTGCTAATCATTGCTCACAGTTCATTCTCATAATATACCACACTAATGACTTCATTTAGTAAGTGTATATGATTTCCATTATATGACATGGCTGTATGTGCTTTCATTGCACTAGCAAGGGGTGTATCTATACTGTATGGGATATGTGTATACATGGGTGTTTTTACATGTTATATGCACTCACACATCCATTGTACACCAGCTACACTATCCTGGGTGATGAAAATAACTCACCCAATATTTTAATATCAACATAGCACTTTTAACACTGCTTTCCCATGTTAATTTGGATTGCCTGTTGTATTACTCGAACCGTGTATGCCTGCATGCAAAGCTGGGACTCTGACCACTGCACTATCTTGGTTTGGGAATTTGAGCTGTATAGTTTTATTTCTCACCTATTGGATATTAGTATTATATTACTATATTAAATGGGGAGTATTGAGGTTTTTGGCCATGTGATTGAGGACTGCTGTCGTGACATAATGACATAGACTTCAGTTTCAGACTTGTATCCTTCTGAACATTAATGCTAATATATAACCTGTTTTCTATCAACTTTCTCTCTGTCCTCTGTGCAGATGGGATGACACCAGTGCCCAGGCTGTGGTTGACTACATTGCAGAATGGGTCTGAGAGCCCATGCCTGTGTTCATGTTGGATGTAGCCATGAATGGTATCAGGTCAATGGAGACCTCTATGTTTTGTCTTTCAGAGGGCATTACAGACCTGCATCCTGATCATGAGAGGAGGGGAGCAGGTGCTATACATGCACATGTGTACCTACAGGGGGACAGGGGGTTGATGTTTACCCTTCACCTGTCTGCAGCCGGTTGCCTATATCTATGACATATGTGCATGTGGTGTTAATGATCACCACTACAGAGCGTATGTGTATTGCTTCTGGAATTGCAGACACACATCTGGAAGGCCTAATGATTGGCCTTGGTGGATGTCTCCAGTTTGCAGTTATAGACAGCCTTAGGGTACATCACCTGTGACCTTATTTGCTTGTGCAGAACAAGGTGGCATGGCTTCCAATGGGGCATCTGTTCCTTCTTGGCCCATTCTGTGATTATTTTCACCTATAATGGTAGTTGTGTATTACTGTTGTCCAACACAGGCATTCAGCCTAGCTTGAGGGGTTTGATGTTGTCCTGTCAGGTATTGCTGAGGCCATAAAGCTATGTAGGTGCCTATATGGTATTGTGGTGTGGGCCTGGACACTGCTGTTAGTTCCAACATATGGGATGCCCTTCATGTGGGCCTTGCCCATTTTCCTTGCCTGTGCGAGAAACATTACGGAGGTGTGGGGCTACAGCTTCACAGACAGTAAGTGGAAATACCTCACAGGACAGGAGATGTAAAGACAGCCCAACAACATGGGGGACAAAGCTCCAGAGTTGGGTACAGATGGTATGTTATTAGTACTGTTATACACATGGAGGGTTGCTAGATTGACAGGGTTCATCTGGACATGCATTTACTGGGAGACTTGACATCTGACAGTTATATGCCTCTGACATACCTCTCAACTGGCACATTGTCCACAGACTGGCCAGATGTTTACCTGTTATGCTTGGTCTGTTCCTAAAACAACATCTGTTTTTTGTGGGGTTGTTAGGATAATGTGAGGATTGTAGTCAGTAACTGTTCACATCCATTGGTGTTCCAGACATCATATCCTTCAGGGTTATGTTACAACAACACGTGTAACACCAGCTGCTGTTTCAGTTTGTACACTATTATATGTGATATGTCCCTCTTTCCAGCCGCCTGCCCCACAAGTACATCATGCATTGTCCAGATGTCCTGCACTACAAGGTGCAGAGGTATGGTATATCATTAATTACCACCTGCACTCCAGTTATCATGCCAATGATCTGGCAAACTCCTGGCCATGGTATGCAGTGCTGGCCAAGATTATGCTTCCACACTCTGGTACTTCTGTGGAAATCTGTACATATGACAGTTATGTATGTCTAGCCATTGTGAACAGACTGCCAAGATTGTGTAGCAGTGTTGTGTGCAGATGTTTGTTGGGCTGGGTTGGGAGAGTAGCAGATGTGAGTGCCATACATCCTTTACCTATCTGACTCTGCATGGTGCTACAGCTGCTTGTGGTCTATCAGGTCAGTATGCTTGTAGGGGCTGACTGTACAATGTTCTGTACCACCTCAGGATTCCTAGTACACTGTGAATTTGTCAGTGTAGCGTGTGACTGCCAGTCAGGATATGTTTGTTCAGAGAGTCATTCTACTCTAGAGTTCATTTTGGGTACTGGCATGTTGCTATGACTGTGGTACACATATTTTTGGGTGGACATGGTTACACTACTCTTTGATTTTCACTACAATTCCATCCCTGTAGTGCATGCCATATTTGAATATATGTGGGTAATTGCCCAGAGGTGATGTGGGAGAGTGTCATTTTGGTCTTACTGCATTTCATAAGTTGTTGGGTGACATGTTTGCCAGCTGTCAGGAGATTTCCATTCTGTTACATCACTGAGGTCATACCTCTACACTGTCCAGAGGCCGAGACACTGTCCAGATGCGTGGCTCCTATGTTTGGTCTGTTCTCCAGACAGTTGTTATCCTTGACAAATCAGTAGGATGTATCACATATAAAGGTATTTCTAAGCATACTGCTAAACATACTGCTTAAACTATTAATGAATGAGGTTTTGACCTTAGTTAATAAAATGCCATGTACCTCATTAACAATCCGTAGCTGTATCTTTTCTGACTCTCTCAAGGGAAAGTTTCATTATTTCCTCAGTAATTACTGGACATCCTTCTAATACTAATTTACATCTAAATAATCTAGATCTTAAGCAATTAGAGTAACTAGTAAATAATTTGTTAAACTCATTTGCTATAATTGTTTGATTACAAATTTAATTTCCATTAATCTCCAAACTCTTAACACTGCATTTAGTATTGTTTTGTTTGTTTGTAGATTTATAATATAGCTTCTTTTGTGTATTACTTTGAGACAGACTAATTTCAAAATCAACTTTAAGTTCCTTTAACATATTTTAAAAGCTACTGAAATGTTTCTTAATTTAAATTTATTTCTCCTTGTTGAATACTTCCTCAATAATTGTACTAATCTTGTTTCCTTCTTATATAACTTTATCATCTTATTCCACCAAAACGGAAACATACATTTTGGATAAACCATTCATACACCTTACCTTAGTCTATCTTATCAAAGATGTTAACAAAGATTCCAAAATAATGTAACTAGAGTCTTAATCATTATATTCTGTCTAATTAATATTAAGAAGGCTGCTGCTTAGTTCCTCATAATTAACCTTATTAAAAGCATATCTTTCATTCCTTGCTAATGGTGGCTTCTCGTAACATTTAATGTTAAAACCAATAAATGAATGATCTGGCAGTCATAATCTAACATTATCTATTATTTCATCAAAATTGGTTAATGTAATGTCCAAAATATTTTCTCCTCTAGTGGTTTCACTAACCAATTGGGAAAAGCTTTCTGAGTTAATAAGTCTAGGAATTCTTGTCCAATAGAAGAAGGCAAGAACCAATTTGTGCTATAAATGTGAGGATGATTTAATAGAAGAAGATAAGAACCAAGCTTCCCAATCAATGTGAGGATAATTTAAGTTGCCTAACAAAATAATCCTTGGGCAATGTAAATATTGTTTTGTATATTTAAACAATTTTTCATTCCTTGATATATTCATAGAGGGCTTTCCATAACAAATAGTAAAATGTAACTGTCCAAAAGTGAAATCAAGATTCACATCTATTACTAAAATTTCTAACAACTTATTAGTTCATATCAAATTAGCTGCCCAGGTTTCATGTAACAGAATTTTGACTCCACCTCATTGTTCACTTTCTCTTAAACACTCATATTTCTGATAACCAGGAAGTTAGCATACCACTATCCCATGACTCAGTAATGCATATCATTGATAACATTTTTTTAAAAAACACTAATATAGTAAGTTCTTCTGTCTTATTTCTGAGACTTTTTGCATTATATACATTCAATGCATGATTAGGTCTTCATTTTCTTCCTTGACTTGTGACCTGATGAATAATTCTTTTTTTAAAAATTAACAGATATCCTCTAATTATCATGAAAGCATATTAATCTCCTAAAAAGATTTAAGCAAATGTAATCAAAGAGGTTAGAATTCTCTCCCATACTTTCCCAGTAAGTCAGTATAGTAAGATTATAAGTATAACATAGGGATCTCAACCAAATATTGTACACATACACCTTAGAGTATGCATAGTCATTATAACCAGGTGATGGAAGAATTTGACTTAAAACAACTCTAAGTCATTTGTATCCAATATCTATGTTGTTTCCAAACTAGACTTCTTCATATGATTCAATGGTATACAACTTAAATCATTCACACCACAATATATAATCTATTTATTTGTTTATTTATTTGTCCTTTGTTGACTGGATTAGTCCAACTGGGCCAATGATTCATTTTCAGTGGAGACTTGAGGAGAAAAGCTCCACAAAAAAAGTACACTATGTTAACTATACAAGAAATAATAATGAACAGACATACGTGCAGTACATGCAGTATACAAATGAACAGATACAAAATGAAGAAAATATGGAAGATAACACAGAGTACATAAGTTTTATACAATAGATCAAAAAACAATTGTTGCTTTTATCATAACATAACAAATAAACCAGAAATATACCTGTTTAAAACTAGTAGGATTGAGCAGATAGGAAAAGAAAAAAGTATTAATAGTGAGGTAGAAATTTAGAGAGATAGAGATGCATAAATGAGTCTTAAAATAGAAAAAGTAAGAGAGAAACAGGAAGTTTATTTATTTTGGAAAAAAAAACAGTGAATTAAAGTATATACCTGTTTAGTAGGGAGAGGGAGGTTGTACATTATTTGTTATATTTTCTTAACAAAAGGAAAGCATGTTAAGGACATATTAAGGGAGTATGGGTTAGGTAGTGTGGTGGCAAGAGCAGGAAGGTGAATTAGCAAGGTAGTTTTTTAGTTCTTTTTTGAAGAACAATGTAGATTTAATAGATTGTATATTACTGGGAAGTTTATGCCAAGTATGGGATATTGAGCATTTATAGAGCAATCTGCCTATTGATTTGTTTGGTGTGTAGGTGCTGAGTAGGAATTGTTCTGAGCAACAGAGAGGACATGTAGGTATATAGAGGGATATAAGAGAGGACAGAGAGGGACAGTCTGAGGGTTTGATAATTAGGGAATGGACCATTTGTAGCTGAGATAGTTGGAGTAGCTGAGGGAATTCAAGTCAATGTAGTTGCTTAAGAACGAGGCAGTGGTGAGATTTGTATGGGTGGTTACAGGCAAATCTAGCAATTTGGTTGTACGTTTGTTCAAGTTTGGCTATAAGGTTGGCTTGGAGGTAGGCAAATATAGGGGATGAGTAGAGAAGGCTGGGGAGGAGGTAGGGTTGGGCAAGAGAAATTCTTGAGGCAATAGGTATTTTTTGTTTCTATGCAACAGACTTTTTGATTTGTCTTTTTGATGCAATGTTAGATGTGAAGGTTGAATTTTAGTTGATTGTCTATTGTAATGCCTAGGAGTTTGGTATGGGAGTTGTCATGAATTATAGTGCTGTCCAGGAAAGAGATACAGAAAGAGGCATTACACTTAAGCATAGATTAAGGAAGGGAAAGAAGTAATTTATTTTTTTAGGGTTAAGGATGAGCTGGTTGTTAATCAACCAGTGTTCAATGGAGTTGAAAGAGTGAGGGTGTGGAGGTCAATGAGGTTATCAGAGCAGGAAACAAGAGTAGAATCATCTGCATACTGAATCAGTGAAGATGTGCAAGAGGTGGAACTTAGATTGTTTATAAAGATATTAAAGAGTGGAGGACCTAAGATGGATCCTTGAAGGACTCCTGTTTGGACAGATAGGAAAGGAGAGCAGAAAGTTTGTCACCTAACAAATTGTAGTCTGTTGTTAACATAGCTGGAGAAACAGAGAATGTTGGAGGGGGAGAAGTTGAAATTGGATAGTTTAGATAGGAGCTTAGGGTGAGAGACAGTGTCAAATGCCTTGGTAAGGTTCAGGAAAAGACATGACACCAGTTTATTGCTATCTCTAGCCTGAGCAAGAGCCTGGGTGAAGGATAGAAGGGCTGTGGTAGGGGACCTAAAGCCATGCTGAGAGGGAGTCAAAAAGTTTTCCTGAAGTAGGTATTTGAGAAGTTGTTTATGAATGCATTTCTCTAGGATTTTTGAGACAGGGGAGAGGATGGCTATGGGTTGAAAGTTGGAGGAATCTGTGGAGTTACCTCCCTTGAGAAGGGGAATAGTATAGAAGGATTTCCAGATGTCAAGGACAGTGGATTCTTTGATAGAGTGGTTTATAAGTATAGAGATGGGATATGCAATAGTATTAGCTGTAAGTCTGAGAAATTGTGGGGGTAAGTTGTCAAAGGAGGGAGAACATGGTTTAAGTTTCAGTAAGAGGAATTTTATATAGGCAGCGAAGATGGGTTTTAGGAAAAAAGCTGTGGGGAAGCAGATGCTGGGGGTTGTGGGGGAATGGGCCTGGTTTTGGTCAGGGGGAGTTAGTTTATCGATGGATTATATGAAATAGGTATTAAGTAGAGTATTAGTATTATCAGGGCATTGGTTTCTTTCCTATTTTTGATGTCTCTTTGATGTTCTAAAATTCTGTCTTTTAACTGTCTATGGCTCATCCCAACATAAAAAGCATGACATTTAGTACAATAACTACAGTAAACTATGTTAGATGTCTTGCAATCAGCATAAAAATCTGTCTCCAATTTAAACTTCATACCAGGATGTACATATTTGCATCCCGTATGAATGAACTTACATGCTGTACAATTTCTACACTGAAAAGTTCCTTTCCTATCTGATATCTTCTCCTTGTTACAGAGAGGGTTATTATAGCATGAGTCTTTTCAGGGACTTGTTGTTCTTAAAAGAAAAATGTGGAACTGTATCTATAACATCTTTTAGGCCATCCATGGTGCCAAGTATAGCCCAATTCCTCTTAATAATGTCATAAACACCCTGTGCATCTGAAGAATATGTTAGAGGAAATCTAATCGCCTCATGTCTATCTTTTACCTCAGTGGTTTCGATAATAGCTCTATCTGCATAACAGTGCCTACATTTACCCTCTCTCTCTTTAAAAGCTTCTTTAATACACTCATTAAGATCCGCTTCTTTTCACCCTCTGTTAAGAAACTCCATTTTTAGGGACTCTAATGCTGCTACCAGTAGTTCTTCATCATTATGAAGCCTCAAAGTTCTATATACTTGCCCCTTAATGACATTTCGAGTGACATGTCTTGGATGCATACTGCTTCTGTGCAACAAGTTATTTTTCCTAGTAGGTTTCCTATAAATAGCTGTGACCATATGTGTAGTTCTGCTTTGTTGATCTTGACGTCAAGAAATTCAATTTCATCACACGAAAATTTATACGTAAACCTTAAAAAATCGGTGGATTGTTCCAAGTAATCTATAAATTCTACCAGTCTGCTGTCCCTTTCCATAGCAGAAAGACATCGTCCACAAATCTAGAATACCACAAAATATAATCAGAAAAGCCATCAGCTTGTAGTAGTACATCCCTCTCCTAGACTCTTATGCTATAATACCTGTCTCTGTAATAACGAGAAGATATCTGATAGGAAAGGAACTTTTCAGTGTAGAAATTGCACAGCATGTAAGTTCATTCATACGGGTTGAAATATGTACATCCTGATATGAATTTCAACTTGGAGACAAATTTTTATGCTGATTGCAAGACATCTAACATAGTTTACTTTGGTTATTGTATTAAATGTCATGCTTTTTATGTTGGGATGAGCAATAGACAGCTAAAAGATAGAATTTTAAAACATCAAAGAGACATCAAAAATAGGAAAGAAACTAATGCCCTGGCTAAGCATGCCATTAATCCTGGGATGGATCATCATTTTAGATTCTTAGTGCTTGACATCATTTCAGAGAGTTTAAGAGGGGGGGACATTAGGAACCGGACTGAATCCGCTTAACATAAGTGGAGTCTATATTTAAATGCTGATAAAGCACATGGTTTAAATGAGGTAGTCTCTCTTAAACCTTTTTTGAAAGCCAGACCATTGAAACATTGACACTGGTATATAGGTTTGTGTTTTTATGTACTGGCACTTTAACTATTGTATGCTTAATTGATGTGCCGATTGTTTTATTGATGTGCTATTTAAATGACTGTTGTTGTTTAGTATTCAGTCTGAAGAAGTGGTAGGAATATACTTGAAAGCGCTTACTCTTTTATTTCTGTTTTTTTTAAAGTTTTATGGACTTTACCTGCAGCTGTGTCGGACTGGTACTTATATTATCTATTATATCTCTACATTACAAAATCAAACACAAATTTCTCCCACCCTACTCTATTTTATCATTTCTCCTCCACTCTCACAACATCCTTTAACCCTCAGGTAATATCCACCCCAAATCTGGCCCACAATTTAACTCATCAAATCCCACCAATGCTACACAAACACTTCAACAGGCACCTAAAACTAACCAAAAACAGATTAGCATAGATAAAAAAAAACTTCTATCACACACCCCAAACTTCTGAACCTAGAAACCCCAAAACAATTCTGGAATACTGTTAACCAAATTATACACACCAGTAATCCCTCAGCTCCCAACCCCTGCCCTAATAATACACTCCAAGAAACTGCATCCATTTTCAGTTCTTACTTTATAGATATCATCAGCAACTACTAACCCTACCAACCACTCACCACCCACCACTCCCCTTCTACAAAAGTGCCCAGCATCCCAACCAGCTATATCAGAAGTCTTCTTCACAAACTCAAACCATGCTCCTTCAGCTGACAACTTACCACATCTCTTCCTAAAAGCAGCTTCTAATTCCACTGCATACCCTGCCTTCATCCTCATAAACCGCTCAGTCATAGAATCAACTGTCCCTACTCTCTGGAAAAAATTTCATGCCATCAGCAGCAGCAGGCCCCTTTTTCCCATTTTTCTATATGGGGTCGGGGTATCATGTTAACTGTCGCCAACTCTCTCGATTCAGTGCCACACACCTGCCTTCTTCAACACTCATGCCTGACTGTCGCAGATCTTCTTTCACACAATTCATCCACTTCTTTGCTGGATGTCCTCGCTTCCTCTTACCTTCATCCTG
Organism: Protopterus annectens; assembly: GCF_019279795.1. NCBI lineage: Eukaryota > Metazoa > Chordata > Ceratodontiformes > Protopteridae > Protopterus > Protopterus annectens. The sequence goes on along the minus strand of NC_056744.1, from coordinate 1,077,007,542 downwards.
TCTGTCCCAAATCTTCCTCACCAAATTGTCTTCCGCTTTTCTACACATGTGCCCAAACCACCATAATATGTTCTCTTTGTTCTTTTCTGCAATTGGAGTTACTTTGGCTTCTGCTCTTATGTCCTCATTTCTCCGTCTGTCCCACATTGTGCATCCTATAACCTTTCTCAGGCACTTCATTTCCATCACATCTAGCTTCTTCAACTGTTTTGCCTTTACTCCCCAGGTTTCAGTACCATACAATAGTACTGGTCGCACCACTCTCTTATGCACCTTACTTTTTCAGCGTCTTTGGCATTCTTCTGTCATAGACTACACCTGATACTCTATGCCAGTTGGCTGCAGCCCCTCTAATTCTACCTTTGACCTCTTCATTCAGACTGCCCTTCTCCTCAACTACTCCTCCCAGATACTTGAAGCTGTTTACCTGTTCCATTATCTTCATTTACATCACTATTCTCAGCTTCTTCTGATTTCCCCAGTTTGCTGCTATTATCACCATCTTATCTGTGCTTAGTTTCATCCCATGTGCCTTCAGATATGCATTACATTCACCTATCCTTTGCTGAAGTTCTAGCTCAGAGTCTGCCTGTACTGCCACATCATCTGCATACAACAGCTTTGTTGATCCATCCCCTCCAACCTGTTTGCTAATGTAGTCCATCACCAGTATGAACAGCAGTGGGCTCAGAGCTGAACCCTGATGTACACCCACAACTGCTGTGAACCCCTCTGTGAGGCTGAACACTGTCTGTACTTGAGTCATTGGGTCCTTGTACATAGCCTGCACTAATTCTACCAATGTTTCTGGGACTTCAAACCACTGCAGTACTGCCCAGATCAGCTTTCTTGGAACCTTGTCATATGCTTTCTCCAAGTCTAGGAATGCCCAGTTGGACTCTCTCCTTATCTCTAGCTTCTTCTCAAGTATCTGTCTCAATGCAAACATCGGGTCAGTTGTGCTGCATCCTGATCTGAATCCAAACTGCTCATCTCCAATCTTACATTCTACTACTCTGCATATCCACTTATCAATCACCCTCTCCAGAACTTTCATGCAATGTGATAGGAGTTTGATGCCTTTGTACTGCCCACAGTTGTGGATGTCCACTTTGTTTTTGTACAATGGCATGAATATGCTTATTCTCCAGTCATCTGGGATATGCCTTTCTCTCCACACTGCTATTAGTACCCTCAGGAGCCATTTCTCCCCTATCTCACTCAGCATCTTTATCATATCTGCTGTGACCTCATCTGATTCTGTTGGTTTCCATGACTTCATCTTCCTTAGTGCTGTTCTTACTTCTTCTAGGCTATGCTCCTCTTCTTCTCTCATCATATGCTGTTCCTGGGGCAGTACAGCTTCTGTGGGGTTTTCTTCATTGAGAAGCTGCTGGAAATACTCCTTCCATCTGCCTTTGATGTCCTCTAGGCTGGTAAGTAGGTTGTTGCTGACATCCCTTATGAAGGGTGTCTGACAATCTTCTTTATCTTTCTGTCTTTGCCTTGCAACCTGATATAGTTTCTTTGTGCCCCTTACCGAGTCACTTTCCAGACGTTGGTACAGTGCCTCCGATGCCCTATTCTTTGCTATTGCAACTTTTTTCTTAGCTTCTTTATTAACCAACTAGTAGTCCGTCCTAGCCTGGTCAGTCTTTTCTGTTTCCCACTTCTTCCTGCACTCCTTTTTCTTTTGATGACTTCCTGGACTTCTGCATTCCACCACCAGCTTTCCTTATGTACCTTATTTCCATACCTGGCTCGGCCACTTATCTTTTCTGTAGTCCTAACACATGCTGTTTTTAGGTGCTGCCATTCTTCTTCAACTCCACCTATTTCCTCCATTTCTTGGGGTGCTAGAGCCCTGAGTAATTCCTTGAACTGTTGTACTTTCTCCCCAGTCAACTTCCAGGTCTTCAGCCTGGTCTCTGTTGACCTTAGAGCCTTCTCTGACCACTGCTTGCAGCTGATTGTGGCAACTAGTGGTTTATGCTGTGGGCCAACTGTTTCACTGGGGATGACTTTGCAATCATGGATTCTCCCCCAGTGCCTTTTCCTTACTAGGAGGAAGTCTACCTGAGTTGCATGTTGACTACTCTTGTATGTATTCTTGTGACTGTCTCTCTTTCTGAACCATGTGTTGGCTACTATCAAGCCATTTGCCAGACAGAAGTCTAGAATGGCTTCTCCTTCTTTATTCCTGTTGCCCCACCCATGTGGACCCAGGGAGTCCTTGTATCCTGTTCTGTCTGTCCTAATATGTGCATTCAAGTCACCCATTATCAACACCAATTCATGTTGTCCTGCTTTATCTAGTAGGTCCTGCAACTGCTGTCTGAATGCTCTCTTTTCCTCATTATCACAACCCTGCTGTGGGGCATAGGCTGAGATTATGAATGCTGCCCTATCATTACACTGGAGTCTGACTGCCATGAGTCTGTCATTAATTCTGATGATATTCCTTACTGCCTTCTGAACCGTCTCTCTCACCACAATTCCTACACTATTTCTAGCCTACCCTCCACCTGAGTAGTAGACTCTGGATCCTAAGCCAAGTGGATGTGCTGCACTGCCCTTCCATCTTCTCTCCTGGATACATAGGCTGTCCAGCCTCCTCCGTATCATCATGTCATCCACTTCCAAGTTGCGTCCTGTCAGTGAACCTACATTAAGGCATACCATACCTATCCACAAAGGTGCAAATTCTGTAGAGCTCTCTAATTATTGACCTATTGCCATACTCTCTCCCCTCCCTAAAATTCTTGAACACTGTGTTCATAAACAAATCATGGCCTATCTCACTCAAGAAAACTTGATCACCCCTACCCAGCACGGCTTCCGCTCATAACACAGCACCACTACTGCACTAATTTCTTTTACAAACTCCATCTCCCTTGCTAGAGACAATAATAAATGAGTGTCCTGGCTCTTCTTAGATCTCACCAAAGCCTTTGACACCCTCTCTCACTCCATCCTCCTCTCCAAACTGTATCAACTCAGCCTCTCCCCAACTGCTATCGCCTGGTTTAATAGCTACCTTACAGACAGACAGCAATCCATCAAATGTCTCTCTGCTCTATTCCCCTTTCTCCCTATCAAAATGGGTGTCCCACAATGCTCAGTTCTAGGCCCCTTCTCTTTAATATCTTTACTAACCAAATTCACACTTCCTGTCCTCAGTCACCCCTCATACAGTACACAGATGACTCTGCAATCATCTCCACTGCTGACAACCCCTTTGACCTGCACACCCTGACACAAACATCTTTCAACTTCACTAAAAAAAATGGCTTACTGACAACCAACTCATACTTAACCCTAAAAAGATTAAACTACTTCTCTTCCTCTCTAAATCCTTCTACCATCTTAAATCCTCCATCGTCATGTCTTCCCTTAACAACACTACTATGACAGCCGATACCCACACCAAACTCCTTGGTGCAGTCATAGACAACCAACTTAAATTTGATCTCCATGTACATCACTGTATTAAGAAAACCCAACAAAAGCATGGCCTTCTGTATAGAAATAAAAAATTCCTCATACCAAACTCCAGAATCTCATTAGCCCAACCTTATCTCCTCCTTCACCTATTATAGGGCTCGCAAATCTTAATTAACTTACAGTCCTCACTGCTCTTCAAACTCAAAACTACCTACAACAAAGTAGCAAGATTTGCAGCTAATCTGCCCTCAAAGTCACACCACTGTCATGCTCTCCATCCTCTCAACTGGCTTGAGTTTCATAAGTAAGTCTTATTTACACAACTTCTCATCATCCATTCTGTCCTGAACATGCCCTCCTCCTACCCTAACCTACCCTCTCTTGTCTCCCTCTATAACCCCCTCAATCCCTCAGAAGCTCTGATCAATGTCTCTTACAGATTCACAAACCTAAAAAATCTATTGGACAGAATCTCTACAGCTACTTTCCTGCTCTATCATGGAACAAGCTTCCTTGACCCTCAGAAATATTTCCCATGTCTATGAATTCAAGAAAACTCTTAAAAAATTACCTAAACAGCACCTGGTCTTGTCTCTGCAATTGTGCCACATGAACCCTCCCCTCTCTCCCCCATTACGCTCTTCTCTCTCCTTACTCTCCTTTCCTATTTCCCCATTTCCCCTCATCTTTCTAACACTAACCTCCTTAGAACTGAAATGACAGTCACCTACTACTAAGCACTGTCCTTCACTTCCTAACTTCTGGATACACGATTCCTGTCCCAAACCTGCAACTGCCTTATATTTAATACCCTCACACACTATTGCTGCTCAACAATTACTGTCATAGACCAAATGTATTTCTTGCTTTTTACTTGTACCTAAATGAATTGTTACGTAATTACTCTATTGAATATATTTTTTTGTCCTTTACATTAATCCTGTAATTTTTATTATATTCTTATTGGATTTTACTTCAGTTCGTTAATTTTTTGCTTAATTGTACTGTGGAGCTTTTCTCCCTGGACATCCGCTGAAAAAGGGCAGTAGCCCAGTTGGACTATCCTGGTTAACAAATGTCAAATAAATAAATAATAGATAAATAAGTGAATATGCATGATTTCACTTTTAATTCATTTTACTATGCAGTATATAGGAGTTTCTTTATACATACACACACACACACATATATATATATATATATATATATATATATATATATATATATAGGGTGTATATCATATAGTCGAACTGTGATAAGTTCGAATACAGAAATATCGAACTTCAAAATCCGAAATGTAAATAGTTCGAAACCTCAAAACTTGAAAGATCGGAACTCCGAATGGTTATAGGTGGCCCTTCCATACTCACTGATGTTTAGCGTCATTGCGAAAGCAAGCATATGCATGAAGTAGGGTAATGAATAATGATGTAAAGTGTAAAGCATAAACAATGTGTATGCATGTAAAGGTGCTCCATAATAGACATAACGTATATAGATGTCATGATGTGTTGTTACTGAACTGTATAAAAGTAACTATTCCATGCTTCCTCCCGTGCGCTTAGCTTTGACCGAATTGCAGTATGGCTGCCTTTGCATATCCTGCTCCTGGAACAGTAGGTACAATTTGTGAGTGTGTAATGTCACAAAAGAAAACAGAAATGTTGCACATGGATGGATATCTCTATAATCTAGAGAAAACCATCAACAAAAAAATGGTACTGGTGCTGTAAATTTAAGATGTTGCATAAATATAGAGGTAGAGCTATAACAGAAAAGATAGTTGACGTAGACTTTCTGTTAAAGTCTGTTAGTCACCAGCATGCTCCTGATGTGGCAGAGGTAGAGAAGTATCGAGCCTGCCATGTGTTAAAGGAAAGTGCAAGGTGTAGTACAAGTACACCAGCTATACTGGTGGATTATGTCGTCGGTACTACATCTGTTAAAAGCATGATGAGTTTACCTTCTAGGAGGTCCATGCTGCAACAGGTTAACAGAGTCAGGAGAAGGAAGATGTTAACCTATAAGTTTGTGGCTGGAAACATTAGTGCTGTGGATACAACTAAATGTCTGTTAAAACAGGGCACGGTCCTACAAGCACGGAAGGCAGACATTCATACTAATACCTATGTATTGGTGTTTACTACGAAGAAAAATCTGTGAAATTTATGCAGTACACAGATATGGTTCATGGATGGTATATTCCTGACAACCGGAAGACTATGTAAGCAATTGTATACCATTCATGGGTTGACAACATTCGGGGATTCCACTAAATGTTTGCTGCTAGTGTTCTCCTTAATGTCAAAGAAGTCCTATAAGGCATATCACTTTCTGTGGGAATGTGTGCATGAGTTATTGTCCTCGATTCAGTTAGAGTATACAGGGAAATATATTCTTACAGACTTTAAGTTGGCTGCCATTAATAATGTTAGGCATAATTTCTCTTCTGTGATCAGCAAGGGATGTTTCTTCCATTTTACACAAGCAGTGTGGAGAAAGGTACAGTCGCTTGGATTAGCTAGTGTGTATGGGAAAAATATTGCATTGCCGTTAGATGTCAAATGGCTAATTGCCCTTGCCTTTCTAAATTTAGAGGATGTAGCAGAAGCATTTAAGTTCATTAGTGACACCTTCTACCCTGATGCTAAGGAGCTACTGCTATAATTCTCTGAAGTTTATGTCCTAGATCGTCCTAGAAAGCAACAGACAAGAACTACTGGCGTTAGTCGATTCCCTCTGATGTTTCCAATTGAGTTCTGGAATGTACATTCCCTAAACCAACTGTCACTACTCAGAACACAGAATTATGTTGAGGGATGGCATAGGCATCTTCGGATTGCTGACATACCATCTATAATCAACATACTTGTTAGGGAGCAAAACAGGGTTGATGACATGCGGTTATTCATGAGATCAGGTTGCCCTTTATCACCCAAGAAGAATAAATACATTGAAAGGCAACGGGGATTGCAGGCTGTCATATGAAACAGGTCAAAGTATTCTGCCATGGAATATGTTAATACAGTAGCTATGCTTTTAACAGTCTAGAGTAGCGGTGATGGTGGTAAAGCCCACAACGTGATGTAAATACTTAGGTTTCGTTTATTTGCTTCTGTTTAGTTTAACATATATATTCAGTAGTACACTTTAATAATTATTCACGTACATGTTTGAAGTGTAGGTTCATGTGGCGGATGGGTTGTGTTATGCAATGTTTCACAGGTCTAGTAGTTGTGTGTTATCTTTATTATTTCAGGTAGTACAGGTGTAAAGCTGGCTGACCATTGCTATTCGGAGTTTCGTTTTTCGAAGTTTTGAGTTTTCGAACTATTTACATTTTGGAGTTTGAAGTTCGACATTTCCATATTCATACTTATCACAGTTCGAATATATGATATATATATATATATATATATATATATATATATATATATATATATATATATATTATTTCACTGGTGTTCTTTTGAGCCTGAGTTATGGTTGTTGAGGATCAAATGATCAGCACTTCTGCATGGTTAACACAGCTAGATAGACAGACAGATAGATAGATAGATAGATAGATAGATAGATAGATAGATAGATAGATAGATAGATAGACAGACAGACAGACAGACAGACAGATGGATAGATAGATAGATAGATAGATAGATAGATAGATAGATTAATAGATAGACAGATATGTTTTTCTTTATTTATTTTTATTTTCTTTCTTTCTTTCTTTATTTAGCAGTTTAGTAAAAATACTGTATTATGTTATCGATTTGCAATAATCTATGTCAGGGATAGGAAATAGTGTGGAAGTTTTACGTGACAATATTTTGCCACCTGAATGTATGAGCATCTTTATAGTCAACATCTATAGGGTCTAAATAGAAGCTTTCTAAAATTCCCACAGTATAATATAACTGGCATTCTCCAAGCACCATGCTTTCACAGTAATGCAAGTATGATCTCTTCTACTACCTGTGTGAAACAGATACACATTTATAGATGAGTCAGTTTAAGTGACCACAATGAAAGTTACAAGGTGACCTTGTGAAAATCATGCATCAAAATGCCTCTAGGAAAATATAAAACATAATTTATGTATAGTGCACACATGGTACCCATCAAAAAATGAATATTTTATCTAAGGCATATCTTAAGTCATCCACTTGGAAGTCGTCCCTATTTCTTGATGCATGTCTAATTCTCTGCACTGATTCTGTGCTTTGATCATTTTAAGTAGCCAGGAATTCATGATATTTAGACCTACATTCAAACAAGGATGCCTTCAGCACAGTATTATGAATGGTATCAGGCAATCCACCTGTATGTTATGCCATTTTTTTCTTTAACAGTGATGTACCATGAACATTTTCAACAAAGAAACTATTGATTTTTCAGTAATTCATGCTGGCATTCTTCTTGTATATGCGTTTGGTACAAAATACGAATTTTAAATTGTCCACCTACACAAAAATAGATGCTTTAATACAAATGGAAGCCATAATGGAAATGGTACGAATAATTAACCTTATTAAAGAACCACCATTCAGATACATGCAGGCCGGGTGCATTTTTATATATAAACAAATACCTGAATGAAAATTTCAGTTACCTAAAGAAGTTAATTGAAATTACTGAATGTTACATTAATAATTTAACATTAATTTTAAAAATATACCAAAATAGCTCCAGTTCATATGAACTTAAGCAACTAAATTGTATATAAATAAATAGATATGTTTTGCTTCTAGTAAAACTAATTGAAGAATCCTTACCTAGAACAGGAAAAACTTGATTGATATTTATCCATGCCTTAATGAAAGGGTAGATCGCAATGAGCAGTCCTGCAATAAAATTATAATTTAATAATAAAAAATGATAGATATGGAGAGATTTAAAATATTATAATTACTGCACTAAGTATTCATTTTCTTAAAATTCTTAATAACATTGGTTTTAAAATTCTAATAATGCGGTTAAATAAAGCAGGCCAATTGTAAGCAAATTTTATGACACACATACAGCAGACATGGATTTAAGGTTTTGACTATTATTTTTAATGTGCATTTAAAAATAAAAATAATACATTAATAATCTTCAAGACTTAGTTTAACATCATGTAAATCAATTATTTATTTAAATAAGTGAGAATCAATCAGTTTAGCTACATTGTTTGATAATAAATTGTTATACAAGTTGATACAAATGCATGCAAAAATAATAACCTCTTATTGTTCCTTCATTCATTTATTTACTCACTCTAGCTATATCAGATACAAGGTTAAAGGGTAAGACAGACTTTTTGCAGTAGGCACATGTATGTTCGAGCACACATCTTGAATGGGATATGAGATACACACACACACAGACACACATACACACACACACACACACACACACACACACACACACACACACACACACACACACACACACACACACACACACACACATATACAGAAACACTCATACATACACACACACATGTGTGCGCATGCACACACACTCACGGTTTACTATTGTTTGTGCGAACAACATTCCATCGACTGCAATGTGCCAAAAATCAGAATGTCAAACGCACAAACAGTTTTGCACCAAATAGTCAACTCCACTTATGCGAATGCACAACTGTATTCGCATAAGTGTAAATCAACTATCTGCACGGAGATCGTGGTACAGTGGGGAGTGGAAATTCATCCACATCCCCACTCTATTGTGATCTCGGAGTTAGAATATATAAGTAGGGGGGTGTGGGGGGGGCGCAAAAATATGATAGCCGTATAGGAGTTTGATTTACAGCTATCACGTGGTGGTTTCGACAACAATGTCTAGTCAAATGCGTCAAGCATTTGGTTCAACATTGTGAAAGTTAGTTTTTTTTTTACTTTCGGTATTACCATTCATTTATTTGAACGGGAAATGTTTTTCCGTTTGAATAAACAATAGCAAACCCACACTCACACATACCTTGAAACAATTAAGAGGATTATCAATTCACTAACTACATATGCAAAGCAAATAAAAACCTATATACATAAAATATGATGCATAAACAACATTAATGCTTGAGAGCTCTAGCTCTCAGAAAACGTTTTAAAGAAACTCTGCTGTTCAAACCAGGAGGTTGCATATGTTTTTATAATGTGCTTTAGTTGTGTTTTGATATAACAAGATGTAGAATATTTTTACACACACACACACACACATATATATATATATATATATATATATATATATATATATATATATACATATATATATTAAGTTTTAGATATTGTTTTTTATATATTTTATATGCCTTAATAGAATGAAGCGTTTGATTGGTCAGTTCGATTTGGAATTGTTATTTAACTGCTTCCATGCTCAGTTGTTTTGTAGTCTAATGAAGTGGTATTTATCTGTGAAAGCGCTTACTATATATTTATTCAAGTTTTGTTGTGAGTATCTATTTAATTAGTGTTTGCCGTGTGGAACCAGCGTTTTTTTTTTTTTTTAAATCTGGAACACACTCCCCATCCATGTGAAGTGGAGTTCCTCCCTGACGCTATATAAGTGGGACCTGAACTAATGGATGGGTAATTTGAAATTCACCCCTGGCACCTATATCTCTGATGAATAGGCGCAATCAGTAAATCAACCCTTATATTAACCAAATTTGTGGGTCAAATTTGGGATGCATAACTAGGCTTATAATGGTCCTAGTGGTTGTTAACCTAGTATATACATATGAACCTATGATACTATGATATGAGTAACAATGTGCTAATGAGAGCCACCACATATGCACATGACAAAATCAAGCATAGCAGTATGATTTAGAAATGGTTAAAATTTGCCAGAAGAGCTTCAGTGATCAGCTTATCTGTACACCATCATTTCTCCATGAACAGGTATATGACTTCACTAAGATGCTGGCAGTATCATCTACATTAGTTTGTCAGCATGGGTTAATGGCTGCTTTGGAAACCAAGGTCCAAGATATTGTACACTGCCACCCGCCATGTCACAGAAGGGTCTGCCATCAGTTAGCATACCTTCACCCCATGACAAGGATGTAGTCAGCCTCTACCAGGTGGACAATCATATGATACAGGAGCTACCAGACTTGAGACATACACAATTGTGATCAATAGACATGAGTAGAATGTCCATCCCACTGGACAAGAAGGTTTGTGCAGCATTAATCATTCTAAGTATGGGGCCTTTCAGAATTCAATGAGGGACACTACAGGAGGTTCACAAGCCTCAGCCTTGCAAATTCAACACCACTTCCTATTTGTGATGTGGATGTATATGGAGAAATGTGTTCGGTTCCCTCAAACAGTAGAACAGATAACACCACTATATAGGCAATATTTAATATAGACTGTGTCCCTGAGAGCCTGGGGGCATTTGACAGCACCTGGACTGCTATCAAGACCCCACTTACTCCAATCTGTCAGCTGCCAGGTGATATGCAATCTACAAGGTGTTATATGCAATAGCTGTGTGCCACACAGATAGTTCCCAATTCACACATCTACCAAATGTGTGACATATAGCAGCATTTCATGTGGTGATGATATTCCACAGAGTCATATAGTTGATAAGTTTACACATCACCATCCCTAGAGGATCTGATGGTCCAGACCCATGAACATAGGTAGTAAACTACTTATAACTTTGTTTGCTGTTGTATGTATTTCACGTGATGCCACATATGCTTTAAAGCGATGACTGATGACCTCCATCCACAACCCACAGACAGTGGCAGAGACAGCATGCAACACCACATTAGTGCAGGTATAGGATGAAGGTCAAAGTGGAGCCAGGCAAGCATCAGCTATAGCCTAAAGAGTATATATGGCCAGTGGTGGAGGCAGCTATGGACAGTATAACTGTCACAGGCATTATCTGTGTGCTATCTGCATTAGACAGATGTGTACAACTGCTGTGTACACCCACTCCCCTATCGTGGGTATGTTGGCCAGTTCCCAACAGCTAAAAGGACAGACTAATGGAAGCATATGTGCTGTTAGTGCTCATATTCCTTCCCACACTCCCTGCAATAGTTGAAGGTCTTACACAGGCTACACAGTACACTGAACAGCTGTGACATGACCCGATTAATATCCTTTTGTCCTGGATCTCAGGTCTGAGCATTCACTGACTGATGTCAAGGTTAACACTCACCTCATAGACTAATCAAAGCTCAGAAGATGACAACCACTAACATGCCTTTCCCAGCAACATATGTGTGCACCTTGGAAGCAGTGGGGCCATCTAATACTGGCTGCACTGGTGCTGAATGTGTATCATATGCATGGCTCACATGGGCAGGACACTGTACACTAAACACAGTTGATGCAGGAATTTCATTTTGGGCCTCCACAGTTCCCTCAGTTGCATGAGAGGGGAATGACACCCCCCCCACCATATAAACATACACACTATTAGTATTGCTGATGGTGTCACTGTGTCTTCTGACTGCCAGGTGCATGATGTTGTTATTGTCACTCTCCACAGATATCCAGGCTTCAGGCATGGGCTGACCTGTGCCACATGCCAATGAAACCCATGAATGCATACAGATAACATGCCAGTATGTAAACCAGTATATGTGTGACTTATATTGCTATCTATCAGGCAGTCAGCTACCTGGCAAATATATGCATAACTTATGAGCACATACATACCTTGTAGTACAGCATGTCACCATTGTGGGCCTGACATCCCCGTGTGACATAAATGAGGAATGGTAGTTATCAGCAAACTGTGAAGAGGTGCTGCTAGGCAATGTCCTGCTGGAATGGTATGTGACACAACTAATCTGGTGCACCCCTCAGAGACACTTGGGCAGTCATAACTTGTGGTGCAGGCATTGTCAACTGCAGCCCTGATGTTTCTGTGTGCCATTAAATCAGCCGATTATATGAGAGTATTCCAGGAAGATGTGCAAGGCAATGTCTTACTGGAATGGCATTTGAAACAACTTAACTGAGACATCTGTAATAGACAGCCAAGCTGTTCTGACCAGCACATCCAATGCTCACCAGTAATCGGGGTTGTCTGAGGGATAGTAGTAACTTCACAGTGTCTGACAGCTGCCACTGTTTTGGTAGTGCAGGCCTAGAAGCCAAGATCTCTGCTGCTATGTCCTGGGCCTTGTTCCTCGCATGGAGGATCATGCTGGTGACTAGCATTTTCCAGCACCGGTGTCTTACTGTGACCACACATTCCATTAATTTCAGGAAAAAGAAAGTAACACCACTGAAGGTAGTCCAAAACCAAAACAACTTTAAAAACAGACAGTTGAACGTACCACCATGAACAGAGCATAGATTTCAAATAAAAACTTTAATGCAACAACAGCAATAAAATAAGCAAGCAGGACAAGCACTTTCAGCCTTAGCCTTCTTCAGATCCTGTTTACTGGGCCTAAAACTGAATATTTAAAAACTTGTATAGACCAATCACGGTCTTTTGAAAACCATTGCATCACTTCCTCTTGCAGTAATTGTCACTCAAAGGACCACTCCTTCAGTTTACATCACTTCCTCATAGTAGCCATGAAGCATTGTCCATAGTAGCTGTCACTCAAATGAACGTTCCTTTATTTTGTGTCAATGGTGTTGAAGCTGTTACTATCTCCTCCAATTTAGACCACGTTCTTTCAGAACTGGTTTCAACAATACCATTCCATTCAAGCCTGGAGGCCAATCTGCCTTCTTCTATCTCCATTCTATTCTATAAGTCACCTCCTCTCGATATTTCTTTTAAAGTAGAGATGACCATAAACTTGAACGAATGGGTGTTAATAAGCTTCACGTGTGAATAGAGGGGATTTGTTTCTACTTTATTCTTTATATCAGATAAAAGCCATAGGATAAGCTCTTTTAGCATTCTGTTTGTTTTGCCTATATAATAGGCTGAGCAAAGAGAGCATGTAGCGATATAAATCACATTTTTGGTGGTGCAAGCAGCCCAACTTTGTAAACTACAGCATTTTTCTGTTTTCAGATGGTTGAAAACATTACTTGTATTAATCAAATGGCAAGCCTTACAGCAGCCACATTTCCAAGTGCCTCTACATGTATATGCAATATTATTTACTCCTTTATTAATGCTGTCCTTATGGTATAACAGCCTCTTCAAGTTTTTCTTATTTCTGAAAGCAAAGCTGGGGTGATCACCAACGATTTCTTTTATTTTGGCATCAGATGTCAATACTGGCCAATACTTTTTAACGACATCACATATCATCTTGTTGTCAGTACTAAAAGTTAGAGTGCATCTTATTTTATTTGTAGTGGGTATTGTTGAACTTGTTTGCTCATAATCTTGATGCTTGGAATAGTAGGGTCTCCCTTTAGTAGATCTCAACACGCTTGTTTTCATAGCATTCATCATAATGGCTTTTTCAGTATAACCTCTCTCCTTCAAGTTTTTAATAGTTCCTTATGTTCCTTCAGGAAGGTTTCCTCTTTGGTACATAAGTTCAAGATATGTATTGTTTGATTATCCACTATGTTCCTGAAAATATGCCTGGGATACATGCTTGTGGAATGCAACATATGGTTGCGCCACATAGGTTTTCTGTACAATGCAGTATCAATGTCTGTGGAACCCAGATATACCTTTACATCTAAGTACTCAATCTCTTTATCAGCTGACTTAACATCAAATTTCATAAATATGGTTGTACTCAGTAAGATATTGACAAACTCATTTAGCACAGCTTTGTTCCCTTCCCACAAAAGAAAAACATCATCGACAAATCTATTGTAGAATAACAGTTGGCCTTTCCATCTGTTTCTCTCATCTGAAAACCACTGCTCTTCCCATTGCACCAAAACAAGGCTCTCATAGGTGTTTTTACAGGGGGTGCCCATGGCTACTCCCCCATTTCTGCCAGTAGCCTTCTTCAGATCCTGTTTACTGGGCCTAAAACTGAATGTTTAAAAACTTGGATAGACCAATCAAGGTCTTTTGAAAACCACTGCATCACTTCATCATGCAGTTGTTGTCACTCAAAAGGACCACTACTTCAGTTTACAGCACATCCTCATAGTAGCTATGAAGCATTCCCCATAGTAGCTGTCACTCAAATGAACACTCCCTTATTTTGGGCCAATGGTGTTGAAGCTGTCAGAAATCCACTTTTGAGTGGAGTCTAAGTTCCTTCTGTAGCACAGTCTCTTATAAAATGGTGACTGTGATTTTTATTCTTGATGATGAGGTGATTTAGTGACATTGACTTTGAACTGAGTCAATAATGCAATACCTTGTCTGCTCTATTTTCCTCTAAAAGGCCAATTCCAGTTTATGCATGAGTACCACCATCAAGTAAAGTAGGCATAGTTGTGTGTGTGTGTGTGTGTGTGTGTGTGTGTGTGTGTGTGTGTGTGTGTGTGTGTGTGTGTGTGTGTGTGTGTGTGTGTGTGTGTGTGTGTGTGTATGTGTGTGTGCCTGTGGATCCTGCATGTGCAGCTATTGCCCTTATCTGCACTACTGACAATCTGTATCGTGCTACTTTGCAGTCGATTAATGCACATCATTTGGTCTCGTGATATGCAGCATTGCACTCCCAGCTATTATTTTCACTGATGCAGCAGGACATGCAAAATCTTTTTGCACCATCTGCACATACAGCACAGGGCTCACCTACTGTGGGACTACAGAGGTTCCCCAGAAGAAAGTGGGTGCTAGGGTGGTGAGTGATGCTACAAGCATCACCTATGTCATTGTGCAGTGCTAGAATAAATGTAGTGATCTGCAGAGGTGCCACTTAGACCTTTTCTGCCAGTAGGAAGAACAGCTTAGGGAAAGACAGCCTCCTTACCAGAAGGCAATTTTTTGCAGAGTCATCGAACAGTGGGCCTGACAGTATAAGTATACTTCTTTTCTGCTCTCATGGGTATGCTGTGCTCAGTGATGTATAATTCCTGTTTTGCAGCAAAGAAAGAAACTGCAGCAAGTGGGCTAACATGCCATCAGAGGAGGAAAGCCAGACTAATCACTGGCAATATGCATGACCAGTGTACTGAAACTGTTTACCACAGAAGAATGCCTTGCTTTCTTTTGTCAATTATACCATCGGTTAGTTATTGGTTACCTACATAGACTGCTAGGTTGTAGGCAAGTAATTTGTGCTATTGTCCTAAACTGTGCCAGTTATCTTGTATATACAGTACCTTGGTAATATATATGACAACAATAATGGTTTAAAATGTTGGGTCTCACAATAACAAGTACCTGAATGTAGAGTGAATAACTGAAAAGTCAGTGTTTATATATATATATATATATATATATATATATATATATATATAGATATATATACTAAGTCTGTGATTGCCATTTCTTGAAATAGTCCCTTTTCTCTGAGGTATGCTGATCTTAGAGTTGGCATATATGTAAGTCTGGGGGGCATGTCCACATCAGGAGTACATGGAGGCCTTGACCCCCCATAAAACAGGTTTAAAGGAGTAAAGCAATGTTCAATGTTTACTCTTCTACTGGATTTTTGGTCTTTTTTACTGTTTTTGGAGTTCAGAATTGTGAGTCCCAATATTACAGTAGGGAGCCTATGACAACTATTTGCATAACTTATTGACCACAGCACAGTGCAGTGCTTCATTGTCCATTAGCCCTGCACATTGATTTCTTGCCATAAACCACAGTGCAGTTTTATATACCTGTGACAATTACATTGTCAGTCATATGCCTTGGAAAGTCAGTAAAAGCAAAACTGAAATCTTACAAATTTATCAGAAATCAGATAATACTTTAATGTATAATTATAGCTCAGACACGATGAATAACTGTATTAAATTCTGGGAATATATGTTCTTGATATTTAAGTGATATAATTAATATAAATTATTTTGACATAACTGAAAATATAAAGTTCTAATTAATTAATGGAATATTTTATTTTACCTTTGAAGGCTGGCTGTTATAAGTCAAAATGATACTAGTACCAAAGATGTATATTATCCAAGCAATTACATTGATTCCAGATAGGAAAATAAGAAATAAAATTAATATATTGTTTCTTAGTTTTTTATGGCATTCTTCTAAACCGCAGGTTGCATATGTAAATCATATTGGGCCATGGAATAAAAGAGAAAATACTTTTCCAAATATTATCGGTTATTGTCATTCAGCAATTCTTTTAACATTTTCACTTTGGCTAGATAATTCTTATGAGTCACAGTGTTAATTACTACTGCAACATATATTTGACAATTCAAAATTAAAACTGAGCACAACTTCTTTAAATATTATTATTAATAAGATATGTGTTACTAAACATTACTTTGATGGCTCTTCAAATAGGCTAATTACATCACATTATTAGTTTAATATTTAAATGTTTTAGAAAACTCATATATAGAAATATTTCTTTGAAATCTTGTTTTTCAACATTTCTAATAGCTTTCACTCAAGGAGTTAATAATAGCAAAATAGATCAATTGATGCTGAATCTCAAGTTGCATAATTGTATATTTTGGTTTATTTTATTTTATTTAATAAATCTGATATCTTAGTAGTAGATATGATTATAAGAAATAATAATCTAAAAAAATAAAATTTGTTTAATAATATAAAAAATTTATGAATTCTTTTAGAAATAAAAGAGAAGTTTGATGTCTGAAGTTGTAAAAAGTACTTACCCAAATTATTGGGATATTCATCAATGATTATTAATGATAAAATAGAATAAAGCCATTGCTTTCAAAACTTAAAAAAGGTAATTCTAGAAGAATTTTACATTCTTCTGGGTGCAGATTGTATGCAAAAGCCAGAATGTAGAACTTGTTCTCTGTATTGAATACTGAAACCCTGTATACCAAGAATCATTCTCCAACAATATATATATATTACCAAAAAATGTATTCATTTTTCTTCAGGGGAACATGGAGGCTAAGTCATCCATGAAAGTAGGAACCTCCTATGACTGCAATTGGATACTCCTTTGAGATATTAACCCACATACAAGGTAATATATGTCACTAAGCAACTTAACTAACTAAATTGTGATGGTCAAAGCATGTACCACTCATCTCCTCAGTCGTGTGGCAATCCAAATTGCTGCTAAACCAACAGTCTTCCTCCCTAAAGAAGAACCCACCCAATAAATGACCTTATGGTTGCAACTCAAGTCAGCATGAGAAATTGAGGTAAATTTTGCTAAATGCTTAGACTAACCAGAAACGTATTTCCTTCTAATCAAGTATAGGAGTTGCTATTTATTCTGGTGATCCACTGCAAGACCACTAGATACTTTAACAGCTACTACACAACATTGTTTTCCAATAGTTTAGGCTAACTACTTTTTACAACTTCAGGCATCAAACTTCTCTTTTTTTCTAAAAGAATTCACACATTTTTTATATTATTAAATAACTTTTATTTTTTAGATTATTATTTTTTATAGTCATATCTACTGCTAAGATGTCAGATTTATTAAATAAAATAAACCAAAATATAAAATTATCAAACTTGAGATTCAACATCAACTGATCTAGTTTGCTATTAACTCCTTGAGTGAAAGCTATTGGAAATGTCATAAAACAAGATTTCAAAGAAATATGTCTATTTATGAGTTTTCCAAAACATTTAAATATGAAATTAATAAAATGTGATGTAATTAGCCTAGTTGAAGATTCATGAAAATAATTTTAGTAACACTTAACATCTTATTAATAATAATATTTAAAGAAGATGTGCCCGGCTTTAATTTTTGAATTGTCAAATATATGTTGAAGTATTAATTAACATTATGACTCATAACAATTAGCCAGCCAAAGTGAAAATGTTTAAAGAATTCCTGAATGAAAATAACTGATAATATTTGGATTTTTTTTCTCTTTTATTCCATGGCCTAATATGATTTGCATAGGCAACCTATGATTATTTAGTCAATAATTATTCACAATATGTAATTCAACTGAAAAGTGTGCAATATCTTTTTTTTTATTCTTTGATGTAACAATATATTTTCTTATTCATGTGCAATTGCCTGCTGTTTGACTGATGCGGATGAACAAAGAAGGACAATCTTAACATGTGCAATCCTACTCTGCCATGCTGCTATGTAAAGTATTCTCCTTATAACTGTTTGGAGAAGGCATGTGTGTTTTTGATGTTATTATTGGTTTAGTTATCCTTCTGTGGGTCTTGTATTGAACATTTTTATTTTAAATTGAAATGTTATACTGTTGTTCTTGTTATCCTTACATCCTATGTACTCTCTGGTGAGTTCATACTTGGAATTTCATTTAGGCCCCACTTGTGTAGTCCTAAACGACAATTAAGTTTACTTTGACTTTAACTTATTCATTGAAGATGGTACCCTTTCTCACTTAGATAACTATAACTCTTATTAAAAAGTATGAGAATGTCTGACAAGCTAATAACAGTGCTTTAGCAACCAGCATTCAGAAAACATCTAACTAGGTAGTTTAGTAGTTGCTATTAATCCTATCAAATTAGACTACATGACTCACTTCCCTCAGCTTTTATTTATGACATTGTTCTTGTCAACCCACAGCAGTAACATGCTGGTAAATAAAATATTATCATGTGTCCAGAAAACAGGACTTGTTTAGACCCTCATACCTCAGAATGGTCCCATCAAACAGGGAAGATGATAATACATTTTTTTCATGCATCAGACTTAATGCTATGGAAACAATCAATCATACTCAGAAAGATGTGAATGTTTTAGTGGAATCTGACTGACCCTAATAGAAAGTGATTGCATCTTTTTTCAAAACATATTTATTTGCATAACTTCAGCCATGGAGAATGTCCAACAATAATGTCTGACTTCCTGCTCAGCACTCAAAATTAAAGGTACATATTCTTGACATTACTTAGACTAAAAAGAGGAGATACGGTTTTTCCCTCTCCATTTCAGCATGCCCATTTATTTTCATGGCTAACCAGGGTATTGCTAGATAGATGAACTTACTGGACTTGTCCAGCCATGGAATTTCACGTTAGACCTTCTGTTAGCCTACCCAATTAATCTGTGAGATTATACTGCATATTCACTCAGGTCATACATACATTTCAAAAGTAGCTGGAGACCTCTTCTTAACTGTTTGTGTTTGTTCAGACAAAATGTTTGACTGAAGCCGCTCCTCTTTTATTCATATTTATCCAAAAGTTAGGAAAAGACAGGCCCTTCAGTAAGAAAAAATAACAGCCACCCTCTCTTCATTAATTAGTCCACCCATCATAATTTACAAGCAGTTAGGCATCTATCTGAATCATTGCAAATGTTTCAGACTAATCCCAGACTAGATGTGTGTTTCAGTTTATATGGACATGCTATAGCCTCCTACTCTGGAGAATGAATAATTAGAAATGCCAGAGTCACTTTTTTCTACCTCCTGAATGGTAGTTGTAGATGTTTCCTATGTCATTTTGGTGTTGTTGGTATTTGCACTGATGCGACCTTGGTAACCTTAAATCATATGTTTTGGGGTTTCCTGACTTCTGAGACATTTAAAAGGAATAATTAGCTGACTATTAAACTCTAATTACTCGTATCTCTTTGACTTAAAAGAGGCAATATGGATAATGAGTATGGCTTTAAAAGCAGTAATCTAAATACAAATGATTTTTTTCTAATAGCTTTAATGTTAATAGTTATCAAAAATGTGTCACACATTTTTTGAAAACAAAAATAAAAATTCTCTGGATCTCCTCAATATTTCAGTATATATTACTTCATCTTACTTATGTGTTTCGGAAATTATTTTACTGTACTCCTATTCGATCAATCTTATATTATAGATGTACTTTTTCAGTACTTTAATATGTATTATCCATCCTTGGTCATATAATAAAAGTTTCTATTTTTATATAAAAAGTCATTTAAGCAAATATTTTCTAAACAGTAACATACTTACAAAATACAATCTGAAGTAACTAATTAATTAATTTTAAAGCAACACAAAAAGTAAATTGGTTATGCTTTCATTTTATTTATTTATTTTATTTACTTCAGTTTTACTAACTGGATTAGTCCTACCAGACTTATGGCATTTTTTTTTCTTCAGGGGGGACTTGAGATGGTATTCATATTCACTAGGGGAAATTTGACCAGGCAGTAGTGGAATTCCCCTTTTCACAGGTGCAGAAATTGAAGACCAGCATGAGGTGACTGCTTTGCAAGCTACTGAATTTACTGAAAAGTACATTTTTTACTGGATACAATGAAGAAGTTAAGATTACAGCTAGTCGGGAAGTTTATTTGGACAATGCTACTTTAATAAAGATGTTTAATGTTTCTTAAGCAGAGAATGATTATGACCTTCTGTGAAACATATAATGGATAAGAAATATCTGGTAAAGGGAAGTACTCCTGATAGGAATGCTGAAGACTGCTCTATTGCAGTCTATGTGATCAAGTTCCTCACAGGGACCTGAGGGTATAAAGGTAGCAGAGAAAGAGGAGCACAATAGCTTCAGTGTTATGCAAAGAGTAGGAAGCA
Source organism: Protopterus annectens (assembly GCF_019279795.1). Taxonomy (NCBI): domain Eukaryota; kingdom Metazoa; phylum Chordata; order Ceratodontiformes; family Protopteridae; genus Protopterus; species Protopterus annectens. Next base: position 1,076,986,612 of record NC_056744.1, on the reverse strand, counting down.
ATATCGGGTTAGTCAAAACACATTGAGAGATTATGCTACTGGGGTTAATATTTCAAGAGCTGAGTAAAATGAAAGAAATTTGCAACTCATGACAAAAAGTTCCTTAATTCATTTAAGCATTAAAGAAGGGAACAAAATTAACAAGATATGTTGAATGGGACTTTATTGTACATCTGTTTGGCTTGAGTACAAGTTAGGCCCATTATTCATTTGGGTGTAAAAACACTTGTGGATGTAACATTTGATATCTTTGAATTAGCAGCAAAATTTGTTAGGAGGTTTTTTATTTATTAAATATCAGGACTAGAAGATTGGAATGTTAAATATCTTTGAATTAATTAAACAGCCCCCTCAAAAGCCAAAAACACAGCATCAATGGGACCGGACGGTGTCCCAGGCTGCATCCTACATGAGCTCAAAGATGAACTAACCCCTCACCAAAACACAATGTTTAAACTCAGCCTCTCCACAGGCTACATGCCCACAGAGTGGTGCACAGCAGTGGTTATTCTGCTCCACAAAGGTGGAGCCACAACAGACCCTGGGAACTATCGCCCTATAAGCCTGACTAGCTTGGTCTGCAAAGCTATGGAGTGCATCATCATGGATCTCATTAACAGAGACATTGGGAACCTCCAAACACTGGACCCTACCCAGTTCAGCTTTGTTAAGGGCAGATTATGCCTTCAAACCTGGTGGAGTTCTTTGAGACAGTTACCAAGGCTATAGATGAGGGAAAGGTGGTCCACACAGCCTACATAGACCTCACAAAGGCCTTCAACACCAATCCCCACTCAGGTATTATAGACAAGCTCACCAGCCTGAACATAAACCCCCTACATCATGAGATGGGTTGCCAACTGGCTCACAGACAGAACCCACATGGTAAGAGTTGCGGGAGCTAGGTCTGACTCTAAACCAGTTACAAGTGGCATTCCCCAGGGCTCAGTCCTAGAACCCCTCCTGTTTGGCATATACTTCTCAGAGGTACAGCAAACACAGGAGGACTATGGCTGACCAAGTTCGCAGATGACTGCATACTAGGGGCTATAATTGACTCTCCAGCTGACACAGACATCCTCCAAAAGGGTCTCACTGAGACAGATACCTGGTGTCAAAACCATGGCCTCAAGCTAAATGCCAAAAAGTGCATAGTCACATAAGTGGTAGCCCCCTAAATACGGAAGATGTAATAAAGGGATCTGGGGACCCAAGTAGATAGTAACCTCTCCTTTGATAATCACATTGCCAAAGTGGTTAGAAAATCCTTCTATGTGGCCCACCTAATCACAAAAGGGTTTGCATCCAGATCGAAAGATGTCATTGGGCCCCTCTACGCATCACTCATCAGACTCATCATAGAGTACAATGCCCCATTTGGGATGTACCTTACAAGACACCTGCAACAACTGGAAAGACCACAGAAGTACCTCACCAAGAGGATTACTGGCCTCAAGCAGATGCCCTATGCAGCTCGACTGAAAAAAACTCCAGCTGTACTCGGTTGCATACTGCCTACTCAGAGGTAATCTCTGCCTGACATACAAGGCCATGTCCAACCCAGAATTGATGGACATGCTCCACCTAAAGAAAACCATATCCCCTCAAGCCACACGTTCCAGGGATCTAGACCTCACCACAACAATAAATAGGACATGCTGGAGGGATAGATTCCTGTCCCAGAGACTTTCCATGCTCTGGAACAAGATTCCAGTCTACATTAGGCAGAGCTCCTCACTAACCCTCTTCAAGAGAAACCTTGATGAGTGGATGGGAAACAGAAAGTTTACCCCAGGGATCACTTCAATGGCTCTGCTGGACAGAGGCACAGGGAACTAATCTAAGGGGGCGGTGAAAGCCAACACATTCCGGCTAGGCTTATAAATGCCTTCGGACAGATAGCCTAGTACCTACCTATGAACCTATGAACCTAAATAACAGGTTACGTCATTTACCCAGCAGTTTGCTTATTAATGGTAATAAAGAAACCCTCAGGTATCATGGACGGCCAAAATGCCTTTTCCTTCATAGGGATTTAGGACATTTCATAAGCGATTCTCCCAAAAATGGTGTTCACAGCACAAGGGAAAGGCATACATGAAATCAATGTAAACTGTACTGCAGAAAGTATAATAAGGAAGATAATTTATGGTTTATTTAGTCATTTGTTTGTTTGAAGGAAAATAGATATTGGTAAGTATCATACAAGTTGTAAAATGTTAAAAGTAATGCCAAGACTGATAACAGTCAATGAATGACAGAAGTATTAATGACAAAGCAGAAGAAAATGTGCTGGTGGAATTGAAAGCACAAATGATATTATAACTTTATATGAAACTTTGAGGATGTAGCTGTTGAGAGATAAAACAAATTTGATTGTTTAAGTATAGAACAAAAAGGAGATGGCAGTCTAGAATGTATAACTGAGTGCGAAGAAAGGTCAGTAGGAACAGAATAAATCCAATAATTCTAACATGAATAGTAATAATTCTCGGAACGGCAGTCTGAGGACTAATGGTAGGAGATACAATAACAACAATTGTTCCACAGGGGAACCCCCCTTTAATGACTCACAGCAACCTAGTACTAGTGGCGTCAACCAAAATCAAGCTTTTTACAGGAGGGGCTGTCAATTCTGAACTCGGGGAGCAATTTCAGATCCTATCAAACGAAGAAACAGCCTTTTCGAGCAACGCAAGGATAACTGATTCTAGAGCTAGAGATGGTCTAGCTGGAATTGAAATCCTTGGTGGATCCCATCCCACTGATGTGTTTAGAATAATTTGAAATAGTACACACGATTTCAAGATATTTAACTATTCGAATGTGGAGGTGGACACATCTTTAGCTGACCTTTTGGCAAAGGGTCAGACCTTTGTACCTGACACTAGAGCTAACTTGGCTCAAACAATAATTGACTTTAAGTTGTTTGGTCGTAGGGTCAACTTAGAATTTTTATTCAAAGAGCATCCTAGAATAGAAAATGAATGTAGAGTACTTAGCACATTCAACCCACCATTACCACCAGGGTTAGAAGTATTTGAGAAAATATGTAAGTTGGATTTAAGGGATAGTTTGTAGAGTAATAGAAGTAGACCACCAAATAATAGGAATAAAAGGAACAACTTTACATGTGAAGACAGAGAGAGTTTAGATAGACTTAAATTTCAGAATGTAAGGGTGATAAAGCCGGACAAGGGTGGGGGCCTAGTATTTTTTGACAAAGAGGATTACATCGTTTGAATGGAGAAAGTACTCGATTCAGAACATTGCAATGTGGCTTCTCTTAATGAGATAAATTGGGCACACCAAAAATCAAAGTGTTACTGAATGATTTATTTATAGAGTCATGTATCCCTATGGATGTATATAATTACATGTCATGCTTAGTCCCGCTTACCCCGGTGATTTTCGGTATACCAAAAATCCATAAGAATTTGTTGAATCCACCACTCCGACCCATAGTTAATGGTAGGAACTCCATAAGTTATACCATAGCTAAATTTGTGGATATGAAATTGAAGAAATACGTGGAAAAGATAGAGCACATCTGTAAGGATTCATGGTCATTCTTGAAAAATATTCATTACTTGATACATGGAGATAATACCATCTTATTAACAATAGATGTAAAAGATCTATATACGGTAATACCGATAGATATTGGCATAGAATGGGTGACTAGTTTAATGCCACTGAAAGTGAAATTTATCTCCTGCAGGAATTATTGGATGTAATACTTATTAATAGCTACTTTATGTTCAACAGGAGATATTTTCTTACAGAAAACAGGGGTGGCTATGGCTTCCTCTTGTGGTGCGAGTTTCGCAAATTTGGTGATAGCACAATGGGAACTCAGTCACATTTTCCTTAATATTCCATTCAGAAAAAACATTAATTATTACACACGCTTCCTTGATGATGTGTTTATTATGTTCAATGGTTGCATGGATGATATCCCGAAATGTGTCTTTTATTTAAATGAGGCTACAAGTTTTCTTAAATTCACTTATAGTTCTGGCTTTAACAGCATAAACTATTTAGATGTTGAATTATATAGAAATGAGCATGATACATCTTTTAAGGCATGAGTTCACAAGAAACCAGCATTTGTTTCTACATTTCACCAGTTGTCACCCTTTACGGCAAAAAAGATCAGTAGTAAAGGGGCAACGGGTGAGAGCAGCACGAATGGTTTCGGAAGAAATTGAATTTAAACAGGTATGTCAAGTATTATATGACATGTTTTTGAAAAGGGGGTACCCAGTGTATTTACTTGATGAAATAACTTTTGAGGTTCAACATAAAAGAGCCATTGGTGAATATAAACCCATTTTAATCACAGTTTTGGACAGGACTGATGCACAAATGGAGGAAAATACAGTCAGGGATAATATACCTAAACTGACATTCATTACAACTTTTAGTTTGGATGTTCCCATTATAAGACAAATACTTTGTAAAAATTGGGATTTGTTGAGATCTGACAAGGACTTGATGTCCATTATAGAAGTATTCCCTAGGATTACTTACAGAAGGGGACCTAACCTTAAGAATTTATGGGAGAACAATCCCAACAATCCAGTTAGAACTATAGGCATGTACAAGTGTGAAAGTTGTGCCTATTGTAAATTCATAGGAGTAGGGGGTACCTTCACTATTAGGGAGAGAAAGTTTAACATCAAGGACAAATTTAATTGTCTATCCAAGGGGGTGGTGTACCTGGCAAGTTGTAGATCCTGCCCTTGCTTTTATATAGGCAAGACAGATCGTAAATTAAAGGACAGAATATATGAACACATGTACAACATCAGGAAAGTGAAAATGCTTTAGCTAAGCATATATATGGATATTCTGACCACAGTTTCACATTTAAGGTAATAGACCAAATACACCATAACCATAGAGGGGACCCAATGAGTCTATTTTTAGAACTTAATGAACTCATGTGGCAAATTAGACTAAATGCCTATAACATTAGCTTGCTTATTAAAATTAAAGAGCATCCAGAGATGAAGGTCTGTTTAATTATAATAAGTACTCACAGTAATTCAGTGTTTCAACTTCACCAGCAATTGCAATAGTTCAACAATATAACATATTCTGATAGAATGGATCATATATGTAACTTGGTTTGTTGATATATGTGGTTTTAAATGTTTTTTCTCATGAATTATTTTATTATTTTTCATGTATGTTATATCATCTTACTTTTTGACCATTTCCTTCTATTCTGATAGTTTCAGTATGATTTTTTTGTATTTTAACAGGGCTAGTATACCTTTTAAAAATGTATCCCAATACCAAGTGATAGCTACTTAGGTATATAAGATTACTAATTAATTATTTATGTTGTCTAAAGAAGTCTTACTAGAGTAAGACGAAAGCACTAACTTTATTGTTTTTACTGTTAAAAGTTTTTATATTAAAAGTGGTTTCCTTGGTGGATAAGAAGAGCCAGCAGTTTGTTTTTTAAGTTAATAAAAAAACTGTTTTTCAACAGAACATCTGTCAGAT